>NC_092342.1:103782500-104382500 GCF_046630445.1 Rutidosis leptorrhynchoides
GTATATATTGTTATAGGTTCGTGAATCAACCAGTGGCCAAGTCTTACTTCCCGACGAAGTAAAAATCTGTGAAAGTGAGTTATAGTCCCACTTTTAAAATCTAATATTTTGGGATGAGAATACATGCAGGTTTTATAAATGATTTACAAAATAGACACAAGTACGTGAAACTACATTCTATGGTTGAATTATCGAAATCGAATATGCCCCTTTTTATTAAGTCTGGTAATCTAAGAATTAGGGAACAGACACCCTATTTGACGCGAATCCTAAAGATAGATCTATTGGGCCTAACAAACCCCATCCAAAGTACCGGATGCTTTAGTACTTCGAAATTTATATCATATCCGAAGGGTGTCCCGGAATGATGGGGATATTCTTATATATGCATCTTGTTAATGTCGGTTACCAGGTGTTCACCATATGAATGATTTTTATCTCTATGTATGGGATGTGTATTGAAATATGAAATCTTGTGGTCTATTGTTACGATTTGATATATATAGGTTAAACCTATAACTCACCAACATTTTTGTTGACGTTTAAAGCATGTTTATTCTCAGGTGAATATTAAGAGCTTCCGCTGTTGCATACTAAAATAAAGACAAGATTTGGAGTCCATGTTTGTATGATATTGTGTAAAAACTGCATTCAAGAAACTGATTTCGATGTAACATATTTGTATTGTAAGCCATTATGTAATGGTCGTGTGTAAACAGGATATTTTAGATTATCATTATTTGATAATCTACGTAAAGCTTTTTAAACCTTTATTTATGAAATAAAGGTTATGGTTTGTTTTAAAAATGAATGCAGTCTTTGAAAAACGTCTCATATAGAGGTCAAAACCTCGCAACGAAATCAATTAATATGGAACGTTTTTAATCAATAAGAACGGGACATTTCACTTAGTGTCTTCATCTGTTTTATCCTTGAGATCAAAAAGTGTAGCCCGAAGATAATAGTTAAGTTCGTTACAATATATACTCCGTATGTTTCTAACTTAATGAAATTAGAAAGATGATACTGATCTAACGATCTTTATCTCAAATAATACTTTTTCTAGGGCTGTAAACGAGCCGGGTCGAGCTCAAGCTCGGTTAGACTCGAGCTCGGCTCGTTTAAATTTCATAGGGCTTGAGCTCGAGCTCGGCTCGGTTCGAGCCTAATAGTTTAAGCCCGAGCTAAGATCGCCTGATATTTTACAAGCTCGAGCTCGTCTCTTTAGTAATATTATACATTTTTTCATTATATTATATTATTATTTACTATATTATTATATTTATAAACATATAATAAGATTTACTATTATTTTTTCAACTATTATTAATATATATAATCAATTATTATAAAACTATATATATATATATATATATATATTATATTATTAAAAAGCTAACATTTGGTGTATATAAATAAAAAGCTCGTTTATATTCGCGAGTTTGTCCGAACTCGAGATATGAAGCCCGGGCTTGGTCTCATTTACTGAACGAGCTTCAAATTAGGTTGAAGCTCGGGTTCTAGCTCGTTTTTACTTGGCTCGAATCGAGCTTTTAACAAGTCGAACTCGAATAGCTCGCGAGTAGCTCAGCTCATTTACAACACTAATTCTGCCATACCAGCGGGCCGAGTCTCATCATTTTCTGAATTCCCTGGAATGCCAGATTAAAATGGCCCATTAGAAACCTGAATTAAACTAAGTGTAAATTATGTAAACCCACTTTTAATCATACGCATTACCGGGTTGTACAATCACCCTCCCCAATTGTCCTAAAAAAGTACATCCCTCTCTCATCTAAGT
The DNA here is from genome assembly GCF_046630445.1 of Rutidosis leptorrhynchoides. NCBI lineage: Eukaryota > Viridiplantae > Streptophyta > Magnoliopsida > Asterales > Asteraceae > Rutidosis > Rutidosis leptorrhynchoides. The sequence goes on from NC_092342.1 coordinate 103,784,302, forward strand.
ATCTAACCCTATTTCTCAGTCCTCCACTCCAAAATTCATCCCCATTCTCTCAAAACCCTAGAACATGTCAGGCGGTTTCTTCCGAGTAAGTTCATTTACTTTCAGTCAATTAACACTCTTAACTCCACTACTAACATAATTATTATGTTAAATCGTTATTTTTTTCGATTCAATTTAGATCTTCGTAGTATAAATTGATTCAATTGTGTGTTAAATTAGGGTACTACCGCTGATCAAGACACTCGATTCTCTAATAAGCATGCTAAACTGCTTAAATCTCAGAAGTTTCCTCCTGAATTGGAGAATCTGGTGCGTTTTTATTACTACATAAAACGTGTGTTATGTATATGTGTATATATAATATGTATTTATTTTCTATTAGTGTAATGGAGCCTATTGTAAAGTGTAGAACATCATAGTGAGGTATAAAAAAACACTACTGCGTTGAGCTTTAAATCGAAACTAGTATCACACTATACCTAAAAAACAATATATTCAACTTTTAAGCTATGAATGGATGGATTGTATGGAATTGAAAGTTTTTTGGCAGAAAGAATACAATTCAAGTGTTAAAAAGCAGAAAGTGATTGTATACCTTATGACTTTGTAGTAAGGCTTTAGAAGCTATGTTGTCTTCTAGTTAAATTGTTCTGTTATAAGACTCCAATTGTGTGCTAGGTGGACATGACGAAAGTTAAGATGGATGTTATGAGGCCATGGATAGCTCACAGGGTGACTGAACTACTTGGATTTGAAGATGAAGTTCTCATTAACTTCATTTATGGTCTTCTCGAGGAGAAGGTAACTTGCTACCTCATATATAATTTAGCTCGAACTATTTTGCACCATACCTATGCAGTATAGAATAAACGAGTTTACTATCCAGTATATGTTATAGTTAAGTGGATACTTAGATGCACATAAAGGATTCTTTTATACTAGTTATGCAATATTTTAAAGCCTTCTTCGTTTGACTTAAGAATAATTTTTGTTATGTTGAATGTATATTGATTCTGAGAAAATGTGTTGCACATTTTACTGGATGCAGGTAGTTAATGGCAAGGAGATTCAAATTTCACTAACTGGGTTTATGGAAAAGAATACAGGGAAGTTTATGAAGGAACTTTGGACACATCTTCTCAGTGCACAGCAGAATGCGAGTGGTGTTCCTCAACAGTTTTTGGATGCCAAGGAGGAAGAAACTAGAAAGAAGCAGGTGTGTATAATGTTCTTTATTTTGTTTTTTTTTCTTCTTCTTTTTGTTTGCAATTGTTTCTATATGTATTACATCTGTCATCTCACTTACTGAGAATATATTTAGGAGGATACAGATCGTATAACCAGAGAACTGAAGAGAAAGAAAGAGAATGAAGGTCGTGAGTATGAACAAGAAAGAGTGAAGATGGTATTAATTTGTTTCATGCAATAGTTAGTTAATATAGGGCCTAGTTTTTGGTTTTGACATATTATTTTCTCATGACATTCAGCTTGCTTCTGCAATTATTTGGGTTCATGTCCTTTCCTCAAACTACTGTAGGACAGAGAGGCTGATGCCATGAAAGCTAATTTGGAGCCCCACTCAAGAAGACCTACAAAATTTTCCAGCAAGTGGTCAGCTGATGATAAAGGAACTGATGAGAAGAATGGCTCAAAAGAAATTGCCAGGTTAGTGAAATGCAGTCATATGAAATATATAAGTTTAAGAACATAAAGTACAAAACTGAATTTTAAAGTGTTCAAAATTTTCAACTGTATGCTAAAGCACAGCTATACTACTGTCTTTGTTAACCTCCCTTTATTTGCTTCTTCTTCACAGGAACTACCGCTCTCCACATTCAGCTGATCGTTCTCCATTACCACCTCGGTATCTATTTTGATTACTGGCTAATTTTATTTCTAATGGTCTTAGGCCGCATTATATTATGATATCATGCCTATACTTTTTGTATCTTCATGCTATTTTTCTGTTTTTAAGCAGAGGTGCTCTCCAGAGATCTGTTAGCAAATCCATGTCTAATTCTAGGAGTCCTTCAAGGTTGTTATTTTAATCCTAAGTATCAAACCATGATTGCTGTATCTATTTCACCTGACTGTCTTCTCAACTATACTGCTACATTTCACTTTGGAATTTATATAAATTAACTGGATAATTATATTATGCATACAATCTTACCTCATCTCAGGTCAAGAAGTTTATCAGCATCTCCTAAACCCACAAAGCGATCCCTTTCTTCTGAAAGGAGAGAACATTCTACAAGACGATCTTCTACACCTCGTCGACTGGATAAGCGTATTCGATCCCCGCCTAAGAGATCCGTGTCACGTACACGCGTACGATCACCTTCACCTGCAAGGCGAAGCCTGCGATCCCCTGTTCGACGCAAATCAAGGTCACCTGTTCGTCGCAGATCTCGGTCACCTATAAGGCGCAGGTCACGATCACCTGTTCGACGCAGATCACGGTCACCTATTAGACGTAGGTCCCGATCACCCATCTGGCGTAGGTCTCGCACCCCCATTAGGCGGAGATCACGGACCCCTGTTAGGCGGAGATCACGGACTCCTGTTAGGCGGAGATCACGGACTCCTGTTAGGCGGAGATCACGGACCCCTATTAGGCGTAGATCACGGACCCCTATTAGGAGATCACGTACTCCGGTTAGGAGGATATCACGTTCACCCATCAGGAGGTCACGAACTCCCATTCGTAAAAGGGCACGGTCCCCACTTCGTTACAGGTCACCTTCCCCATTTCAGCGCAGGCCAAGGTCTCCTTATCGACCCAGGTCGCAGTCTCTTTCTAGATCACCTTCACCAGTTCGTGGCAGGTCGCCGTCTCCTGTGAGGCAGCGAAATCAACGAGCTCCGTCAACTCCTCGTCATCAGTCTCTTTCTCCAGTTAGGCGTAAGCCAAGCGATTTTGGTCCCCGAAGATCTCCAAGTTCTCCAAGTAGGTCCTCTTCACATTCAGAGCAAGTTTCTACTTCTCCTGCACGTGAGAAAATGGGATCCTTGAAACAGCAACATAGATCACCTGTTGATTCTTCTAGAGATGGGCACAGGTTCTTAACACTATCATGTTACTTATATTATGTTTAGATTCATTCTGGTATTTCTAGGGGTTTTTTTGAACCCTGTATGATTATGCAGATCTGTTCAGAGAAGTGGTCTTGATTGGAAACCTACACAAAAAGAGACTGCTGAGCGTTCTACTGTTTCATTAAGGTCTTTAGAAAGAGATTCAATGGGCCGAAGGATCTCTCATAATGGAGAATCGGCTTTATCGCCGCCACCTGGCAACTCTCCTTCAAGATCTGTATCTCCCCCTTCTGCTCGGAGAAGTCCTAGTGAAGCTAGGAGGTATTGTTGGCTATATATCAACTTTTTTTTTTTATTATTAGGTTTTTTGTCTTATAGGATATTCTTAAAACCTACTAATAAGTAATACTGATCAGCCCAACACCTCCAAGAAGACAGAGAGGAAGTATGAATGCTAAGGATCATGGAGAGGTTGAAGAGAGGTCGTTGTCCAGGTTGGAATTTTATTTTATAAAATGTAATATTTAATGATTTTTGGATGTATTTCTATAAAAAAATTTCCTAATGTGTCAAATTCATTTTCAAATCTATACAGATCGAAGGAAGAGAAACGTGAGAATAAAGAGCCAGTCCATGACAAGAGTAAACATTCTCCACAAGTTCAAAAGAAAAGGTTTACCTTCATATATTAGCTATAGCTACTACTCCGTAGTTTACAAAAGAAAAACTGAAAAGGAAATTTTATTAATAGTTATTCGGAGTTTGAAGTTGGGGGGGGGGGGGGGGGGGGGGGGGGGGTAGTGTACAAACATGTATATAATTGTGAATGATATGAATAACAAAATGTAAGTTATTTCAAGAAACTTACATTTTATTTTGATGAATATTATATATTATATAGTAATATTTTTAAATTTAGGTAATAACCTAATACAATAATAGATTATTTATAAGTTCTTATTTGTGACCTATGAAAATGAGATTTAAATAAGATATATGAAATTGGAAAAATGGTGTCCTCATTTTTTTCTTATGTTATGATTAGTATTAGATATATGTAAATCATATTGATTCAATTCGGTCCCTTTTTACTTGTTAATTGCCCAATCGCCATGTTTAACATAAATGGGTCAAATGGGTAAAGACTATACGAAGTTAAATCAAAAGGCAACAGGTCAAACGGATTTAATGTGTTAAACATAATCACATTAATTCAAATTAAGATTTTTGTTGCCAAATGTATTTTTGTAGTTTTATTTGATTTTCACAATTTTTTTTTTCTAAACAAAACTAAAAGATGGCACTGTATGTTTTGTGCCATACATCAGACGGGGTCCTAAATACTTTCCTATTTCCTGATTTGACAGTAGAATTGACGAAGCAAAGAGGGATTATCCTGAATTGTCAGAAAAGTCCCTGCATAGGCACAAAGATATTTTACCAATTGAAAGTTTACAGGACCCTGACAAAGGATATAAAGCTGACGAAATGAACCAAGAAGGCGTAAAATTGCCAAAGCCGTTGCAGAAAGGTGAGAAACGTCATCGTAGTGGCTCACCGGATTCAGCATCTGAGGAAAGTGACCATAAGAGAAAGCACAAAAGGTCAAAACGAAAAGATGTTACATCAGATGATGATGTCAGTCATGATTCTGCTACAGATGACCGAAAAGAAGCTAAAAGAAGACGCAAAGAGGAAAGACGATTGAAAAAAGAAGAGAAGCGAAAGCGACGCGAGGAAAGGCGTCGCAAAAAAGATAGTAGACGTTCAGAAAAGCTAAAACTGAAAACTGGCAAAAACGTCGATCCGTCTTCGGATAGTGAGGAGGCATTGTTGGATCAGAAGAAACTTGAAATCGAGCTGAGGGAAAAGGCCCTTGAATCTCTTAGAGCCAAAAAGGGCGTTGGTCATTAGTTTTCGGAATTAAATTGAAACTTTTACTTTTTAATGACTTTTATTTATGTTCTCTATTGTCGTTTCTTTTAAAATATTTTCGTACTGGTTGTGTATCGTTGATAGTTGTTTAATGTTCGCCTGTCTTTCCCGATGGCAGTTGAAAGGATTACCTTGAGTGCGTTATGCTTATGCTGACTTCCTGCTATAAATTTTCTGGTAATAATTGTCTTTCTTTTTGCTGAAGACTACTTGATACTACACTTTTCTTATGATTGGCATATTTATTTTATGTGATTAATTGTGGATTTTAATATCTGATTTCTTTGTAACGGTCTGTGGTAATGCTGCTGGTGATGATCATGTTACCAGTTGTTATTGTATATATTAATTAATTTGGTTGTATTATGTATAGATGAGTCCGAAGGTCTTGGTGCTGTTTGTCTAATTTATGGATGTGACTTAATTGAATATCTGATTAACATCTCGGTGTTGTTTGTCTAATTTATGGTTGTGACTAAATTGGATTTGTGCTCAACGTTTAGATGATAAAAATTCTTGACTATATGATTTCGCTCGGTAGACTATCCTGAAATATTTCTGGATCATCATATCAGGTGAGCTTTTAGCTATTTCATTTAATGTCTAATATAAGTATCTTTTGGCATTTTATGTTTATTATTATTTGTCTGACCATGTATACACGTTCTATTGCTGGCAGGTAAAATTTGGATTCAGGAGTTCGTGTGTTGATCTTGAGGTGTCTCGTAAGATGCTGGTAAATATTTTATGTGAATATTTGTATGACAATGTTCTTGTTAGTAACATATGGCATGCATATATATCCTAAATGCTTATTTATTTTTGCATCTATACGTTGTTGGCAACAAAAAGTTTTTGTTCGTTGTATGACTCTACCTTGTCCAGTGCATGCTACCCTCTACTTTTGTAAGCTTATTATTCTGCTTATGTGAATTGTCCTGAATATCTTTCTGCAACTTGCTTCGTGTGTTAATATGCGTAGCATGCTATAGTAGGTGATTTGTGAAGTTCTACATGAAAGAGATAAAAGCATGCCATGTTATTTAAAATCCTACTTATTTGCATTATCATCCCTAGCAAAGGTTATAAGTAATATTATTGCTACACTATTTATAGACGTTACAAAACTTTCAGTTCAACTTAATATTTATGTGGAACCTTTGATATTGTTTTAAATAAAGTGAGGTTATATAATTGGTTTTAAAAATTCAAGGTTGACATAAGTAATTAAATATCTATTTCGGACGAATTACGATTGTTAGATGTTAATTCAGCGGATTTGCTTGTTTAACTAGTGTCCAAGTTACATTTGATCAAAATGGAACCGTAGAGGTACTTTTAGTCCTTACCATGTTTAGAGAAGAGATTTTCTAAAGTACTTCGGTTATATTCAATGTTGTGGGCTCATGGTTATCTCTTTGGGTAGAGAACAAGATAGAGTGAATTTGTACAGGAGAGCACAGGTATATTTTGGTGATTTCATTAATTATATGATATGATACACATGCTATAAACCTTAGGACCGTGATTTTAAGTATTTTGTGCATAATAGTTATACACAGTGGCGGTACCAGCGGTACCAGGATTTTTTTTTTCACTGGGGGCAAAAAAAAATTTAAAACCGTAGCAATTTTTTTGGGAAAAATATGGAGGTTTTGGGGCAAAAAATGGAGGTTTTTAGGCAAATTATGGAGGTTTTGGGGCAAAATTTGAAGGTTTGTGCGCAAAATTTGAAGGTTTTGAGGTAAAATTTGGAAATTTTTGGGCAAAATCAGAAGGTTTTGGGGCAAAATCTGAAGGTTTTAGGGGGAAAAAAAAAATCCACCGGGGCAAAGTCGAAAAATCCAAATTTTTTACACTGAAAATTGCAAATTCACTGGGGGCGGCTGCCCCCGCTTGCCCCTAAATAAAACCGCCCCTGGTTATACATGACTCAAAATTCAATATAGGTCTGCAGTTTTTTCTTCCTTTTCATGACGCATTTTTTCTTTCTTTTTGGCAAAACATATAAATCCATTTTGGTAAAATGCATTGTTTTTTCGTAGCGATAAAATATACATTATTGCTATTCTGCATCACATGATGGGGATTATAATTGCAGCGTGTGTCCGCAAAACAAGATGATGTGCTCTTATGACTCTGTTGGAAATAAAACGTGTTTGATATATCTGAAGGCTATTTGTTTCTAGGTACTTCATTTAGACGTTTAGAAATGTTAACTAGCTAACCCGGTTTAGCCGTGTATATTTTGGTATAAAATACTCGACATCAATGGCTAACCCAATAACCTTCATTTTTACCCGTTTCATCTAGACGTGTAGACTCGTTAAAATTAAACTCAATTAAATCTCTATAGGCTATCTTCTAAAAAACTATGCCACCTAAGACTTACTCTTTTTGTTGCTATTTGGATGGATATTATGTTATGTGTATGCTAGTTTAAGACTTTAAGCGAATTTGCTTGTTTTGCCTATTATTTCCTGAAAATAGAATTCTTCAGAGTAGAATCTATGTTTTTTTTACATTCATAATAAATAATTATCAATAATAATTGATGAAGGATAAGAGACCTGACTTATACTTTTAGGCACAAACATTGGTGCTTCTTGCCATCGGATATCTTGTTCACATCATTTCCGGTAGTTATTTTATCAAGCTTCTCTCTTATATGGTATCTTTTAGGTTTATAATCAGAGACATAAATTTATGAAACGTTTCCTCAATAATAGATTGAACAAAATGCTTCACTTTTCACTTGAACGCCATTATAACTAGTATTGTTACTATTGTACAAACACATGATTACATGAACAACAAACGTATGTAGAGGATTCCATGAAGAATTCCATTATAACCGATTAACGTTTCTTTTTGACGTAAAATATTTTCGAACATTAAACAAGTGGAATTCCATCTTGTATTATTATCAAAATAAGGACCTAACCAAGTGCCATGACAATCTTTAACAAAAGTCTTATAGTTATGATGTCGTGCGTTGTTCATACGATAAATCGTTACTAAGAATCACGGGCGGAACATATATAGGACAAAAGGGGGTATCCGCACCCGCTCGATTTCGGGGAAAAAAAAAATTTACACTAAAAAGAAAAAAAAAATTACGAAAAAATAAGGTTTTTTTTAGTGTTTACCCACCCCCCTTCGATTAGTTTCGCCCCATCTCGAGTCGGGGTCAAGTTCCGCCACTACTAACAATCTTCTAAATTTATCTTTTAATGTAGCACAAAAGCTAAACAATCTTGAACTCCCAAGTTTATAATATGAGCAACACAACGTGTATGAATAAATGCACCATTTAAAATCGGTTTAAGTGCAATTTTTAACTCACTCATGACCGCATCGTTATTAGACGCATTATCTAACGAAATTGTAAAAACTTTATCAATTAAATTATATTCTTCTAAAGTGTCTTGCAAAGATGTTTTTATATTATTACCGTTATGTGGATAACCAAATATTTTAAAATCGATAACATGTTTCATTAAAAGCGACGAATCGGGATGAAACCAATGAGCGGTAACGGCTAAATAAGAATTTGTCGTTCAATGTGGTGCGCTCCAAACATCGCAAGTTATAGAAACCCTATGTTTATATGTTCGAAAACCTTTAATTATTTCAGTTTTAGCTTTTTTTTCATAATTTAAAGGCGTCACGTCTTAAGGTAGAACGACTTACATTGCTATATCGCGGTTGTAGTCGATTCCGAATTAGCTCCGTAAGCCTTGGATTGTCGAAGTGGTTGAAAGGAAGCGCTTGTTGAATGACAAACCTTGACAAATCTTGCCGAAGAGCTTCGGCATCGTATTCAAAAATCGAACCATCGGCCCGAAATGTTTGTTGTCTCGGGTCTTGCCTTGCGCTACAACTTTTGTCAAGATGTTTTTTTAACGTTGTATTACCCGAAACACCCATGAACTTCATACATTGTGTACAACGAGCTTTTTCTACACCATCCTTCATTACACACAACTCGAATTTGGACCAAACGTCACCTTTTCGCTTTGTTTCTTTTTTGTAATCAATATCGGCCGTAGTGTATTCTCTTGAAGATGTTGCTACGGAAGCGGAACCGGAAGCGAAAGCTTGTGAATTATCCACATTATGGGATAAGTAAGTAGAGATTAAAGAGTAATTATAGTGTGATTAGATGGTATTTAAAGATGTAGAAAGAAATTTGAGAGTGTATGTTGGTGCATTTTCAACTAAAACATTACCATGTATTTATAATGGACTTTGTGGGGGTGAAAATGGTAAAAAAAAAAACTCAAAAAACTGAAAAAAACTGCAGACACTGCAAAAAAAGGTCAAATTTTTTGAAAACTCGGATCGGATCCGGATCCAAATCAAAAATCCGGTTTTTTTGAAATCCTGGATCCGGTTGGAACCGGATCGGATCTCGGATCCGGATTTGGTTGTGTCCGGTTCTTGGCGTGTCCAGTTCCGGATCGCTTCATCGGATCGGATCGGATCTAGATCCGGTTTTTTTGCCCATCTCTACACATGAACAACAAACGTATGTAGAGGATTCCATGCAGATCTACTTAAGGCTGTAATTTTTTTTTATTTTATTATTATTTTTTTTAATATGAAAAGCAAGCAATATATTGATAACCAAACAACCGAAACAATATAATTACAAGGGATACCCGACGAAACCTCGAGGCAATAAAACACCTAGACTACAAAAAAAAAACGAAATAATTACAATATAAAAAGACTTGATGAAGAAAAATGAAAAAGACTTGATGAAGAAAAATGATAGACTACAAAAAAAAAAAAAAAAACGAAATAATTACAACTGTAATTGTTTTTTACAGGTTGATTGTTATGTCTTTTGTTTTAGTTATAAAACTAGACATTGGTATTGGTGGTTGTCTAAACATAAAATTATGTGGTTGATAGGGTTTGTTTGGTGATTGTATAGAATTTAAAATTTCCTAGAATAGGCAATTTTATTAAAGTGTTTCGGATGGTCACTTCAAAACATCCGCCCCTTGTATATAGTTTTTTGTGATTAATAAAATTTCTCCGGGGTACCGCCCCCTTTATCCAAAAAAAAAAAAATGAAAATCAGTCAATTCATGATCTAAATTGTGATGACAATGTGTAGAATCCCGAATTTGTAAGCCATTGGTGTCACTCCAAAGAAGCTTTTTTTTTAGGCGTTTAGAGATCCATTCTAAACTTGTTGATTGAATATCGGTAAGAATAGTAGCCGTGTTCAATGGAGTCCTTTTGAAGACAACTTGATTTTGGATTTTCCAAATAAAGTAGCAACATACCCATTTCGCACTTTGCCATATACTCCTTCCCAACGAAGATGGGTTTCGAAGGAAAGATGAATCATCTAGAGCTTGGTCCATTTATATGTCATTTATGTTGAGGATGTTCCACCATTTGAGAAATAAACCCCATAACTCCAAAACCTTGACACATGTTCTTAGACACTGATCCACCGATTCGATATCGTTCAAACACAACGGGCAAAAAGTTGAGTCTAAATATGTACCCCGTTTATCAAGTTCGACACAAACCGATAGTCTTCTCAATTTAGCTCTTCAAATGAATATTTCTACTTTTTGTAGGATTGCTTTGTTTCGAAGAGTTTTTCCGAAATAAAGTTGTTTAATTTGACCGCATCAATGATATGCGCCATCGTTTTAGTTCTAAGAATTCCATCGGTTTCTAAAGTCCATTTCCAGCTGTCAACCGAGTCATTGTCAATCTGCACATTAGAAATTAGCTCTATCAATTAATCGAGCTCATTTTGGGATCTGCCTCGAACGGGTCTGTCCCATTCCCATGAAAAATTGATGCTCCCACTTCTTTGAACCATTCGATCCGCAACTTTTACTGACTTGTTTGACTCCAGAGCGAACAGCCTGCATAAGAGTTCTTTTAAGGGACTGAACCCAACGATCATGCCAAAAGCTTGTTGACTGCCCATTCCCAATAATTTTTTTTTGAATGACGATGAAAACTATATTCCAATTGAGTCGATTGTTAGCTCTGCCTTGATGATATTTCGCCACGTAGAGGATCCAAGCTTGAATTTGTCAAACTTAGGCAAATCCAACCCGCCCTCCGAACCATAAATACTATCTATAACCTTAACCAAAAGTGAATCTTTCTCATTTTTGAATCACCACCACCATTTACCATTTACCTGATAAAGATAGGTTTTTGGCATAAAGCGATTCAATGTTTAACCCCCCGGATTCATAAGGAAGAATCACTTTTTCCCATTTGACCTAACAAAATCTTTTTTTCTCACCCGTCCCGCCCCAAAAAAAATTGTACCTTGGAGATTCGAGAAGCTTTACAACACCTGCTGGAGCTCGGAATAGGAAGAAGAAATAGAGAGGTAAACTACCGAGCAACAATTTGACGAGGGTTAACCGACCACCATATGAGATAGATTTTGCCTTCCAATCACCTAACCTTTTTTGAATTTATCAATAACGGGTTGCCATGAACCCATCTTATTCATATTAATGCCAAGTGGGATTCTGAGATAATTGAGTGGGAAATCACCTGCCGAGCAATTAAGTCTGTCAGCCATTCTTTGAATTTCTGCATCGACAACCCCTATACCGAAGAGGTTACGTTTTTGGATATACTGTAAATTTTTAATAGTTTACCCCAACTAGGTGAACGGAGACAATAATCGCCAATTGATAATAGATACACTTTCAATAATTGAATTGGCTAAAAGGATACAAAGTAGACACAAGCTCAACTATAAATAAGAGGATTTCAATGTTGGTTATAGTTTTGGTTAGAAGAAATGGATATGGTTGCTTTGTATTTGTGAATGGATGTTATCCCACATAGGTGGGAGGAAAAAGTTGGAGGAGACTTGCTTGGTTATAAAAGAGGGGTTAAGTCTTCATTCCAAATTGCACCAATCAACTTGTGATATAGTGTATTTCTTGAAAGGACCCGTCCTAATCCATCTGGACGAAGTCACCAACATCTGGTTCCATTGCGATGATCGACTCCAAATAATGTCTTTAAAATGAGCAAATGCACAGCGGAATGTTTCTTTAATACCTGAGAATAAACATGCTTCAAGTGTCAACCAAAAGGTTGGTGAGTTCATTAGTTTATCATAACAATCATTTCAATATTTTAATAGACCACAAGATTTCATTTCCAATTCTCACAAATATACGTCCCATACATAGAGACCAAAATATCATTCATATGGACTGAACACCTGGTAACCGACATTCACAATATGCATATAAGAATATCCCCATCATTCCGGGATCCTCCTTCGGACATGATATAAATTTCGAAGTACTAAAGCATCCGGTACTTTGGATGGGGCTTGTTGGGCTCGATAGATCTATCTTTAGAATTCGCGTCAATTATGGTGTCTGTTCCCTAATTCTTAGATTACCAGACTAAAAAGGGGCATATTCGGTTTAATAATCCAGCCATAGAATGTAGTTTCGATTAATTGTGTCTATTTCGTAAAACATTTATAAAAGCAGCGCATGTATTCTCAGTCCCAAAAATATATTTCAAAAGCATTTAAAAAGTGAGCAAATGAAACTCACGCATATAAATATTGTAAAACAGTAAATAAAGTATTTGCATGTATTCTCAGTCCCAAAAATGTAAAGAGTAAAAGGGAATCAAATGAAACTCACCTAAGGTATTTTGTAGTAAAAATACATATGACGACATTAGACAACTGAACAATGCAGGGTTGGCCTCGGATTCACGAACCTATATCATTTGTATATATATATTAAAATGTATAATCGTATTCGAACAAGTTTATATATTATAACTTGAATTATATATTATACTTATTTAGTTTGTGTATATATTTAAAATGTTTAATAACTATATATTTGGTTATATTAATATATTTCTATACATATATGGTTAGTATTATATGAAAATATTCTTAATTCATTATATATAAGCATTTATATAAATAATGTTATTATATTTGGTATGTGATATATAAACTATTAATATGATTATAATATATGTATTAAGTATATTTTAGGTACAAAATATTTATTTGTAACGAAAATGATAGTTTTGATAATAATGATTTACTAATTATAATAACTTTCTTATTATTGATAATACTAATATTAATAACGATATTGTTAAAATATGTTTATAATAATAATAGTAAAACTAATAATTACGAAAAATGATATTTATACCAATATTAGTGAGAGTAATGATAACTTGTATTGTTTTATAACAACAATAATAATAATTCAAAACATATTCATAATAATAATAATAGTACTAGAAATGGTACAATTACTAATATTTACAAAAATAATAATAAGTTGCATTATTTTTGTCACTAATTAATGTTTATAATGATAATTTTATTATGTTCCTAATAATGATAATAATCATAATAATAATAATAATAATAATCCTAATACTTAATAATAATAATAATAATAATAATAATAATAATAATAATAATAATAATAATAATAATAATAATAATAATAATAATAATAATAATAATAATAATAATAATAAGGAAGCTACCTCAAAAACGCCTTAAAAAAATAGTTGCCACAAGCAAGGCTCGAACTCGAGACCTCTCGTATAACACTATCAAGTCTAACCAGCTGGGCCACTGCCCATTATCCGAAATAATACAGAAACGTTTTACATTTAATCCGTATTATTTATAACTCACTTTTCATCTTCTTCTCCATTTACTTGATTGACCAGAGACCCGTTAATCATAATAATGAATACGAAATCGATTTTTAATGTGTTTTAGATCACAGTTTCAAAATGAAATAAGTTTTAAATACTTCTTAGAATCTTTCTCCATTTTCAATTGAAACAGAAACAGAAGAATGCGTTTGAATTTCATGAAGAACAATAACTTTGACTTTTTCAGATTGAGACATTGACTCCAAAATTCAAACTCGATAAAAGGATTTGGAAGCTTAGACTTTGCAGATAGTTTAAGTAATATGTTCCTAACAATACCTCATTAATAGATTTTGAAATTGACTTCGTAACCGTTCGAATTGAAAAATGGAAATAAGAACAAGGTCGTTTAGCTTATTTAAAAAAAATTCCATTTAAAATCCTGGATTGAGGTGAATTTGAGGATTGTACGACTACTGAACTAATTTGGATAATACTTATAATAAGTTCAGAATTTGTTTCGTGGAGATTAATGGTCGACAAAGATTAACTCGTTCGTACAGAAAAGAAAATTAAAATATAATCTGATATGGACGCTAAACAGATTTTGGATTTATTAGCTGTTTGCATTCGATGTCTAGTGATAATAACAAAATTCCAACACAGTTCTGATAGGGATTGGAATTTGATTTCAACCTTATTTATCTGTTTTTCTACATCCGTAATATTAAATAAATAAATAGGTTAATAATAATATTAATAATAATTATAATTAATAATTAATAATAATTATAATTTTAACAACATAAGTCAATAATAAATTCACAACGATATTATTCATGATTTTTATGAAAATTTGTAGTTTCCTTTGATAATATTAATAATGGTAATTATAATTATAAAAGTAATAATATAATAATAATAATAGTAGTATTAATCATAATAACTAATAATTTTTAACTTACAATTAATTAATAAAATTTAATTATTCTAATAGTAATATTGATATTGCTGTTGAAAGTAATAATAATTTTACTATAACAATTATAATTTAATTTATATATAAACTTATTATATTAGTTATTAATTTTACATATCATTAATTATGTAATATATATAATAACATATATTAAATATTTAACATTTAAATTTTACAATATATATAGTAATCATATACACATATATATTCATTTCAATAATAACTTAATTATATTATATTACGTTTTAATTCAGATGATTAAAGTGTACTTTATTAATTTAAAATATTATATATACACTTATATTTATATATATATATATATATATATATATATATATATATATATATATATATATATATATATATATATATATATATATATATATATATATATATATATATATGTATATGTATATGTATATATAAATATATACACACAATTGTTCGTGAATCGTCGAGCACAGTCAAAGGATACTTGATTACATGAATATAGTTCAAAGTTTTTGAGACTCCAACATTACAGACTTTGCTTATCGTGTCGAAAACAATTAAAGATTAAGTTTAAATTTGGTCGGAAATTCCCGGGTCGTCACAGTACCTACCCGTTAAAGAAATTTCGTCCCGAAATTTGAGAGCGGACTTCATGGGTAACAATAAAAATGTTTTCATGACAAATATGAGTTGATAAATTGATTTTTATCATCATTGAGTAATATGGATAAAAATAATTCAATTATTCGAAGAGTACGAATGAAGCTATCACAAAAGATGAAGATAGAGATTTAACTTTTGACGTAGAAATGATTGAATTTAGAAAATAAGGTGTTTCTTTACTTTTGACGTTGTCTTGGTGGAATTTCGGAATTCCAGGGATTTAAAAGAAAATCTTCGAAATCTAAAAGATTTGATTCTGCGGCGAATAAGGAAATTAAGATCTCTATAATTAAATACCATGATCTGCCTCGATTACTCTGTCTGATTTTTCTATTATAAATCAAACTCTTCCGTTCCATTCTTCTCACCATTTCTATACTTTCTTTCTTAGTTCATACATCCAAAAGTTTGTGAAAATGCTTAATCCAGTTCTGATCCTTGTCCTTATCCTGATTATCGCAACCATCATTCTCCTTTTCCAACTTCCACCGGAGGAATCCGTTTATTTCTACTATGCTTTAGGGATTATTGTATTTATAATCCTCCCGTGTCTTTATATTGCTATACACACTAATATCCACGGTTTGTAATTTCGGTGTGGTTGTTGGGCTTTATATTTTCTCTTATATTTTGGAGCTCTTTGCCCTTTCATTATCTTCTCGGCTTCTAGTAAAGCGAGTAACGGTCCAGAATTCGTAAGTATGGAATTTTGATTAAACATCGTGTTCTAAATAAGAACTAATGTATGAGCACGATTTGATTTATCAAATTACCAAAATCACTGAGAATAGAACTATCAAGAAAATACTTTCTTGATATGTTCAGAAGTTAAGCATAATGAAAGAGTTATGTAACATGGCACGTGATGACGTTAGGATCTGTGAATCATCACGTCCCATTAGAAACTCAGCATGCCTTACTGTAATATAATCACGTTGATCAAGTGTCATTATATTATACTAACTCATGCATCAGTTCCCAACATTACTTCAATAACATTCATATTTTAAGCTCGAAAGTTTACAGAATATAGAAACTAACAGTTTCTATATGATGTAATACTGATAGCACGAAGAGATTAATGATTTCAGATAAGATTAGTTATGAAAATATATTCAGAAATATCGAGGATATTTATAATGAAAGATACGATAATATCTCGGAATATCTAAGATCAGAGGATGATAGAAACATTTGTCCGCAAGGGTTTAGAGTAAGGAGCAAGATATTCACTAAAGACTTCAGCAGACATTGAATCATTTAGATTCTTTGAAGTCAAACTTATTCTTTGTGATTTGTCCACGGCTTCTTTCATAGTTTCGCATAATCCGCTTTTCGGTACTAAATTTGCTATTGAATGTTTCCAATATAATGATACACAGGAAGTACAAAGAGGTATATAATTTCAAACGAGAATATTTATGAAAATATCCTCAGAAATATCGAAGATATTGATGATGATATTTTTGGAATTTCTAAGTTCGATGGGTGATGTAGAAAGATTTTTCCGCAGGATTTTAATATGACTTCGGAGTAAGATATTTTCTAAAGATTTCAACGGATTCAGAATTACCTGAATTCTTTGAATATAGGGTTTGGTCCTTGTATTTGTCCTTGGTCTCCTTCATGGGTAGCTCAATCTGTTTTTCAATACCCAATTTCCTATCGAGCGTTCCTAACACTCCTTTCTTTATCATCAAACTTTTGGTTGTTCAGACTGATGTGCAGCGAGGTGTATACGAAATAGTTTATATTTTACTAGGAAAAACTATTAAATACGATACAATTTTACACAAGATATTTATTTATTTATAGAATGGATATACTTAAACCTTGCTACAACACTTATAGGCAGTGTACCTAATCGTACAGTAGTGTAGTTTTTAGTAAGTCCGGTTCGTTCCACAGGGAAATCTTTAAACAAAGCTTAACGCTATATTAGTTTACTTTTATAAAAATACAAACATATATATAAGTAATATTATTATTATTATAAAGGGTGGTTTTTACCGTTTAATGACCGGTTTGTCGATTTTAAAACTTTAGTCGCAGTTAAAACCTAATGTAAAATATAAAATAAATACAAGACTTAAATTAAAGCGTAAAGTAAATAACGATAATGAAATTGCGAATAATAAAAGTGCGATAAAATAAACTTGCGATAATTAAAAAGTACGATAATTAAAAGTGCGATTAAATAACAATAAATAAAAGTGCGATAATTAGAAGTGCAATTAAATATAAAATAAAGGAAATTAAATATGAAATAAAAGAATTATGCTTATTTAAACTTCCGTAATCATGATGTTTGACGTGTTGATTTTAGTTTTATGCCCATGGGTTAATTGTCCTTTGTCCTGGATTATTTAATCTGTCCGTCTGGTTTTTGTCCATAACAGTCCATCAGTCATAAATATAAAGTGCGAGTGTCCTCGTCAAATTATTATTATACCCGAAGTTAAATATTCCAACTAATTGGGGATTCGAATTGTAACAAGGTTTTAATACTTTGTTTAATGAATACACCAGGTTATCGACTGCGTGTAAACCAAGGTTTTACTACTTTGTTAACAATTACACCAATTACCCTTGAATGTAATTTCACCCCTGTTTTAATTATTCTAGTGGCTATTAATCCATTCCCGTGTCCGGTTAAATGAACGATTATTCGTACATATAAATACCCCGCCCATCGTGTCCGATTGAGTGTATATGGTAATTTATAGGGACGCCCAATTGTAAATCTTTATATTAACATTAACAAACTATCATTTAGTTAAACAAATATAAAGCCTATTAATAGCCCATAGTCTAATTTCCACAAGTGTCGTTCTTTTATCCAAACCCCAATTATGGTACAAAGCCCAATTACCCAATTTTAGTAATTAGCCCAACATCATGATTACTTCAAATTAAATAAGCATAATAATAACTTAGCTACGAGACATTAATGTAAAAAGGTTGAACATAACTTACAATGATTAAAAATAGCGTAGCGTTACACGGACAGAATTTCGACTTACACCCTTACAACATTCGCTAACATACCCTTATTATTAGAATTATAATTAAAATTAAAATATAAATTATAAATATAAATATAAATTTTACGTATGAATGAGGAAGAAAAAGATTATGAATTGCGATCAGAATTCGGTTGCTTTTATAGGAAAAGTTGATTTTTGGGGCTCCGCGACTCGCGGTGAAATCCTCTTCAATCTCCGCGAGTCGCGGAGAATGAATTTACAGCTCAGTCCTTGGAGTCTTTCTCTGCCGACGGTTTTTATTTATAAATATAATATATATATAATTAATATAATTAATTATATATTATATTATATTTATATACATAGTTAACTTGTAATTTTTAGTCCGTTGCGTCGAGCGTTGAGAGTTGACTCTAGTCCCGGTTCCGGATTTTCGAACGTCCTCGCGTACAATTTTATATTTTGTACTTTGCGTTTTGAATCTTGTACTCTTGTAATTTCGAGACGTTTCTTATCAATAATTGGAACCTCTTTGATTGTCTTTTGTTCTTTTGAGCTTTTTGGTCGTTTGCGTCTTCAATTCGTCGAATCTGTCTTTTGTCTTCACCTTTTATTATTTAAACGAATATCACTTGTAAATAGAACAATTGCAACTAAAAGCTTGTCTTTCTTGAGGAATAATGCTATAAAATATATGTTCGTTTTTAGCATTATCAAATATTCCCACACTTGAGCGTTGCTTGTCCTCAAGCAATATTGTCTTGAAATACTAGAATCACTTCTTTATTCTTCACACGTTGTACATCAGTGATTTCTATACGGCGGTATAAACAATGGTAGTAACGATATGGTTTACAGTCCCACATGACTATAAAAATTTAGATCCATTAAGGAAATTGGATCTTTATGAAAACATTTGATCTTTTGAAAATTAAATCTAGTTTTTACCCTAGATAAGTTTTCCGGGATAACCCTTTACCGGTGTTTGCAAAATATTTTTGTGGGTTTGGTGGGTTTCAGATTTGAAAATTTTAGCTCAAACTTGCGGTTTTGTGTCACCCACTTGCTAACCTTGTATTTGGAAAGCAACACGTCCAGTTTACTTGTCCCGTATATTACCTTTCGGTAAACTACCATCCGGTTGAAAGGAAAGCGTTGAACAAGCAACTGTTAAGGCAATGTCCCCTGACATGCTTTTAATTATGGTCTATAACGTGTCGGACGCAATTACTATCCTTGGTAGGAGCAATAGTAAAGCTCACCCTTATAATTTTTCGGTATGGCACAAGGTCCTGTCTTTGACCACTATGCAACCACCGTTCTTACGGTTGACACCCGATTTAGTTCAGGTGACCTAATGAATTCCAGGTGAATTCCTAGGATTTTACGTTCAATGGTAATGAACGCATTGAAAATAGGGTTTTCAGAAAACAAATCGGTTTATAATTTTGATCAAAATATTTTCTCGTTCAAGCTCGAGTTTAGATATCATTGAATTCCATGAGTTTGAATTCTCAATCTTTAAGGTCAATCTCTAGGATTGAGTAATATCAGTCTTAAAAGCTGATTTTTAATCTTTAAGGAGATTATCCTTTCTGGGGATCTGATTCATTAGTCTTATCCAGCTAATTTGCATGGTGCCCCCCCATTGTACGAGATAAATCCTTCTCATGGTTAGGATAAATCCGACCACTTGGCGACCCTGTTTTATGCTGAGGTCCGTGGATTTCCAACCGATTTTAGTGATGACTTTTCTAGATTTTTCGTCAACCTACAGCTGGTCTGGACGACAACTTCTTGACCTAAATCAAGAAGCGCGTGTCTTTTTCGGAAGACTTTACTTCCTTTTAATGATGGAATTGATTCATCGTGTAGATCCATCTCTTCTTTTCTTTCATCGGGTAAAACAGTTTAGTTTAGCCCAAAGCAAAAGTATTTTCAGTTATTTGTTACAGAAATATGTGACATATGTTTAAGATAACTTGGTAAATTTTCCCACACTTGGCTTTTATTTTCCTTTTTATCGTCCTCTATTCCATTTTAAATGAATTTTAACATTTTGGTTTGTTTCTCAATTTATGTCCTTTCCGAGGTAACAATAATTTCGGTGTTAAAACCTAGTTTTATCGTTCATAAATATGTATAAACATGATTTTGAGTTCATTTAATTGAAAATTTTGAAAAATTTTACTAGAATTGGGTAGTTAGTATATAAGACTAGGGCTGTTCTTTATTATCAGAGAGCACTAGATTCTAATACAACTACTGCTTTACTAGTATTTTTAATGGTAACCAAGTGTATAAAGTAAAAATTTTTTAAATCCGAAAGAATTTAACCCCTTCCCACACTTAAGATCTTGCAATGCCCTCATTTGCAAGAAATCAGTAACAATTTAAATTATTGAGGGTGATTTGTGTGAAAATGATTAAATTTTTACCAAAGTTTCCAAATATATTGGCGTTTGTTTGCTGAATGATAAATGGTGCACATCATTTGTTCATTCCGTCTTGTTGTTATTTCACATATATTTTGCATCTTGTCGTCAAAATTAGTTGCTTTTGCTGAACTTAATGCCAGTCTTTGAAAATGCGTTGTTTTACCCTGTTGTGTACATAAGATAAACTGCAAATATATATACATATTTTTGAAGTTTGGTATATTACCCCACATTCAAAAATTATTAAAATCTAAGAATAAAAGTTAGACAATTATAAAAATGATTACAATATTAACAAAAGTATTAAACGTATCAATAATTACAAATTACAAAATAATAATAAAAAAAAAATAATAAGTATACTATGGATGATATTGGTACCAATAGGGCTTCCAGGCATAACCATAGGTGCTATAGAATGCTTCGGCAGGGTCATACGTAGGATACGGTGACTGCATCTCTATAGACCAGGGAGGGAAGATGGGTTTCGGTGTAGGAATATAGTTTTACCTATATGTTGGCAATGAGCTATGATTTGGTTCTGATGAACTTGCCAATCTTCAAATGCTCTCTGTCTAGCATTTTCGTATTCCTGAGAAGCTATAAACCTTTGCATTTCTTGCATCTCATTCCCCCTCCTACATTACCTTGCTGCTAGTTTCTCTCCACCTGTGGATGTCTACCATGGTATCGTACTGCGGCGTTATTTCGCCTCTTCAAAACTTTCGCACCATGGTATACATTTAAACCTATAGTATCGCGGGGTTCTGGTTCTTCTACTAATAATCCCCCCCGACTTATATCCACACCGAGATATTCACCAATCAAAGTAATAAAAATACCACCTCCTATTATGCTATGCGGTCGCATCCCCCGAACCATAGCTGATAAATAATAACCCACACAATATGGTATACTTACAGCGCTTTGTGGGTCTCGAATACACATATGGTAAAACAAATCCTGTTCATTTACTTTTTCCTTGTTCTTACCCCTTTGTGTAATCGAATTAGCTAAAAACCTATGTATCACTCTTAATTCGGCTCTATCTATATCCAAATAAGAGTAATTTCCCCCTTTGAAACGGTGATGGCTTGTCATTTGACTCCACACACCGTGTGTATCAAAATTTTCATCTATCTTTCTACCGTTTAGTATCAATCCTCTACAATCGGCAGACGCTAACTCCTCAGGCGTATATATACGTAAAGCCTGAGCCATGTCCAGTAAAGACATGTGGCGCATCGAACCGCCTAACAAAAATCTAATAAAAGAACGATCGGTTAAACTAGCTACCCGATCATTCAACTCTATACTACATAACAATTCTTCACACCATACTTTATATACAGGTCTACGTATGGTGAATAAACATACCCAGTAATTAAAAGAAGAATTACCATACCTCTGTACAAGTAATTCCCTAATTGGCCCGGCCAATTCTACAGCTTCTAAGGGTCCCCATTCTATGACCCTCGGTACCTCAACAACCTTAGAATGAAGAGTATGCAAACCCCTTTGATATTTTGGATAATCTATCCAAAGTCTGTCAAATCTCAGGTTCGGGTGCAACTCTTCCAAGTGCATATCAGAAAAGGTCATGACTGGATGAGGTATATCCTGCTTGTAGTAGTTATCCACCTCCTGTTGTTCCAAATTCTCAGCAGGAGCATTGCGGGCTTGGGATGAAGATTCACCCCTTTCATTCTGCAAAACACATCAAACACAAATTTTGTGCATCCAAATATGCATTAGTGTCAGCAAAATCATCAATCAAAATAATTACAATGACATTATCAATTTATATCAAACTTAAGCTCATTTTCACATTTTTATCAAATCTACACTTTTTCAAATAAGCATATACGAAAATGTTCGCCAAGTTCATAAGCATTCAACTCAAATAACATGTCAAAATAATCATTACTAGCAATTAAACAAGTCTCAAATGGCATTATCTTTCAAAAATCAAGTTCATGAATTTTAGACTTGAAAAAGTCCACTTTAATTCTCAAAATCATGTTTAGGCTCAAAGTTTGGATCATTTAACTACCTAGACATGTTACACTACTCAATTTAGCAACAATTCATGACAAAAATCGGCCATAACCTGTTTATATCAAAAAGCCCCAAATTGCTCAAGAACACAAACCCTAGATTACTCAAAATTTGAAGTTTAAGGCTTCTAATCATGTTAAACAGCATCAATCTAGGTTATACAAGCATAATACATAAACAATTTAAGCCTAATTACACTAAAAAGCATCAAAATCAAATTGGAAAAAAAATTGCTCAAGAACATCAAATTTTGAATTAAATGGTGTTTAGGTGTAGAAATTTACCGTTTTTCTTGAGTAATTCTTAGATAGCATCCTTCTCAACATGATTTTAGCAAAAGATTTGGTGATTAATGGTTAAAAATTGTGATTTTTGGGGTTTTTTCTCGGGTTTTTCGCAGCTATTTTCGCAGGTTGTTTGAGTTGAGGAGTATGAAACTGAGCTGTTGCAGCTCTTTATTTTTTTTTCTGTAATCCGGCCCCTCCGCGAGTCGCGGTGAAATACCCTTCAAACTCCGCGACTCGCGGAGTTTGTTTGTTTGTTTTTTTTTTTTTTTTATAATCATTAACTTTTGAAACAATTAAGTACTTAATTTTAAAATTTTGTTTCCCTTGTTATTTAGGACGAGGTCGTTTCGGATCGATGTCCTAGTCCGTCCCTCGACAAAAATTTTAAAATTTGTCTTTTTGTAGCGATTGTTTTAAAAGCTAAGATTTTTGGGTTTTTTTTATGTTTTTGGCATACTTTAATTCAATAAGATTAAAAATAATGATAATAAAAGTTCTCGTCCCTTCCTTGGGTAAAGCAATTTCGGTTCAAAGACCTAGTCTTCAACTTACGACGAATTTTAAAAATCATATTCTTAACTTAATGAGATAAAGTAAATTTTTGTTTTTAAATTGACACAACTTAAATATAAAATTCAAAATTAATATTAAAAATTCACACCAAACTTAAAATTTGAAATGCATAAAATTAAAAATTCATATTTTAAAAGTTAAAAATTCACACCAATCTTAATTTAAAAATTCATATTATAAATTCACACCAAACTTATATTAATTTTTCAAATATTTACAATTTTAAATATATTGTTTTTACAAAGTTTTCAACATTAATTTAAGATTTAAATATTAATTTTAAAAACATGGTAAAAATAAATTTAAAAATCTTTTTGTCTTTTTATCCCACTTTAATCAATCAAATATTATCAAAAATATGCGCCCCTCTTTTCGGTAAAGTAATTTCGGTTCCAAGACCTAATATAACTCATGACGAATTTTTGAAATATTTTGGGTTGATTGTTTAAAGATATTTATACCTTAAGAATAAACGTTAAATTTCGCAGTGATGTAATAAATTTTTGAATGATATCAATAATTTCGGTCGCCAAACCTAATTTTATTTAATACCAATTTAATACTTTTTAGCGAACAAATTAGCGTTTATTATCAAAAGGTTAAAAATAAAAATAAAAATAAAAACTGTACAGAAATACCTGTGAAATAGATTTCTTAGTTATATGATCTATCCCATTCATAAGATAGTCGGTTTAATTGGTTTTCCATGGCTACATAGGCGTAACCTCGAGCATTCAGTGTCTTTTCTTCTAAACATATGAACGGTCCGTCTCTGCATAAAGTAACAAATTCGGTATTTGAATAGGTTTGATTATTTGAACATTTACCTCCATGTGACCATTTTCCGCATTTGTGACATCTTTCTAGGTGTCGTGCTCTTCTTTTTGCTGCGGATTTTGATTTTCCTTTACCAAATTGTAACTTATTATCTTCGCATATGGATTCTTTTCTAACTCCGTCCATTCTTTCTCTGATTACTGATACTATTTCACTCGGTAGTATGTCATTATTTCTTTTAGTGATCAAAGCGTGTAGCATTAGACCATGGTTTAGTTCACAGGCAGTCTTCATTTTGTAAAAACCTAAAAAAATTAAAAATTCAGAATGGGGGGAGAAGACTAGTTCTTTAGGGTCTGCTAGGGAAAGACCATTCGGGTTCCATTTTCGAGAACTACACGAAAACAGACAATCTAACTCTAACAGAAATACATATTATCCTTTAAAGACTTGATTCTCCCCACACTTAGTTAGCTGTGGTGTCGAAATTGTGATTAACTTCGTTGTCGACTTCCATCGGACCATGTATGTAATGTTTAACTCTGTGACCATTAACTTTAAATTCAATCCCATTTGAATTTATTAATTCTATCGTTCCGTATGGGAAAACTCTTTTGACTATGAATGGTCCAGACCATCTTGATTTCAATTTTCCAGGAAATAGCTTGAATCGTGAATTGAAAAGAAGAACTCTGTCTCCTTCTTTAAATTCTTTTGAACTTCTGATTCTTTTATCATGCCATTTCTTCGTTCTTTCTTTATAGATTAACGAATTTTCGTATGCTTCATGTCTTAATTCTTCTAATTCATTTAGTTGACTTAATCGTAGACGTCCGGCTTCATGTAAATCAAGATTACATGTCTTCAAAGCCCAAAATGCTTTGTGTTCAATTTCTACTGGAAGATGACATGCTTTTCCATAAACAAGTCTAAAAGGTGTGGTTCCAATTGGAGTTTTGTAGGCTGTTCTAAAAGCCCAGAGTGCATCCTCCAATTTAATGGACCATTCCTTCGGATTTGATCCTACGGTTTTCTCTAGAATACGTTTTAAAGCTCGGTTGGTATTTTCAACTTGTCCACTTGTTTGTGGATGATATGCGGTGGAGATTTTATGAGTTACTCCATATCTTTTAAGAACTTTCTCAAGTTGATTATTACAGAAATGAGTACCCCGATCACTTATTAAAGCTTTCGGTGTTCTAAACCTTGCAAAAAGACGTTTTAAAAAGTTGACTACAACTCGTGCATCGTTAGTTGGGAGAGCTTGTGCTTCCGCCCATTTAGATACATAATCAATGGCTACGAGTATATATAGATTATTATGAGATTTTGGAAATGGACCCATAAAGTCAATACCCCAAATGTCAAATACTTCACATACTTGGATGACATTTTGTGGCATTTCATCACGTTGACTTATTTTTCCGGCCCTTTGACAAGCATCACAGGATTTGCAAAGAAGGTGTGCGTCTTTGTAAATTGTAGGCCAATAGAATCCAGCATCATAAACTTTTCTTGCTGTTAGTTGAGGCCCATAATGCCCTCCTGTTGGTCCTGTGTGACAATGGTTTAATATTTTACTGGCTTCATCTCCAAATACATATCGGCGTATTATTCCATCGGGACAACTTTTAAACAGATGTGGATCTTCCCAGAAATAGTGTTTTATATCACTGAAGAATTTCTTTCGTCTTTGGTACGATAATCCTTTTTCAAGGAATCCACAAACTAAGTAGTTTGCATAGTCTGCAAACCATGGGATTTCTTTATAATCTATCTTCAATAGATATTCATCAGGAAAGTTGTCTTGTATGGCTGATTCATTTAGAACTTCTAATTCGGGATTTTCAAGACGAGAAAGATGATCAGCGGTGAGATTTTCTGCTCCTCTTTTATCTCGGATTTCAATATCAAACTCTTGTAAGAGTAAGATCCAACGGATTAATCTTGGTTTAGCATCTTGTTTTGAAAATAGGTATCTAAGAGCAGAATGGTCGGTATAGACCACCGTTTTTGCTAGAACGAGATATGATCGAAATTTGTCAAAAGCAAAGACAATAGCAAGGAGTTCTTTTTCAGTAGTTGTATAGTTTGTTTGTGCTCCTTGTAACGTCTTACTAGCATAATATATAGGTTGAAATCGTTTTTCAATCCTTTGTCCTAAAACGGCTCCCATTGCAAAATCACTTGCATCGCACATTAGTTCAAATGGTAGATTCCAATTTGGTGTTATCATGATCGGCGCATTAGTGAGTTTCTCTTTAAGAATATTAAAAGATTTGATACACTCATCTGAAAATATGAATGGCGCATCCTTTTCTAGGAGTTTATTCATAGGAGTGGCAATTTTAGAAAAATCTTTTATGAAACGTCGGTAAAAACCGGCATGCCCTAGAAAACTCCTAACTCCTCTAACATTGGTGGGATGTGGAAGTTTAGCAATTACATCTACTTTAGCTCTATCCACTTCAATTCCTTCTTTTGAAATTTTATGTCCAAGAACGATGCCTTCTTTAACCATGAAATGGCATTTCTCCCAATTAAGTACTAGATTTGATTTTTCGCATCTAATTAGCATTCGTTCCAGATTAACTAGACATGATTTAAACGTATCACCGAAGACTGAAAAGTCATCCATGAATACTTCCATGCATTCTTCTATCATGTCATGAAAAATCGCCATCATGCATCTTTGAAAGGTTGCAGGGGCGTTACAAAGTCCAAATGGCATGCGTTTGTAAGCAAAAGTACCATAAGGGCACGTGAATGTGGTTTTCTCTTGATCTTCGGGTGCTATTGGAATTTGAAAATATCCGGAAAATCCATCTAGAAAACAATAGTAACTATTTCCGGCTAATCTTTCCAACATTTGATCTATGAAAGGTAAGGGAAAGTGATCTTTTCTGGTGGCGTCATTTAATTTTCTATAATCAATACATACACGCCATCCTGTTACAGTCCTAGTAGGAATAAGCTCATTTTTCTCATTTGTAATGACAGTCATGCCACCCTTCTTAGGTACGCATTGAACTGGGCTTACCCATGGACTATCAGAAATTGGATATATCAAACCTGCATCTAGCAGTTTAATAATCTCTTTCTTAACTACATCTTGCATATTAGGATTTAGTCTTCGTTGGCGTTGCACATACGTTTTATGACCTTCTTCCATAAGGATTTTATGTGTGCAATACGAAGGACTTATTCCTTTAATATCATGAATCTTCCATGCAATGGCTGGTTTATGAGCTTTCAACACAGAAATGAGTTGTGATTTCTCATTTTCAGTAAGAGAAGACGATATTATTACAGGTAATTCAGATTCACCATGTAAATAAGCATATTCCAAATGGTTTGGAAGTGGCTTTAACTCTAATTTCGGAGGTTCTTCTATCGATGATTTGTATCGATATCTGTCTTCTTCTTTTAGCATTTGAATTTCTTCTGTTGTTGGTTCATATCCATTAGCTATAAGTGTAGCTAACATTTCAGCTTCATCAATTGGTTCATTACCTTCTCCTAAAGAACATTCTCCTGTTCCTTGTAATTCTGGAAATTCTTCTAATAATTCTGCATGTGCATCTATAGTTTGAATATAATAACATGTATCATCTGCAGATTGTGGTTGTTGCATTGCTCTATCAACTGAAAAGGTAACACTCTCATCCTCTATACTTAGGGTCAGTTTCTTACCGAACACGTCTATCATTGCTTTAGCCGTGTTTAAGAATGGTCTTCCTAATATGAGAGGAACTTGAGAATCTTCTTCCATGTCCAGAACAACAAAATCTACTGGAAATACTAAAGTACCAACTTTAACTAGCATGTTCTCCATTATCCCTCTAGGATATTTTATTGATCTATCGGCTAGTTGTATGCTTATTCTTGTTGGTTTCAATTCTCCAAGGTCTAGTTTAGCGTATAGTGAATACGGCATTAGATTTATACTAGCACATAAGTCTGCCAATGCTTCTATTGAACTAAGACTACCCAGAAAACATGGAATTGTGAAACTTCCTGGATCAGATAGTTTTTCTGGTATCTTATTTAACAGCACTGCTGAACAATTAGCATTCATAGTAACAGCCGAGAGTTCTTCCATTTTCTTTCTATTTAAGATTAGATCTTTCAAGAATTTAGCATATCTTGGCATTCCTGAAATCACATCAATGAAAGGAAGATTTACATTTATCTGTTTAAACATATCCAAGAATTTGGATTGCTCGGCTTCAAGTTTTTCTTTCTTCATTTTACTCGGGTAAGGAAGTGGTGGTTGGTATGGTTTAACATAAGGTTTATCCTTAACTGTGTTATCTTCATTAACTTTTTCAACTACCGGTTCTTTTTCCTTATCTTGATCAGGTTGTGGTTCTTGTGGAGTAGGAATAGTTTCATCAGAAGTTACAGGTATTTCAGGTGGTTTAAGTGTTGTACCACTTCTTGTGGTAATAGCTTTAGCTGTTTCATTCCGGGGGTTAGCATTTGTATCGCTTGGTAGACTTCCCGGTTTTCTTTCACCTATTAACCTTGCTAGGTTACTTACTTCTTGTTCTAGATTTTGAATAGAAGCTTGTTGATTTCTAAATGCTTGAGCATTTTGTTCATTGGTTTGTTTTTGAGATGTGAAAAACTGCGTTTGAGTTTCAACTAGCTTCGTCATCATATCTTCTAAATTCGGCTTTTTATCATCGGTTTGTTGTGGTGGTTTGTTTTGAAAATTAGGTCTTTGCTGATTGTAAGTATTATTGGATACTTGTTGATTGCTAGGACCTTGTTGGTTGTTGTATGGAATATTTCGGTTATAATTCTGGTTTTGATTGTAAATCGGTCTTGGCGGTTGATAATTATTCTGATAATTATTTCCAGGCCTTTGGTTTATGTATGAAATATTCTCTCTTTGTTCCATTGTTAATTCAATACTGAGACAATCTTTTGTCAAATGTGGTCCTCCACACTGCTCACAACTAATTCGTATTGAGTGAATATCCTTAGTCATCTTTTCCATTCGTCTCTCCACAGCATCTATCTTTGCGGAAATGGAATCTAAGTCATGGCTAGAATCGGCTCTAGCTGCTTTAGATGATCTAACGATATCTTTTTCTTGGTGCCACTCATGTGAGTGGGAAGCAGTGTTATCAATAATTTTGTAAGCATCAGTTTCGGTTTTCTTCATAATAGAACCACCAGCTGCTATATCTATGTCTTTTCTTGTAGTGATGTCGCATCCTTGGTAGAATATTTGTACTATTTGACAGGTGTCTAAACCATGTTGCGGACATCCTCTTAACAACTTTCCATATCTTGTCCACGCCTCATATAGAGTTTCATTTGGTTTCTGTGTAAACGTAACAATTTCTGCTTGAAGTCTTACGGCTTTAGATGCAGGAAAGAATTGTTTAAGAAATTTGTCAACTAAAACGTCCCATGTATCGATCGCCCCTTCAGGTAACGATTCCAACCAATCTTTGGCTTCTCCCTTTAAAGTCCAGGGAAATAACATGAGATATATCTGTTCATCCTCCACTTCTCGGATTTTAAATAGTGTGCAGATCCTATTAAAGGTACGTAGATGTTCATTTGGATCTTCCTTCGGCGCACCACTAAATTGGCATTGATTAGTCACCATGTGTAGAATTTATCCTTTGATTTCATAATCTGGCGCATTAATGTCTGGATGAGTAATTACGTGACCTTGGCCAGTGCGTTTAGCTCTCATTCGGTCTTCCATACTTAAAGGTTCCAGATTTTCCATAATTGAATTTGTTGAATCGGTATCACTAGATGATTCTGAGTTAATGGTTCGTTCCTCAACAATCTCTGTTTGAATGATTAGTGGTTCCGGAGGAAGGTTTAGTGGTTCAGGATCTACGAACCGTTCCTGAATATTTTCCGGATTCTCAATTGTGATGTTGGGTTCAAAAAATGGATTATCGGAAATTTGAACTGAAGTACTTGGTCGACTGGATGACGATTCTAAAGAAAAATCAACGGCGGTTATATTTGCTAAATGTCTTGATCTAGTTACAGGTGGTGAACGTACAAAAGGTGATGAACGTCTTGCTCGGTGCATTCACTGAATATCCTATTAGTTTTAAAAAGGAAAGAAAAATTATAATAAGTTATCCAATCAATAGAATTTTTTGATTTTGCCCACGTTTCGAATAGCCAAAAGATGCAGCAGAGGGGCAGGATTCGTTTGGTCTCAATATAATTGAGGACTGTTTGGCTCCAATAACCCGGTCCACGTACAAATCCAACTATTACTACGAACCAGAAAATTTTGATGTCTATTAATTTAACCACTTAAAATAAATTTTCGTAATTTTAAGAAATTTAGATAAGAAGTAGAATAAAAATCTATGTCCTAAAAACTAGAATAGCGAGAAATAAGAGAGAAAAAGAGTTCGTCGAAAAAGGTCGAAAAACGAAAAATGGTTGAAAAATAAAAGGTGACGGAAAAATAAAAGAAACTTATAAAAAAAATTAAAAATACTTGACTAACCTAACCTTATTACTACAACTAACTTAAAATTATAATCGCAAATTGAAATTACTAATTGGAATGATAATTGATACATAGTAAAAGGTCTAAATATATTAAAGCTTACAGGAAAAACTAAATCTCAAATGGAAATAACTTAAAAAGAAACTAAAACTTAAAAAGGCGTCGCAAAATTCTAAAGCACCTAAATCTTAGTCTAAAGAAAAAGCACTTAAGGAATTCTACGGCAAAGCCTAAAAATCTAGGAGTAAAAATAACTATAGCAAAAACTAAGTTTAAAATTAAATATGAGCTAAAAATACAAATATTACGCTACAACGATTAAAAAGGGACAAAATATAAAAATATATAAAAAGTTGTAAAAAGTAGAATTTTTATAAAAATATTATTTATTTAATAAAACTACTAATTTTACAATTTAATTAAACTTATTTAAACTAAAAATACAAATTAAAAAGTAAAAGTTAAAATAAGACTAATAATAATAATAATTATTAGGGTTAAATAATAATAATAATTAATTAATACCCGTAATTAATGCTGGTTTAGGGTTTTTTTGTCGCCTGTCAGAAAGTCTCCGCGAGTCGCGGCAATTAAAGCATCAAACCCCGCGAGTCGCGGGGTTCCAGAATTCAGCTGACAGGTTTAAATATTCGACGCGTTTTTTCTTTATTTATTTTTTTTTATTTTCTGTTTTCTGTTTTTAAATAAATAAAAGATATTAAAATAAAACTTATATTTTTAAAAACTAAACTAAAAATAAAGAAACTTATAAAACTTAAATATTTAACAAAATCTTAAAAATACTTATATTTTTGTTTTTCTTTTTATATTTTTGAATAATTAAAACGTATTTTTACAAAAACGAATTTTAATAAAAGTTAACTAAATTTTTTTTTTTTTTATATTAGCGTTGCGCTTCCGGCGTTTAAGAGTGTTCCCCGGCAGCGGCGCCAAAAATACTTGATGTGCAGCGAGATGTATACGAAATAGTTTATATTTTACTAGGAAAAACTATTAAATACGATACAATTTTACACAAGATATTTATTTATTTATAGAATGGATATACTTAAACCTTGCTACAACACTTATAGGCAGTGTACCTAATCGTACAGTAGTGTAGTTTTTAGTAAGTCCGGTTCGTTCCACAGGGAAATCTTTAAACAAAGCTTAACGCTATATTAGTTTACTTTTATAAAAATACAAACATATATATAAGTAATATTATTATTATAAAGGGGGGTTTTTACCGTTTAATGACCGGTTTGTCGATTTTAAAACTTTAGTCGCAGTTAAAACCTAATGTAAAATATAAAATAAATACAAGACTTAAATTAAAGCGTAAAGTAAATAACGATAATGAAATTGCGAATAATAAAAGTGCGATAAAATAAACTTGCGATAATTAAAAAGTACGATAATTAAAAGTGCGATTAAATAACAATAAATAAAAGTGCGATAATTAGAAGTGCAATTAAATATAAAATAAAGGAAATTAAATATGAAATAAAAGAATTATGCTTATTTAAACTTCCGTAATCATGATGTTTGACGTGTTGATTTTAGTTTTATGCCCATGGGTTAATTGTCCTTTGTCCTGGATTATTTAATCTGTCCGTCTGGTTTTTGTCCATAACAGTCCATCAGTCATAAATATAAAGTGCGAGTGTCCTCGTCAAATTATTATTATACCCGAAGTTAAATATTTCAACTAATTGGGGATTCGAATTGTAACAAGGTTTTAATACTTTGTTTAATGAATACACCAGGTTATCGACTGCGTGTAAACCAAGGTTTTACTACTTTGTTAACAATTACACCAATTACCCTTGAATGTAATTTCACCCCTGTTTTAATTATTCTAGTGGCTATTAATCCATTCCCGTGTCCGGTTAAATGAACGATTATTCGTACATATAAATACCCCGCCCATCGTGTCCGATTGAGTGTATATGGTAATTTATAGGGACGCCCAATTGTAAATCTTTATATTAACATTAACAAACTATCATTTAGTTAAACAAATATAAAGCCCATTAATAGCCCATAGTCTAATTTCCACAAGTGTCGTTCTTTTATCCAAACCCCAATTATGGTACAAAGCCCAATTACCCAATTTTAGTAATTAGCCCAACATCATGATTACTTCAAATTAAATAAGCATAATAATAACTTAGCTACGAGACATTAATGTAAAATGGTTGAACATAACTTACAATGATTAAAAATAGCGTAGCGTTACACGGACAGAATTTCGACTTACACCCTTACAACATTCGCTAACATACCCTTATTATTAGAATTATAATTAAAATTAAAATATAAATTATAAATATAAATATAAATTTTACGTATGAATGAGGAAGAAAAAGATTATGAATTGCGATCAGAATTCGGTTGCTTTTATAGGAAAAGTTGATTTTTGGGGCTCCGCGACTCGCGGTGAAATCCTCTTCAATCTCCGCGAGTCGCGGAGAATGAATTTACAGCTCAGTCCTTGGAGTCTTTCTCTGCCGACGGTTTTTATTTATAAATATAATATATATATAATTAATATAATTAATTATATATTATATTATATTTATATACATAGTTAACTTGTATTTTTTAGTCCGTTGCGTCGAGCGTTGAGAGTTGACTCTAGTCCCGGTTCCGGATTTTCGAACGTCCTCGCGTACAATTTTATATTTTGTACTTTGCGTTTTGAATCTTGTACTCTTGTAATTTCGAGACGTTTCTTATCAATAATTGGAACCTCTTTGATTGTCTTTTGTTCTTTTGAGCTTTTTGGTCGTTTGCGTCTTCAATTCGTCGAATCTATCTTTTGTCTTCACCTTTTATTATTTAAACGAATATCACTTGTAAATAGAACAATTGCAACTAAAAGCTTGTCTTTCTTGAGGAATAATGCTATGAAATATATGTTCGTTTTTAGCATTATCACAGACCATCTACCATTTTTGTGTTTCCTCTGCATTTAATGCTATGATATCTGAATCATTGGTTATTAATCTGAGGTGGTTTCAGGAAAATTGTGTTTTTAGATGATTAAACGCTGATGGTAATATAGTGGAATATGAAAGATTCCCTGGTAACAATAAAAGAGCACGCGTATATATCAACGTTATAATAAGGTTGTTTCGTACGAAAAGTCGAAGTTGTCTTGCTGGAGCTGTGACAAAACTGGCTATCTCGAACAGCAGATGCAAAGTTATTTTCGGTGATAATAACGCTAAAGGAATTAGAACAGCCACGTGTTAAACGTTTACTCAGGTTCCAAGTGTTTTCAGGTGCATAACTATATGCATCAATCTTTTCTCCCGTAAATGAAGTGCGGTTGGTTCATCCTCTCGATTGAAGTGTTTTCAAGAATCATGAAAGGTTTGAACGCAGAATGTAATCGTGAAGATACAAATGACGTTTAAGACGAAATCAAGTGGCAATTTGAATAATTGTTTAGTTTCATATGTTATAATCAATATTTTAATTCATTTTAATTGTCCAATAATATTAGTCCACAGTCGATAGTCTACAGTTGACAGTCCAATAATTCATATATAGTTTAATATATAATATTCGAATTAATTAATACGTGTCGTGACCCGTATACGTCTCAGACTCGATCACAACTCAAACTATATATATTATTGTAGAATCAACCTCAACCCTGTATAGAGAACTCGATCATTACTGCATATAGAGTGTCTCTGGTAATTCCAATTAATATATATAGATGCGTCGATATGATGTGTCAAAACCTTATATATGTGTCCCGATATTTAAAGTGCGTAAAATAAATAACAGAAATTAAATGACGATAAATAAAAGTGCGAGAATTAAAATTGCGATAAATAAAAAATGCGATAAATAAATTGTGATAATTAAAATGTAATCAGTTAGCTAGGAACAGTTAGCGTGGATTCTTAATAAAATTTCTCATAGTTAATTTGTCTGTTTCTAACAAATTTTATTTTGTCATATGTTTTCTTCATTTATGCCACTTGTTGGATTCTGATAGGTCAAAATTCAAATATGAAATTGAATGAAAATGGTTATTCTGCGGTGAACGGATACGTATATCGGTGGTTGTAAGTAGGATAGTAAACGACTGTTGAGTCAGCTTCGAAGAATGTACATTGTAACTTATTAATGTAAAATCTGAATATTCCTCGGGTATTACCTACCCGTTAAAATATTTTCACAACTAACACTTTGTACGAAAGAATTTTTAATTATAATCTTTATGAAAACATATATACATATATATTTTCTTCAGATGTAATCATGGATTAATTGAGTTATTATGATATTAAACTCATTTGGTTTACCGTTAGAACTAGAATACATAATCTCTAAAACATTTATAGATTACTTAATCGTCATGAAGAACGAAGATAATCAATGTAGAATGATACGTAGAACGATACGTAGAACGATGATTATACTCGAGGTACAGAATGAGATGTTGAGGCATGGATTGTTGATGGTACTGGTGCTGTTACTGATGGTACTGTTAGTACCGGTGATGTTGCTGAAGCTGGTACATTTTGCACCATATTCTCCAAATTTATTTTTCGAGCGTGAAGTTTGTTGACTTCTTCTATTATTCCGGGGTGATTGTCGGTTGGAACGAGCGAATGAATAAGGTTTAGAATTTTAGATAGAATATAATCTTGGCGAGATATTTGGGAAATGAGAGAGAAAATAGTATTACAAACAGGTTCGCCGGTAAGTGTTTCAGGTTCATCGCCAAGAGGTAAATTCGGTTGGTGGAAGGGATCGCCTTCTTCGCGTCTCCATTGATTATGTCGATTACGTTCCCATAAGATGAATTGATAATGGCTGATTGGTTGATTCATGCTGATGACGCTGTTTTCGGAGCTTAGGTGAACATCTATGTCGGAATAGCTGTCGGAATAACTATCGGAATAGCTATCGGAATCTGAGGGAGTCGAACTAGTTGAAGGATTCATCTCGTACGATCAGATGAAGGATTTTCGATAAGAAATAGATTATAGGATGTAGATTAGTATCCTGCAATACATAATTTACATATGCATATATAATACTAAAATCTCATAAGTTACGGAAGAATCTACGGAAGCTGTCAGGCAAAGATAACAATAACAGATACGCTAAGATATGAATTTATCTATACACTGTCTATGCAATAGGGGCCGTGAGATGTGTCTAGACTTTAAGGATGATAAGC
This sequence comes from Rutidosis leptorrhynchoides, assembly GCF_046630445.1. Classification (NCBI taxonomy): domain Eukaryota; kingdom Viridiplantae; phylum Streptophyta; class Magnoliopsida; order Asterales; family Asteraceae; genus Rutidosis; species Rutidosis leptorrhynchoides. The sequence continues at coordinate 103,820,419 of NC_092342.1, forward strand.
AATTAGTTTTCGACACTAAATGATAAGCAAAACTTTTGACATGCAGACACGGTCGAAGTCCAGACTCACTAATGCATCTAAACAACTATCAGTTAGACACACTAATGCAAGAACTAGTTCGCTAAGACCACCGCTCTGATACCAACTGAAAGGACCCGTCCTAATCCATCTGGACGAAGTCACCAACATCTGGTTCCATTGCGATGATCGACTCCAAATAATGTCTTTAAAATGAGCAAATGCACAGCGGAATGTTTCTTTAATACCTGAGAATAAACATGCTTAAAGTGTCATCCAAAAGGTTGGTGAGTTCATTAGTTTATCATAACAATCATTTCAATATTTTAATAGACCACAAGATTTCATTTCCAATTCTCACAAATATACGTCCCATACATAGAGACCAAAATATCATTCATATGGACTGAACACCTGGTAACCGACATTCACAATATGCATATAAGAATATCCCCATCATTCCGGGATCCTCCTTCAGACATGATATAAATTTCGAAGTACTAAAGCATCCGGTACTTTGGATGGGGCTTGTTGGGCCCGATAGATCTATCTTTAGGATTCGCGTCAATTAGGGTGTCTGTTCCCTAATTCTTAGATTACCAGACTAAAAAGGGGCATATTCGGTTTAATAATCCAGCCATAGAATGTAGTTTCGATTACTTGTGTCTATTTCGTAAAACATTTATAAAAGCAGCGCATGTATTCTCAGTCCCAAAAATATATTGCAAAAGCATTTAAAAAGGGAGCAAATGAAACTCACGCATATAAATATTGTAAAACAGTAAATAAAGTATTTGCATGTATTCTCCGTCCCAAAAATGTAAAGAGTAAAAGGGAATCAAATGAAACTCACCTAAGGTATTTTGTAGTAAAAATACATATGACGACATTAGACAACTGAACAATGCAGGGTTGGCCTCGGATTCACGAACCTATATCATTTGTATATATATATTAAAATGTATAATCGTATTCGAACAAGTTTATATATTATAACTTGAATTATATATTATACTTATTTAGTTTGTGTATATATTTAAAATGTTTAATAACTATATATTTGGTTATATTAATATATTTCTATACATATATGGTTAGTATTATATGAAAATATTCTTAATTCATTATATATAAGCATTTATATAAATAATGTTATTATATTTGGTATGTGATATATAAACTATTAATATGATTATAATATATGTATTAAGTATATTTTAGGTACAAAATATTTATTTGTAATGAAAATGATAGTTTTGATAATAATGATTTACTAATTATAATAACTTTCTTATTATTGATAATACTAATATTAATAACGATATTGTTAAAATATGTTTATAATAATAATAGTAAAACTAATAATTACGAAAAATGATATTTATACCAATATTAGTGAGAGTAATGATAACTTGTATTGTTTTATAACAACAATAATAATAATTCAAAACATATTCATAATAATAATAATAGTACTAGAAATGGTACAATTACTAATATTTACAAAAATAATAATAAGTTGCATTATTTTTGTCACTAATTAATGTTTATAATGATAATTTTATTATGTTCCTAATAATGATAATAATAATAATAATAATAATAATAATAATAATAATAATCCTAATACTTAATAATAATAATAATAATAATAATAATAATAAGAAGAAGAAGAAGAAGAAGGAAGCTACCTCAAAAACGCCTTAAAAAAATAGTTGCCACAAGCAAGGCTCGAACCCGAGACCTCTCGTATAACACCATCAAGTCTAACCAGCTGGGCCACTGCCCATTATCCGAAATAATACAGAAACGTTTTACATTTAATCCGTATTATTTATAACTCCCTTTTCATCTTCTTCTCCATTTACTTGATTGACCAGAGACCCGTTAATCATAATAATGAATACGACATCAATTTAGAATTTGAAGTTAAATATAATCACTTATTATAATTGTTCTCAAATCAATCAGAAAGGAAAAAAAAATTAAAGCAGTAGCAGCTGAATGAAAAATACGATGAACACTCAAACACCAAAATCGATTTTTAATGTGTTTTAGATCACAGTTTCAAAATGAAATAAGTTTTAGATACTTCTTAGAATCTTTCTCCATTTTCAATTGAAACAGAAACAGAAGAATGCGTTTGAATTTCATGAAGAACAATAACTTTGACTTTTTCAGATTGAGACAATGACTCCAAAATTCAAACTCGATAAAAGGATTTGGAAGCTTAGACTTTGCAGATAGTTTAAGTAATATGTTCCTAACAATACCTCATTAATAGATTTTGAAATTGACTTCGTAACCGTTCGAATTGAAAAATGGAAATAAGAACAGGGTCGTTTAGCTTATTTAAAAAAAATTCGATTTAAAATCCTGGATTGAGGTGAATTTGAGGATTGTACGACTACTGAACTAATTTGGATAATACTTATAATAAGTTCAGAATTTGTTTCGTGGAGATTAATGGTCGAGAAAGATTAACTCGTTCGTACAGAAAAGAAAATTAAAATATAATCTGATATGGACGCTAAACAGATTTTGGATTTATTAGCTGTTTGCATTCGATGTCTAGTGATAATAACAAAATTCCAACACAGTTCTGATAGGGATTGGAATTTGATTTCAACCTTATTTATCTGTTTTTCTACATCCGTAATATTAAATGAATAAATAGGTTAATAATAATAATATTAATAATAATTATAATTAATAATTAATAATAATTATAATTTTAACAACATAAGTCAATAATAAATTCACAACGATATTATTCATGATTTTTATGAAAATTTGTAGTTTCCTTTGATAATATTAATAATGGTAATTATAATTATAAAAGTAATAATATAATAATAATAATAGTAGTATTGATCATAATAACTAATAATTTTTAACTTACAATTAATTAATAAAATTTAATTATTCTAATAGTAATATTGATATTGTTGTTGAAAGTAATAATAATTTTACTATAATAATTATAATTTAATTTATATATAAACTTATTATATTATTTATTAATTTTACATATCATTAATTATGTAATATATATATAATAACATATATTAAATATTTAACATTTAAATTTTACAATATATATAGTAATCATATACACATATATATTCATTTCAATAATAACTTAATTATATTATATTACGTTTTAATTCAGATGATTAAAGTGTACTTTATTAATTTAAAATACTATATATACACTTATATTTATATAGATATTTATATATATATATATATATATATATATATATATATATATATATATATATATATATGTATATGTATATATAAATATATACACACAATTGTTCGTGAATCGTCGAGCACAGTCAAAGGATACTTGATTACATGAATATAGTTCAAAGTTTTTGAGACTCCAACATTACAGACTTTGCTTATCGTGTCAAAAACAATTAAAGATTAAGTTTAAATTTGGTCGGAAATTCCCAGGTCGTCACATTTCTCTCTTTGGAGGCCCGTGATTTTTCTCATGTTTTGGAGTTTCCACGTTAAAATCTTGTGTTGTGTATTGTTCTTATTTCTTTACTGTTATTGTTGGGCTGGGTAGTGGGAATTAGTGAGACCGTAATTTCCCAACAACTGGTATCAGAGCGTCAGGTTTGACGGGGGTCTCGGTTATAGGAGTCGGAGTATGCTCTGTGGTTGCCACGGGAGTGGATCGTCCACATCAGAAACGAGTTCTATTTATCGTATAGGGTATCTGGTTAGACAATATTTTTTCTGATTCGGAGTAAGTGGTGTCTAGAATTTGTAGTGGACCGGGTGTTGGATTTTCCAATTTAACTGATCCTCTGCGCCGCTCCACTACATATGTTGGCCAGTCGAAACGTGAGCAAAATCAGAGAAAGTGTTGTTTATAGGATACGGATACGATGTCGAAGTTCAGTCCAATGAGGTTTGATGTAGAGAAATTTGATAGGAGGATCAATTTTGGCTTATGGAAGGTTCAAGTCAAGGATGTGTTGATTCAGTCTGGTTTACACAAGGCATTGAAGGGTAAACCCACCCTTGTTCCTGGCAGTGATTCTAGCAGTAAGTTCGATGAAGAAGAATGGGATGATATGGATTTGAGGGCAGCAAGTGCAATTCGTTTGTGTCTTGCAAAGAACGTGTTTGCAAATGTGCACGGGTTATCAACGGCAAAGGAGCTTTGGGTTAAACTAGAGCAGTGTACCAGGGCAAGGGCATCTCAAATCGGTTGTGTCTTAAAGAAAAATTTCATACTCTGCGTATGGATGGGGGTTCAAAGATTTCAGATCATCTAAGTATTCTTAACGGTATTGTTTCAGAACTGGAGGCTATTGGAGTTAAAACGGATGATGAAGATAAAGCTTTGAGGTTGATATTATCTTTATCATCGTCCTATGAGCACATGAAACCTATTCTAATGTACGGGAAAGAAACGTTGAAGTTTGAAGATGTTACTAGCAAGCTCCTATCCGAGGAGAAAAGATTGGAAGGTAACGGAGTCTCGTCATCAGAAGTTACGGTGCTGTTGTGTTCGGATAGGCAGAAGAGAAACTCTAGAAAGAATCTGACATGCTGGAAGTGCGGGAAGACTGGGCATGTAAGGGTTAATTGTCCAGGTGGAGCTAATTCGGCAAATGGCTCCAAAGGCGCTAATGATGTCTCCGTTGTTACAGAGAGTGACGAATTCCTCTGAAGTCACGTCATCCTCATGGTGTGTCCGCGCCACCATGGAAAGGGATGTTCGTTAGCGGTTCCACAAATTGCACATGGGCATTGGTTTGGCGTTGATGCAAGGTGTGTGGTGGAAACTGATGTTGTAGCTGATGAAACTTCCAGGGAAAGTCAAACAGGAAGTTGCACCATAACAGTTCAGCTGGGTATACAACATATGCCGATACAAAATGCTTGGAATGTGATATTCTAAGTGCTATACTCTTTATGGTGGAGTATGATAATTCTGTTTAGAGTTATGATTGTCTGTTATGACAATGATTGTCGTGTCTTGACAATGTTCGATGAAGATGCAAATTTTATTTCTTGGGTTAGAGGTAATGTCAGCGGCATGAAGATGAGGATCTTGAAGTTGTCGTCGAGGAAGCATCTACGTCGGTTTCTTTTGCAAAGTGGAAGCATGGTTATCTTCTTCTATCCAAAAGGTGGAGATTTGTTGGTTATAGTTTTGGTTAGAAGAAATGGATATGGTTGCTTTGTATTTGTGAATGGATGTTATCCCACATAGGTGGGAGGAAAAAGTTGGAGGGGACTTGCTTGGTTATAAAAGAGGGGTTAAGTCTTGTGACAACCCGGAAATTTCTGAGTTGATTTAAACAAAAAAAAACTTCATATGATTTCATTAAATTTCGACTGTTTCCGACAATTCACGAACAATTATTTGTAAATAATTACGCATTAATTTGATATATTAATATTATTATTATTATTAATATCATTTTTAAATAAGATATCAATAATTAATATCTTTATTATCAGTATTGTTATTATGAATAAAAAAAATATTGACAAATATTCTTGGAAAAGTAGTAAATCAATTTGTTTATTTAAAAAAAAATATATAAAAAAAATCCTTAAAATAAATATTTTTTTAATAAAATAAATAAATAGATAAATAAATTACTTTTTAATTAAAAATTATAATGGAAAACTACTTTCATTATTTTATTTTGTGCATTATCCCATGACCTAACATTTAATACTTTTGAATTTTAAAATCCCATTAAAAATTAAAATATTTCTTTTTCTTTTAATTATTTTATTCTTTTTACCTAATTTTTTCAAGTATAAATACCCCTCATTTCTCATTCAAACTCACACCAAAATTTCTCTCATTCTCTCTTTGAAGAATTACTACTAGTAAGTATTTTTTTCTTACTTTTTACTTTTTTACTTTTTACTTTTTACTATTTACTTCGGTTTATTATTTTTTTTTACCGAAACATGTAAATAATGTTATAAATTATATGCAATTAAAATAAAAATAAATAACATGTTATAATTAGTAATATATGTTACTAAAAATTATAAAAGTATTTTTATGAATTAATATATAGGAGTTATAATTAAAATCGAATTAATGAATATATATGTATATACGCACCTAACGTGAAGGTTATAATTAAAGATAGCGTACAAAGACTACAAACATCACCGCTACTTGTGGCCTAGGGTGATCCTTGTTACCATTATGGGACGCTTGTGGATCTCGAATGCCAAGACTTAGATTCGGGTCAAGAGATCCTGGGCTGCTCGGTAATAATAGATCATTCGAGTGACTTGCATGTTAGCGACGAAGTTTGGGCGAGATTGTACAACATCTTTGTTAAGAATTATAACCCGAACATTCTTAAACTAGAAGCTTACTATAAGTGGAAGTTTTTCATAAATAGTAGATTTCCAAAAATAGAAACTTTTGAGAAATAGGAACTTTTCTCGAAAACCGTCACTGTCAATATAGTTGCTATATTAATAAACATACTTTATGTCAAGTTATACATTAACTAATCAAACGTTATACCTCAAGGTTGATATCCAGATCACTTACTTGCTTTACTTTCCTTCTTGCGTGGAATACTTCAACTGCTATTTAATGTGAGTTCATCTGCTCCCTTTTTATATATTTTTGGGCTGAGAATACATGCACAACTTTTATAACTGTTTTACACGTATCAAATATTAAACTGTGATATGTTGGGCTATGACCAGCAAGTCCCCAACCGACAAGTATGAACGATAACTTATACGGGGCAAACTTGAAAGTCTAGTCTAAATATCAGTACCAACTATTAAACTGTGATATGTTGGGCTATGACCAGCAAGTCCCCAACCGACAAGTATAAACGATAACTTGTACGGGGTAAACTTGAAAGTCTACTCTAAATATCAGTACCAACTGTTAAACTCTGTTATACCCGGCTATGTCCGACTAAGTCCCTACAGTGATATTTTTAATTGCTGCGGCATTCTTAATTATTAGGGATAGGCCTATCGGGAGTAACGTCCCTGATACATTTGACTAAGTCTTTGTATTACTTGATAATGAAATTAAACGACAAGGACAGAACAACTTGTCACGGGGCAAACAACGTTTAGTCTAAATATCACGCACTGGCATAACTTTTTGATCCTGCGGGAGATCAACTTGACTGGATCTGAGTGATCTACTTATGAAAACAAATCTTGTGGTCTAACACTATTACTGAAATCATTATTTATGACAAACCTATGAACTCACTCAACCTCGTGTTGACCTTTTTAAGCATGTTTATTCTCAGGTACTTAAGTATTGCTTCCGCTGTATATCTACTGCTTTGATGATGATTGCTTGCTATGCTTGGAGTCTTCATTACATATCATATCAATTAAAGACATATTTATCTTCCGCTGCAAAACTCAACAAAACGTCTCATGTAGAGTCGTTCTCGTTTATACAACTATGATTTGATATAATTAGTCACAAATACCCCAGGCCCTATTTGGGGGTGTGATAGATTGGTATCAGAGCAGGTTGTTGTAGAGAACCAGGATTGCATTTTATGTGTGCCTTATACAATTAGGTACCTTAGCAATGTAGGACTACAACTTTCCTTGACCATAGTGCCTTTTATTGTTGCCTTTAACTGTTAAATGCTATACTATACTTTAGAAACTTTACTTATCTTAGAATGCCGAGCCAATCTAAGAACTCTGCTCATTCTCCTAAGTACTATCCAATTCCGCCACCACATTTAAATGTGCACGTCATACTGCCATTATTGCATACGTGGAGTACATCTTATCATATCTATCTCAATAGACTTTGTCTAAAACTTTTCCTAAATTTCCTCCGTAAATCACGGAAATCTTTTGCTATATATACGTATTCAAGGAGACGAATATATCATTCAATATTCAACACCCATTTCATATCAAACCCTATTCCAAACACATAAAATGGATTTCTCACATAATTCCTCAAGTTCCTCTAGCTCCGAAGGTAGCGTGACGGGAACACACCCACCGATCAATTACCGTGATTTCTTCAGAAAATGGGGATGGGTTCGCGAAATACTCACCCTATGGAGAAATAAAGAAGGTACTCCTTATCACGAGCCAAACTTACCACCAAACGCCAGAGTACTCGATCCGCTTACCAGCGAACCTGTTCGCAATACCGTTTTCACTCTTTTCGCAAGGATTTTCTGCCTCGAAGGTCGACTCGATGTAGCCCAAGACAGTATTCGTCCTCTGCTCCCGAACTCTAACCAGATAGGGTTATTAGAAGAAGTTAGAAGACTTCGAACTATATATCAAGAATTGGCAAACCTTACAGAGGAATGGGTAGAACAAATCCATAGACTTGAGCGTAAAGTAGAAACTCTGAAGGAAATAGTGCACGATTTGGAAGCTAGGCTCACACCTACTACCCAAATACCACAAGCAACACCAGCAACATAACCAGAATCATCAGTACCATCATCAACACCACAAGCAATACCAACAGCAACCGCAACACCACCAGCAGTATCGTCAACATCACCAGCACCGACGGCACTACCAGAATCAGCAACAGCCTCAACAGTACCGCCAACATCATCAACACAACAAGCATTATAAGCACCAGCAGTTGCATCAGTATCAGCAACAACATCAGCACCATCAGCTTCATCAACAACAACATCCGCATCACAAGCCTCAACATCACAGTCTATGCCACGAGCATCAACATCATACGTGCAGTGACCCGAACTTTTCCATGTTTATATATATTAATTGAGATTGATATTTACATGATTAAATGTTTCCAACATGTTAAGCAATTAAACTTGTTAAGACTTGATTAATTGAAATATGTTTCATATAGACAATTGACCACCCAAGTTGACCGGTGATTCACGAACGTTAAAACTTGTAAAAAAACTATATGATGACATATATATGGTTATATATATAGTTAACATGATATTATGATAAGTAAACATATCATTAATTATATTAACAATGAACTACATATGTAAAAACAAGACTACTAACTTAATGATTTTGAAACGAGACATATATGTAACGTTTATCGTTGTAACGACATTTAATGTATATATATCATATTAAGAGATATTCGTACATCATAATATCATGATAATATAATAATTTAAAATCTCTTTTGTTATTATAAACATTGGGTTAACAACATTTAACAAGATCGTTAACCTAAAGGTTTCAAAACAACACTTACATGTAACGACTAACGATGACTTAACGACTCAGTTAAAATGTATATACATGTAGTGTTTTAATATGTATTTATACACTTTTGAAAGACTTCAATACACTTATCAAAATACTTCTACTTAACAAAAATGCTTACAATTACATTCTCGTTCAGTTTCATCAACAATTCTACTCGTATGCACCCGTATTCGTACTCGTACAATACACAGCTTTTAGATGTATGTACTATTGGTATATACACTCCAATGATCAGCTCTTAGCAGCCCATGTGAGTCACCTAACACATGTGGGAACCATCATTTGGCAACTAGCATGAAATATCTCATAAGATTACAAAAATATGAGTAATCATTCATGACTTATTTACATGAAAACAAAATTACATATCCTTTATATCTAATCCATACACCAACGACCAAAAACACCTACAAACACTTTCATTCTTCAATTTTCTTCATCTAATTGAACTCTCTCAAGTTCTATCTTCAAGTTCTAAGTGTTCTTCATAAATTCCAAAAGTTCTAGTTTCATAAAATCAAGAATACTTTCAAGTTTGCTAGCTCACTTCCAATCTTGTAAGGTGATCATCCAACCTCAAGAAATCTTTGTTTCTTACAGTAGGTTATCATTCTAATACAAGGTAATAATCATATTCAAACTTTGGTTCAATTTCTATAACTATAACAATCTTATTTCAAGTGATGATCTTACTTGAACTTGTTTTCGTGTCATGAATTTTGCTTCAAGAACTTTGAGCCATCCAAGGATCCATTGAAGCTAGATCCATTTTTCTCTTTTCCAGTAGGTTCATCCAAGGAACTTAAGGTAGTAATGATGTTCATAACATCATTCGATTCATACATATAAAGCTATCTTATTCGAAGGTTTAAACTTGTAATCACTAGAACATAGTTCAGTTAATTCTAAACTTGTTCGCAAACAAAAGTTAATCCTTCTAACTTGACTTTTAAAATCAACTAAACACATGTTCTATATCTATATGATATGCTAACTTAATGATTTAAAACCTGGAAACACGAAAAACACCGTAAAACCGGATTTACGCCGTCGTAGTAACACCGCGGGCTGTTTTGGGTTTGTTAATTAAAAACTATGATAAACTTTGATTTAAAAGTTGTTATTCTGAGAAAATGATTTTTATTATGAACATGAAACTATATCCAAAAATTATGGTTAAACTCAAAGTGGAAGTATGTTTTCTAAAATGGTCATCTAGACGTCGTTCTTTCGACTGAAATGACTACCTTTACAAAAACGACTTGTAACTTATTTTTCCGACTAGAAACCTATACTTTTTTGTTTAGATTCATAAAATAGAGTTCAATATGAAACCATAGCAATTTGATTCACTCAAAACGGATTTAAAATGAAGAAGTTATGGGTAAAACAAGATTGGATAATTTTTCTCATTTTAGCTACGTGAAAATTGGTAACAAATCTATTCCAACCATAACTTAATCAACTTGTATTGTATATTATGTAATCTTGAGATACCATAGACACGTATACAACGTTTCGACCTATCATGTCGACACATCTATATATATTTCGGAACAACCATAGACACTCTATATGTGAATGTTGGAGTTAGCTATACAGGGTTGAGGTTGATTCCAAAATATATATAGTTTGAGTTGTGATCAATACTGAGATACGTATACACTGGGTCGTGGATTGATTCAAGATAATATTTATCGATTTATTTCTGTACATCTAACTGTGGACAACTAGTTGTAGGTTACTAACGAGGACAGCTGACTTAATAAACTTAAAACATCAAAATATATTAAAAGTGTTGTAAATATATTTTGAACATACTTTGATATATATGTATATATTGTTATAGGTTCGTGAATCAACCAGTGGCCAAGTCTTACTTCCCAACGAAGTAAAAATATGTGAAAGTGAGTTATAGTCCCACTTTTAAAATCTAATATTTTTGGGATGAGAATACATGCAGGTTTTATAAATGATTTACAAAATAGACACAAGTACGTGAAACTACATTCTATGGTTGAATTATCGAAATCGAATATGCCCCTTTTTATTAAGTCTGGTAATCTAAGAATTAGGGAACAGACACCCTAATTGACGCGAATCCTAAAGATAGATCTATTGGGCCTAACAAACCCCATCCAAAGTACCGGATGCTTTAGTACTTCGAAATTTATATCATATCCGAAGGGTGTCCCGGAATGATGGGGATATTCTTATATATGCATCTTGTTATTGTCGGTTACCAGGTGTTCACCATATGAATGATTTTTATCTCTATGTATGGGATGTGTATTGAAATATGAAATCTTGTGGTCTATTGTTACGATTTGATATATATAGGTTAAACCTATAACTCACCAACATTTTTGTTGACGTTTAAAGCATGTTTATTCTCAGGTGAATATTAAGAGCTTCCGCTGTTGCATACTAAAATAAGGACAAGATTTGGAGTCCATGTTTGTATGATATTGTGTAAAAACTGCATTCAAGAAACTGATTTCGATGTAACATATTTGTATTGTAAACCATTATGTAATGGTCGTGTGTAAACAGGATATTTTAGATTATCATTATTTGATAATCTACGTAAAGCTTTTTAAACCTTTATTTATGAAATAAAGGTTATGGTTTGTTTTAAAAATGAATGCAGTCTTTGAAAAACGTCTCATATAGAGGTCAAAACCTCGCAACGAAATCAATTAATATGGAACGTTTTTAATCAATAAGAACGGGACATTTCAGTTGGTATCCGAGCGTTGGTCTTAGAGAACCAGAAAATTTGCATTAGTGTGTCTTATCGAGTTTGTTAGGATGCATTAGTGAGTCTGGACTTCGACCGTGTTTTCTTTAAAAATGATTGCTTAACATTTTTGTTGGAAACTATATATTTTTAACATATGAATATTATGTGATATATTAATCTCTTAACGTGTTTGATATTATGTGATAGATGTCTACCTCTAGAACAAGTCCCATTGACTCACCTAATAATAATGAAGAGTCAAATGTAAATTGGAATAATTTGTGGACTGATTCACAAGTTCCCGAAGAGGAACCGGAAGAAGAGTCGGAACCGGAAGAAGAATCGGAACCGGAAGAAGAATCGGAACCGGATGAAGAAATAGAACCGGTGGGGGAAATAATAAAACGGTTAAGTAAAAGAAAATCCTCAACCAACCGACCAAAGTTAATTATGGTCAATGGTGTTTCCGCCAAGGAAGCAAAATATTGGGAGGATTACCAATTCTCCGATGAATCGGATTCCGACGAGAATTCCGATGATGTTATAGAAATTACCCCAACTGAATTTAAAAAGGCAAAAGAAAATAATAAGGGAAAGGGCATAAAAATAGAGAAATCTAATTCCAACCCCGATGAACTTTATATGTATCGTCAACCCCCGAAGTCCTTAAGTTGTAACAATGACCCGGGAACCTCTAAACCACCAGGTTTTTCTAAACCAATGTGGACAACGACGGTTCGTATTAGGGGAACATCATATATCCCTAGAAACTTGGCAAAACGAACCAAAACCGAAGAAGAAGAAACGAGCGAGTCGGAATAAGATAGTTGTATTCGTGTGGTGTAATATATGGAATATAGTGTTCTTATGCTTTATGATATATGTAAAAATTGCTTGTATTAATAAGTATTTTTTTTATGAATCTAACTCTTGTCTATTTTACAGTTTAAAAATACAAAATGGATAGACAACCCAATATTTTAAGAGACCTACCCGGAGACATGATTGATGAAATCTTGTCTAGAGTCGGCCAGAATTCTTCGGCACAACTATTTAAGGCGAGATCAGTTTGTAAGACATTCGAAGAACGTTCCAAGAATGTCTTGGTTTATAAGAGACTTTCGTTTGAAAGATGGGGGATATCACATTGGGAAACCCATAAGTTACGATGTGTTTACTTTGACGCATATATTGCGGGGAACCCAAATGCTATTTTACGCAACGGGTTAAGAAATTATTTTGACTCAATATATCCGAATATTGGACTTCGTGATTTAGAAAAAGCGGCTAACATGCAACATAAAGAAGCATGTTATGCTTACGGATTAGTAATGTTCGCTTCTCACCAAAGTGAGAACAAGAACATCGGGCTACAACTATTAAACAAAACGTTTCCACAAGTGACGGAGTCGGTAATTGGGGTAAGAAATGAGGTTTTTAGATTATTACGGGACTGTTGGACATTACGTAACCCTCGTCCCTTTGATGACGTTACAACACGCTGTCTTATCAACGGCCATAACGGTTATGTTGCACAAGACCAAGGATGGGAAGTAGTCCTAGTAAAACCAGAATGCATGACTTGTTTCTGGACGTATGAATTACGTGTCTTTATTGCCTTTGCCGAACGACTTGTGTACTAGCTAGAATTGTCTTCACAACTATCTTGTATCAAAGTTATTGTGTGCTATATTTCATGCTTTATGTAAAATAAGCGGTATTGTAAGTTTGTAAAATATTGTATAAAAGTTTGAACGCGAAATATTATTACAATCAGTTTTTCATATAGAATTGTAGTAGTTGAATTGTATATTAGCTACTAAGTATGAACTTAACGGGTAGGTACTACCCGAATTTAAACTTATAAAACGCTAATATGAAGAAAAAGCTTTTATAAATGAGTTCATATTATGCTACGAAATACTATTAACTACTCTTAATATTCTGTATGATTAACTTGTTCCATTTAACTATTTTGAAGGAAATGGCACCGACTACTCGACACACCGTGAATATGAATGAAGAGGAGTTCCGTACTTTTCTAGCTTCAAACATAGCCGCAGTACAGGCTGCGCTACATACCAACAATAACCTTGGATCTAGCAGTACAGGAAATCGTGTAGGATGCACCTACAAAGAATTCACTGCCTGCAAACCTTTAGAATTTGATGGAACCGAAGGACCGATCGGATTGAAACGGTGGACCGAGAAGGTTGAATCGGTGTTTGCCATAAGTAAGTGTACTGAAGAGGACAAAGTGAAGTACGCTACGCATACCTTCACAGGTTCTGCGTTAACATGGTGGAATACCTATCTAGAGCAAGTGGGACAAGATGATGCGTACGCACTACCGTGGTCAGCATTCAAGCACTTGATGAACGAGAAGTACCGTCCCAGAACCGAGGTCAATAAGCTCAAGACAGAACTTAGAGGGTTACGAACCCAAGGATTTGATATTACCACGTACGAAAGACGATTCACAGAATTGTGCCTATTGTGTCCGGGAGCATTCGAAGATGAGGAAGAGAAGATCGACGCGTTTGTGAAAGGATTACCGGAAAGAATCCAAGAAGATATAAGTTCACACGAGCCCGCCTCCATACAACAGGCATGTAGAATGGCTCACAAACTAGTGAACCAGATTGAAGAAAGAATTAAAGAACTGACTGCTGAAGAGGCCAATGTGAAGCAAGTCAAAAGAAAGTGGGAGGAAAACGGTGATAAGAATCACCAATACAACAACAACAGCAATTACAACAATAATCGCAACAATTATCCCAACAATCGCAACATCAATCGCAACTACAACAAACGGCCCAACAACAACAACAACAACAACAACAACAGCAACTACAACAATCATCCCAACAACAATAATAACCGCAACAACAACAACAATCAGAAGCAACTATGCCAAAGGTGTGAAAAGAATCACTCGGGGTTCTGCACCAAATTTTGCAACAAGTGTAAAAGAAATGGTCATAGCGCGGCGAAGTGTGAGGTCTACGGACCAGGGGTTAATAGAACGAAAGGAACAAATGGTGTCGGAACGAGTAATGGCGGAGCAAGTAGTGTCGGAGCAAGTTATGCCAATGTAGTTTGTTATAAATGTGGAAAACCAGGCCACATTATTAGAAATTGCCCGAACCAGGAGAACACGAATGGACAAGGCCGTGGAAGAGTTTTCAATATTAATGCGGTAGAGGCACAGGAAGACCCGGAGCTTGTTACGGGTACGTTTCTTATTGACAATAAATCTGCTTACGTTTTATTTGATTCGGGTGCGGATAGAAGCTATATGAGTAGAGATTTTTATGCTAAATTAAGTTGTCCATTGACGCCTTTGGATAGTAAATTTTTACTCGAATTAGCAAATGGTAAATTAATTTCAGCAGATAATATATGTCGGAATCGAGAAATTAAACTGGTTAGCGAAACATTTAAGATTGATTTGATACCAGTAGAGTTAGGGAGTTTTGATGTGATAATCGGTATGGACTGGTTGAAAGAAGTGAAAGCGGAGATCGTTTGTTACAAAAATGCAATTCGCATTATACGAGAAAAAGGAAAACCCTTAATGGTGTACGGAGAAAAGGGCAACACGAAGCTACATCTTATTAGTAATTTGAAGGCACAAAAACTAATAAGAAAAGGTTGCTATGCTGTTCTAGCACACGTCGAGAAAGTACAAACTGAAGAAAAGAGCATCAATGATGTTCCCATTGCAAAAGAATTTCCCGATGTATTTCCGAAAGTATTACCGGGATTACCCCCACATCGATCCGTTGAATTTCAAATAGATCTTGTACCAGGAGCTGCACCAATAGCTCGTGCTCCTTACAGACTCGCACCCAGCGAGATGAAAGAACTACAAAGCCAATTACAAGAACTTTTAGAGCGTGGTTTCATTCGACCAAGCACATCACCGTGGGGAGCTCCTGTTTTGTTTGTCAAGAAGAAAGATGGTACATTCAGGTTGTGTATCGACTACCGAGAGTTGAACAAACTTACCATCAAGAACCGCTACCCACTACCGAGAATCGACGACTTATTTGATCAACTACAAGGCTCGTCTGTTTATTCAAAGATTGACTTACGTTCCGGGTATCATCAAATGCGGGTGAAAGAAGATGATATTCCAAAGACTGCTTTCAGAACACGTTACGGTCATTACGAGTTTATGGTCATGCCGTTTGGTTTAACTAATGCACCAGCTGTGTTCATGGACCTTATGAACCGAGTGTGTGGACCATACCTTGACAAGTTTGTCATTGTTTTCATTGATGACATACTTATTTACTCAAAGAATGACCAAGAACACGGTGAACATTTGAGAAAAGTGTTAGAAGTATTGAGGAAGGAAGAATTGTACGCTAAGTTTTCAAAGTGTGCATTTTGGTTGGAAGAAGTTCAATTCCTCGGTCACATAGTGAACAAAGAAGGTATTAAGGTGGATCCGGTAAAGATAGAAACTGTTGAAAAGTGGGAAACCCCGAAAACTCCGAAACACATACGCCAGTTTTTAGGACTAGCTGGTTACTACAGAAGGTTCATCCAAGACTTTTCCAGAATAGCAAAACCCTTGACTGCATTAACGCATAAAGGGAAGAAATTTGAATGGAATGATGAACAAGAGAAAGCGTTTCAGTTATTGAAGAAAAAGCTAACTACGGCACCTATATTGTCATTGCCTGAAGGGAATGATGATTTTGTGATTTATTGTGACGCATCAAAGCAAGGTCTCGGTTGTGTATTAATGCAACGAACGAAGGTGATTGCTTATGCGTCTAGACAATTGAAGATTCACGAACAAAATTATATGACGCATGATTTGGAATTAGGCGCGGTTGTTTTTGCATTAAAGACTTGGAGGCACTACTTATATGGGGTCAAAAGTATTATATATACCGACCACAAAAGTCTTCAACATATATTTAATCAGAAACAACTGAATATGAGGCAGCGTAGGTGGATTGAATTATTGAATGATTACGATTTTGAGATTCGTTACCACCCGGGGAAGGCAAATGTGGTAGCCGATGCCTTGAGCAGGAAGGATAGAGAACCCATTCGAGTAAAATCTATGAATATAATGATTCATAATAACATTACTACTCAAATAAAGGAGGCGCAACAAGGAGTTTTAAAAGAGGGAAATTTAAAGGATGAAATACCCAAAGGATCGGAGAAACATCTTAATATTCGGGAAGACGGAACCCGGTATAGGGCTGAAAGGATTTGGGTACCAAAATTTGGAGATATGAGAGAAATGGTACTTAGAGAAGCTCATAAAACCAGATACTCAATACATCCTGGAACGGGGAAGATGTACAAGGATCTCAAGAAACATTTTTGGTGGCCGGGTATGAAAGCCGATGTTGCTAAATACGTAGGAGAATGTTTGACGTGTTCTAAGGTCAAAGCTGAGCATCAGAAACCATCAGGTCTACTTCAACAACCCGAAATCCCGGAATGGAAATGGGAAAACATTACCATGGATTTCATCACTAAATTGCCAAGGACTGCAAGTGGTTTTGATACTATTTGGGTAATAGTTGATCGTCTCACCAAATCAGCACACTTCCTACCAATAAGAGAAGATGACAAGATGGAGAAGTTAGCACGACTGTATTTGAAGGAAGTCGTCTCCAGACATGGAATACCAATCTCTATTATCTCTGATAGGGATGGCAGATTTATTTCAAGATTCTGGCAGACATTACAGCAAGCATTAGGAACTCGTCTAGACATGAGTACTGCCTATCATCCACAAACTGATGGGCAGAGCGAAAGGACGATACAAACGCTTGAAGACATGCTACGAGCATGTGTTATTGATTTCGGAAACAGTTGGGATCGACATCTACCTTTAGCAGAATTTTCCTACAACAACAGCTACCATTCAAGCATTGAGATGGCGCCGTTTGAAGCACTTTATGGTAGAAAGTGCAGGTCTCCGATTTGTTGGAGTGAGGTGGGGGATAGACAGATTACGGGTCCGGAGATTATACAAGAAACTACCGAGAAGATCATCCAAATTCAACAACGGTTGAAAACCGCCCAAAGTCGACAAAAGAGCTACGCTGACATTAAAAGAAAAGATATAGAATTTGAAATTGGAGAGATGGTCATGCTTAAAGTTGCACCTTGGAAAGGCGTTGTTCGATTTGGTAAACGAGGGAAATTAAATCCAAGGTATATTGGACCATTCAAGATTATTGATCGTGTCGGACCAGTAGCTTACCGACTTGAGTTACCTCAACAACTCGCGGCTGTACATAACACTTTCCACGTCTCAAATTTGAAGAAATGTTTTGCTAAAGAAGATCTCACTATTCCGTTAGATGAAATCCAAATCAACGAAAAACTTCAATTCATCGAAGAACCCGTCGAAATAATGGATCGTGAGGTTAAAAGACTTAAGCAAAACAAGATACCAATTGTTAAGGTTCGATGGAATGCTCGTAGAGGACCCGAGTTCACCTGGGAGCGTGAAGATCAGATGAAGAAGAAATACCCGCATCTATTTCTAGAAGATTCGTCAACACCTTCAACAGCTTAAAATTTCGGGACGAAATTTATTTAACGGGTAGGTACTGCAGTGACCCGAACTTTTCCATGTTTATATATATTAATTGAGATTGATATTTACATGATTAAATGTTTCCAACATGTTAAGCAATTAAACTTGTTAAGACTTGATTAATTGAAATATGTTTCATATAGACAATTGACCACCCAAGTTGACCGGTGATTCACGAACGTTAAAACTTGTAAAAAAACTATATGATGACATATATATGGTTATATATATAGTTAACATGATATTATGATAAGTAAACATATCATTAATTATATTAACAATGAACTACATATGTAAAAACAAGACTACTAACTTAATGATTTTGAAACGAGACATATATGTAACGTTTATCGTTGTAACGACATTTAATGTATATATATCATATTAAGAGATATTCGTACATCATAATATCATGATAATATAATAATTTAAAATCTCTTTTGTTATTATAAACATTGGGTTAACAACATTTAACAAGATCGTTAACCTAAAGGTTTCAAAACAACACTTACATGTAACGACTAACGATGACTTAACGACTCAGTTAAAATGTATATACATGTAGTGTTTTAATATGTATTTATACACTTTTGAAAGACTTCAATACACTTATCAAAATACTTCTACTTAACAAAAATGCTTACAATTACATTCTCGTTCAGTTTCATCAACAATTCTACTCGTATGCACCCGTATTCGTACTCGTACAATACACAGCTTTTAGATGTATGTACTATTGGTATATACACTCCAATGATCAGCTCTTAGCAGCCCATGTGAGTCACCTAACACATGTGGGAACCATCATTTGGCAACTAGCATGAAATATCTCATAAGATTACAAAAATATGAGTAATCATTCATGACTTATTTACATGAAAACAAAATTACATATCCTTTATATCTAATCCATACACCAACGACCAAAAACACCTACAAACACTTTCATTCTTCAATTTTCTTCATCTAATTGAACTCTTTCAAGTTCTATCTTCAAGTTCTAAGTGTTCTTCATAAATTCCAAAAGTTCTAGTTTCATAAAATCAAGAATACTTTCAAGTTTGCTAGCTCACTTCCAATCTTGTAAGGTGATCATCCAACCTCAAGAAATCTTTGTTTCTTACAGTAGGTTATCATTCTAATACAAGGTAATAATCATATTCAAACTTTGGTTCAATTTCTATAACTATAACAATCTTATTTCAAGTGATGATCTTACTTGAACTTGTTTTCGTGTCATGAATTTTGCTTCAAGAACTTTGAGCCATCCAAGGATCCATTGAAGCTAGATCCATTTTTCTCTTTTCCAGTAGGTTCATCCAAGGAACTTAAGGTAGTAATGATGTTCATAACATCATTCGATTCATACATATAAAGCTATCTTATTCGAAGGTTTAAACTTGTAATCACTAGAACATAGTTCAGTTAATTCTAAACTTGTTCGCAAACAAAAGTTAATCCTTCTAACTTGACTTTTAAAATCAACTAAACACATGTTCTATATCTATATGATATGCTAACTTAATGATTTAAAACCTGGAAACACGAAAAACACCGTAAAACCGGATTTACGCCGTCGTAGTAACACCGCGGGCTGTTTTGGGTTAGTTAATTAAAAACTATGATAAACTTTGATTTAAAAGTTGTTATTCTGAGAAAATGATTTTTATTATGAACATGAAACTATATCCAAAAATTATGGTTAAACTCAAAGTGGAAGTATGTTTTCTAAAATGGTCATCTAGACGTCGTTCTTTCGACTGAAATGACTACCTTTACAAAAACGACTTGTAACTTATTTTTCCGACTAGAAACCTATACTTTTTTGTTTAGATTCATAAAATAGAGTTCAATATGAAACCATAGCAATTTGATTCACTCAAAACGGATTTAAAATGAAGAAGTTATGGGTAAAACAAGATTGGATAATTTTTCTCATTTTAGCTACGTGAAAATTGGTAACAAATCTATTCCAACCATAACTTAATCAACTTGTATTGTATATTATGTAATCTTGAGATACCATAGACACGTATACAACGTTTCGACCTATCATGTCGACACATCTATATATATTTCGGAACAACCATAGACACTCTATATGTGAATGTTGGAGTTAGCTATACAGGGTTGAGGTTGATTCCAAAATATATATAGTTTGAGTTGTGATCAATACTGAGATACGTATACACTGGGTCGTGGATTGATTCAAGATAATATTTATCGATTTATTTCTGTACATCTAACTGTGGACAACTAGTTGTAGGTTACTAACGAGGATAGCTGACTTAATAAACTTAAAACATCAAAATATATTAAAAGTGTTGTAAATATATTTTGAACATACTTTGATATATATGTATATATTGTTATAGGTTCGTGAATCAACCAGTGGCCAAGTCTTACTTCCCAACGAAGTAAAAATCTGTGAAAGTGAGTTATAGTCCCACTTTTAAAATCTAATATTTTTGGGATGAGAATACATGCAGGTTTTATAAATGATTTACAAAATAGACACAAGTACGTGAAACTACATTCTATGGTTGAATTATCGAAATCGAATATGCCCCTTTTTATTAAGTCTGGTAATCTAAGAATTAGGGAACAGACACCCTAATTGACGCGAATCCTAAAGATAGATCTATTGGGCCTAACAAACCCCATCCAAAGTACCGGATGCTTTAGTACTTCGAAATTTATATCATATCCGAAGGGTGTCCCGGAATGATGGGGATATTCTTATATATGCATCTTGTTATTGTCGGTTACCAGGTGTTCACCATATGAATGATTTTTATCTCTATGTATGGGATGTGTATTGAAATATGAAATCTTGTGGTCTATTGTTACGATTTGATATATATAGGTTAAACCTATAACTCACCAACATTTTTGTTGACGTTTAAAGCATGTTTATTCTCAGGTGAATATTAAGAGCTTCCGCTGTTGCATACTAAAATAAGGACAAGATTTGGAGTCCATGTTTGTATGATATTGTGTAAAAACTGCATTCAAGAAACTGATTTCGATGTAACATATTTGTATTGTAAACCATTATGTAATGGTCGTGTGTAAACAGGATATTTTAGATTATCATTATTTGATAATCTACGTAAAGCTTTTTAAACCTTTATTTATGAAATAAAGGTTATGGTTTGTTTTAAAAATGAATGCAGTCTTTGAAAAACGTCTCATATAGAGGTCAAAACCTCGCAACGAAATCAATTAATATGGAACGTTTTTAATCAATAAGAACGGGACATTTCAATACGCACTATAGATACCAAGGAATACCAGTAACAACAAACGAAGAAGTGTTGATTCATAACTACATTGAAGAAATACTCTGCAGAGAATTTGTAGTTTCTAAAAGTTTTTGGAGATTATTTATTCTTGTTCCAACCTCAAATCAAATGAGTTTAATATTATATTAACTCATTAAATCCATGATTACATCTGAAGGAAAATATATATGTACGTATATTATCATAAAGATTGTAATTAAATATTCTGTTGTACAAACTGTTGATGGTGAAAATATTTTAACGGGTAGGTAATACCCGAGAAATATTTATATCTCACATTAATATGTTACATTGTACATTCTTCAAAATTCTTGAAAACACCTTAGAACTCTAACCAACGATTCAGATTAGTTAACCCTAATAATGCTGATGAAGCAGCAAAGGCCGTAGATGGTCTTAATGACCAGAAGCTTGATAATAAAGAATTGTGCATTGGAAAAGCTCAAAAGAAAATCTGGTATTGAAAGAAGGATTGAGCAAAACATGAAGGAAGCTGTGGACAAATCTCAAGGACTAAACCTGTATTCAAAGAATCTAGATGATTCAGTATCTACTGAAATCATTAGCAATTACCCTTCTCCTTAAATCCTTACAGAAGAACTTTCCTCATTATCATTTGATCTTAGAAAATTCTAAGATATCATCGTATCTTTCATCATAAATATCCTCGATGTTTCTGAAGATATCTTCATAACTATTCTTGTCCGCAATAAATTATCTCTTTGCGATATCTTTGTTACATAACAAAGGAAACTGTTTTAGTTTCTATATTATGTAAAATTCAAGTTTAAATTATAAATGTTTTGAAGAAGTGTTGGGAATTGAAGCATGAGTTAGTATAATATAATGACGTCAGGCCAACGTGATTATATTACAGTAAGTCATGCTAAATTTTTAATGGAAGATGATGATTCATAGACTTTATAATCATCATTTGCCATGTTACACGACTCTTACATTCTACTTAAATCTCTAAACATATCAAGAACATATTTTCTTGATAGTCCTATCTTTCAGGATATTCTGGTAATTTAACAAATCAAATCGTGCTATTACCTTTCCTTCTGCTTTGTATATTATGATTATTCGAAACTTCATACCTACGAATTCTGGACCATTACTTGCTTTACGAAAGCATGAAGCTTC
Organism: Rutidosis leptorrhynchoides; assembly: GCF_046630445.1. NCBI lineage: Eukaryota > Viridiplantae > Streptophyta > Magnoliopsida > Asterales > Asteraceae > Rutidosis > Rutidosis leptorrhynchoides. Next base: position 103,843,460 of record NC_092342.1, read on the forward strand.
GACATATAAGGGAAAATATAAAGCCCGATAACAACACTGAAATTACAAACCGTGTATATCAATGCGTATAGCAATATAAAGACACGGGAGAACTAAAAACACAATAAATCCTAGAGCATAATAGAAGTAAACAGACTCCTCTGGTGGGAGTTGGAAAAGAAGGAAGATTGTGGCGATAACCAATATAAGGTCAAGAATAAGAACTGGATTGAGCATATTAACAAATCTTTTGGAAGTATGAATTGAGGAAGAAAGTATAGAAGTGGTGAAGATAATGAAACGGAAGAAGCTAATTTATAGCAAAATTCCAGACACAACAATCGAGGCAATTCACCGCATTTAATTAAAGAAAATCCTAATTTCCGTAATTACCGGAGAATCAAATCTTATAAAGATTTCTTTAAATCCCTTGAATTCCGTAAATCAACTTTAACCATATCAAAAGTTAAGGAAAATATTTAATTTCCTCATTTCAATCTTTTACGATAGCTTCGTTTATACTCTTCCTATAATCGAATCGTTTTATCCACATTATTCAAAGGTGATAAAACTCTATTTTTCAACTCATATTCTCATTACAATATCCATGTTGTAAACAATGACGATCTCTATCAAATTTCATGACCGTGATTTTCACGAACTCCTCTCTATTTTGACTACCCTAATATTGTGGCATAAACGCTCAAGGTTTAAATAAGCTCACTATTATTTATAATACATTTCATGTGTATTGAAATGCTTGTATAGCGTCATTATCTCTTTCTGATAAAACCTAATCAATGACACTCTTGTTCAATCCTTTAGATAACCTCCGCATTAATAATAAAATGCACTTCGTAAAATTTATGAATCATAAGATTTAAAACGCTTTGAACAAAACAATATTCTATCCGTTGGATTTCACGCAAGGCCCCGAGTATACCTGAAAACCAAATAAAACGAAAATATCCTCACCTGTTTACAAACAACGCTGATGGATGGCAACAACTAAAATTTCGGGACGAAATTTCTATTAACAGGGGGATACTGTGACAACCCGGAAATTTCCGAGTTGATTTAAACAAAAAAAAACTTCATATGATTTCATTAAATTTCGACTGTTTTCGACGATTCACGAACAATTATTTTTAAATAATTACGCATTAATTTGATATATTAATATTATTATTATTATTAATATCCTTTTTAAACAAGATATCAATAATTAATATCTTTATTATCAGTATTGTTATTATGAATAAAAAAAAATATTGACAAATATTCTTGGAAAAGTAGTAAATCAATTTGTTTATTTAAAAAAAAATATATAAAAAAAATCCTTAAAATAAATAATTTTTTAATAAAATAAATAAATAGATAAATAAATTACTTTTTAATTAAAAATTATAATGGAAAACTACTTTCATTATTTTATTTTGTGCATTATCCCATGACCTAACATTTAATACTTTTGAATTTTAAAATCCCATTAAAAATTAAAATATTTCTTTTTCTTTTAATTATTTTATTCTTTTTACCTAATTTTTTCAAGTATAAATACCCCTCATTTCTCATTCAAACTCACACCAAAATTTCTCTCATTCTCTCTTTGAAGAATTACTACTAGTAAGTATTCTTTTCTTACTTTTTACTTTTTATTTTTTTTTACTTTTTTACTTTTTACTTTTTACTATTTACTTCGGTTTATTATTTTTTTACCGAAACATGTAAATAATGTTATAAATTATATGCAATTAAAATTAAAATAAATAACATGTTATAATTAGTAATATATGTTACTAAAAATTATAAAAGTATTTTTATGAATTAATATATAGGAGTTATAATTAAAATCGAATTAATGAATATATATGTATATACGCACCTAACGTGAAGGTTATAATTAAAGATAGCGTACAAAGACTACAAACATCACCGCTACTTGTGGCCTAGGGTGATCCTTGTTACCATTATGGGACGCTTGTGGATCTCGAATGCCAAGACTTAGATTCTGGTCAAGAGATCCTGGGCCGCTCGGTAACAATAGATCATTCGAGTGACTTGCATGTTAGCGACGAAGTTTGGGCGAGATTGTACAACATCTTTGTTAAGAATTATAACCCGAACATTCTTAAACTAGAAGCTTACTATAAGTGGAAGTTTTTCATAAATAGTAGATTTCCAAAAATAGAAACTTTTGAGAAATAGGAACTTTCCTCGAAAACCGTCACTGTCAATATAGTTGCTATATTAATAAACATACTTTATGTCAAGTTAGACATTAACTAATCAAACGTTATACCTCAAGGTTGATATCCAGATCACTTACTTGCTTTACTTTCCTTCTTGCGTGGAATACTTCAACTGCTATTTAATGTGAGTTCATCTGCTCCCTTTTTATATATTTTTGGGCTGAGAATACATACGCAACTTTTATAACTGTTTTACACGTATCAAATATTAAACTGTGATATGTTGGGCTATGACCAGCAAGTCCCCAACCGACAAGTATGAACGATAACTTGTACGGGGCAAACTTGAAAGTCTAGTCTAAATATCAGTACCAACTATTAAACTGTGATATGTTGGGCTATGACCAGCAAGTCTCCAACCGAAAAGTATAAACGATAACTTGTACGGGGTAAACTTAAAAGTCTAGTCTAAATATCAGTACCAACTGTTAAACTATGTTATACCCGGCTATGTCTGTAGTGACCCGAACTTTTCCATGTTTATATATATTAATTGAGATTGATATTTACATGATTAAATGTTTCCAACATGTTAAGCAATCAAACTTGTTAAGACTTGATTAATTGAAATATGTTTCATATAGACAATTGACCACCCAAGTTGACCGGCGATTCACGAACGTTAAAACTTGTAAAAATGACATGACGATATATATATGGATATACATATGGTTAACATGAGATTATGATAAGTAAGTATCTCCATAAGTATATTAACAATGAGTTATATACATACAAACAAGACTACTAACTTAAGGATTTCGAAACGAGATATATATGTAACGATTATCGTTGTAACGACATTTAAATGTATATATATCATATTAAGATATATTAATATATCATAATATCATGATAATATAATAATTTAACATCTCATTAGATATAATAAACAATGGGTTAACAACATTAATTGAGATCGTTAACTTAAAGGTTTCAAAACAACACTTACATGTAACGACTAACGATGACTTAACGACTCAGTTAAAATGTATATACATGTAGTGTATTTAGATGTATTAAAATACTTTTGGAAGACTTCAAGACATATATCAAAACACTCATAATTAACGAAAATGGTTACAGTTACTTTTCCATTCTTTTCTTTCATCAAGAATTCTAGTCGTATTCTTACCCGTATTATACACAGCTTCAAAACATACTTACTATGAGTATATACCAATAGGAACTAGCATGGGATTCCACTCTTGATTATTTCATGTATGACTAATCAATTTTAACTTCTACCACGAGCTAGTCAACTAACTAGAACTCCTTTTAACCCCACTCACCACTCACCAATTACCACTCATCATTCACTCCATTTCACTTCCAATTCTCTTTCTAATTCTCTCTCAACACACACACACTATTATGAACGTATTTTTCCAGTAGTTAATCATCATCTTAATCAAAAATCACTTCAAGAATCAAGCTATAATCATCATAGGAAGAACACTTCAAGAACACTTCAAAAATCCCTTCAAGATTACTAATTTACTTCCAAGCTTTCTAATCCATTCCAAGTAATCATCTAAGATCAAGAAACCTTTGTTATATACAGTAGGTTATCTTTCTTATTCAAGGTAATATTCATATTCAAACTTTGATTCAATTTCTATAACTATAAACTATCTTAATTCGAGTAAAAATCTTACTTGAACTTGTTTTTGTGTCATGATCCTACTTCAAGAACTTTTAAGCCATCCAAGATCCTTTGAAGCTAGATCATTTCTTGTCACTTCCAGTAGGTTTACCTACTAAACTTGAGGTAGTAATGATGTTCATAACATCATTCGATTCATATATATAAAACTATCTTATTCGAAGGTTTAAACTCGTAATCATTAGAACATAGTTTAGTTAATTCTAAACTTGTTCGCAAACAAAAGTTAATCCTTCTAACTTGACTTTTAAAATTAACTACACACATGTTCTATATCTATATGATATGCTAACTTAATGATTTAAAACCTGGAAACACGAAAAACACCGTAAAACCGGATTTACGCCGTCGTAGTAACACCGCGGGCTGTTTTGGGTTAGTTAATTAAAAACTATGATAAACTTTGATTTAAAAGTTGTTATTCTGAGAAAATGATTTTTATTATGAACATGAAACTATATCCAAAAATTATGGATAAACTCAAAGTGGAAGTATGTTTTCTAAAATGGTCATCTAGACGTCGTTCTTTCGACTGAAATGACTACCTTTACAAAAACGACTTGTAACTTATTTTTCCGACTATAAACCTATACTTTTTCTGTTTATATTCATAAAATAGAGTTCAATATGAAACCATAGCAATTTTATTCACTCAAAACGGATTTAAAATGAAGAAGTTATGGGTAAAACAAGATTGGATAATTTTTCTCATTTTAGCTACGTGAAAATTGGTAACAAATCTATTCCAACCATAACTTAATCAACTTGTATTGTATATTATGTAATCTTGAGATACCATAGACACGTATACAATGTTTTGACCTATCATGTCGACACATCTATATATATTTCGGAACAACCATAGACACTCTATATGTGAATGTTGGAGTTAGCTATACAGGGTTGAGGTTGATTCCAAAATATATATAGTTTGAGTTGTGATCAATACTGAGATACGTATACACTGGGTCGTGGATTGATTCAAGATAATATTTATCGATTTATTTCTGTACATCTAACTGTGGACAACTAGTTGTAGGTTACTAACGAGGACAGCTGACTTAATAAACTTAAAACATCAAAATATATTAAAAGTGTTGTAAATATATTTTAAACATACTTTGATATATATGTATATATTGTTATAGATTCGTGAATCAACCAGTGGCCAAGTCTTACTTCCCGACGAAGTAAAAATCTGTGAAAGTGAGTTATAGTCCCACTTTTAAAATCTAATATTTTTGGGATGAGAATACATGCAGGTTTTATAAATGATTTACAAAATAGACACAAGTACGTGAAACTACATTCTATGGTTGAATTATCGAAATCGAATATGCCCCTTTTTATTAAGTCTGGTAATCTAAGAATTAGGGAACAGACACCCTAATTGACGCGAATCCTAAAGATAGATCTATTGGGCCTAACAAACCCCATCCAAAGTACCGGATGCTTTAGTACTTCGAAATTTATATCATATCCGAAGGGTGTCCCGGAATGATGGGGATATTCTTATATATATATGCATCTTATTAATGTCGGTTACCAGGTGTTCACCATATGAATGATTTTTATCTCTATGTATGGGATGTGTATTGAAATATGAAATCTTGTGGTGTATTGTTACGATTTGATATATATAGGTTAAACCTATAACTCACCAACATTTTTGTTGACGTTTAAAGCATGTTTATTCTCAGGTGAATACTAAGAGCTTCCGCTGTTGCATACTAAAATAAGGACAAGATTTGGAGTCCATGTTTGTATGATATTGTGTAAAAACTGCATTCAAGAAACTGATTTCGATGTAACATATTTGTATTGTAAACCATTATGTAATGGTCGTGTGTAAACAGGATATTTTAGATTATCATTATTTGATAATCTACGTAAAGCTTTTTAAACCTTTATTTATGAAATAAAGGTTATGGTTTGTTTTAAAAATGAATGCAGTCTTTGAAAACGTCTCATATAGAGGTCAAAACCTCGTAACGAAATCAATTAATATGGAACGTTTTTAATCAATAAGAACGGGACATTTCAATGTCCGACTAAGTCCCTACAGTGATATTTTTAATTGCTGCGGCATTCTTAATTATTGGGGATAGGCCTATCGGGAGTAACGTCCCCGATACATTTGACTAAGTCTTTGTATTACTTGATAATGAAATTAAACAACAAGGACAGAACAACTTGTCACGGGGCAAACAACGTTTAGTCTAAATATCACGCACTGGCATAACTTTTTGATCCTGCGGGAGATCAACTTGACTGGATCTGAGTGATCTACTTATGAAAACAAATCTTGTGGTCTAACACTATTACTGAAATCATTATTTATGACAAACCTATGAACTCACTCAACCTCGTGTTGACCTTTTTAAGCATGTTTATTCTCAGGTACTTAAGTATTGCTTCCGCTGTATATCTACTGCTTTGATGATGATTGCTTGCTATGCTTGGAGTCTTCATTACATATCATATCAATTAAAGACATATTTATCTTCCGCTGCAAAACTCAACAAAACGTCTCATGTAGAGTCGTTCTCGTTTATACAACTGTGATTTGATATAATTAGTCACAAATACTCCAGGCCCTATTTGGGGGTGTGATAAGTCTTCATTCCAAATTGCACCAATATTCAACTCCACTTTGAGTGTGTTCTCAGTTGTACTGATAGTGAATGTTATATTCCATTTCAAATGATTAATAATTCCTTTACAGCTAACTTCTTTTTATTGTGTTGTTTGGCCATGTAACTAAAACTTCGATGACCCTCACTACCTTGTCTAGCTTTATCTAGTTTAATGCATTTTGCCGTTCATAAAAATGTTATATCTTTTGTCAAAAACTTTTTAAAATATCTAATGCATATACCAAACTTTATAAATATCTCAGATAGTGTGTCTATCGACAAACAACATAAATACATCCAATGACATTTTAGAAATTTTGCTACACATAAATAACATCTAAATTAAACATCCATATATACAGGAGTCCGTCTCACTTTGTGAAAATATTGTTCTCCTATCTTTCACGTGGCCGGGTTTTAAGCCGGGATAGTTAGATTAAGTACAGTTGGCAGGCCCGACCAACTAGTATATATCCTATTCAATTAGTTTGTTGATGTACTCCTCTAAAGCCATTATAAAAGACAAGACTTTTGTTAACAGAAGGTGACGACTTCAACAAATCTGGTGCTTTCCCCGCATGAATGTAAAGCCTTCAATTAAAGTGACACTTTACTTTGAAAAAGGCTCATTTGATCCAAAAACACACCCGATTGGAAAGCTCTGATTTCCTGCCTGTACCGCATTTCATTGAATGTTTTGACACTTTTTGACCCGATGGTTCTTGTTGTTGGAGTATGATACCAAAAACATAGCGAGCGGAAGCATTTTAAAATTTATAAAATCATACTCTCCCAAGGACCCATGTACAAAACTTTTAGCAAACAAAATTAAATAATCGAACAAGAATATGTTAGATTACAACCTTTGTAGCCTTTGTTGAAAATCCTAGCTTGGAGAGAACTCAAATGAGAGCTCCTCTAAACGATTGACACCCAAAGTTCTAACCTTGTTTTGATATACACCTTCTAATCTCTAAAACTTTTCTTCCCTTTTGTTTTTAAAACCACCGAAAACCAAAAAAAAATACTTATCAAGTATAAGAGTGATTCTTGTTTAACTTAAAATCAGGAAGAAGAATGGAGAGTGGGGACATCACATGCTAAGTATCAAAATTTTCTTTCTTTTTCCCGAAAAATAAATTGTGTGTGTTGTTAGAATCATTCTTGGTCAACAGTAAAAAGGAGAGAATGGAGTGGGGATATTTTGAGATGCTAAGTATTGGTTAAAACAAAACAAGCATGCTTACTATTTTTTTATTTTTTTTTTTGTTTTTGTCTTTTCATGTGAACACACATGTATGAATTACACATGCAGCGGTTATGTGTATATATATAAAATAAGCATGCCCTTTTAAATTAACAAATTAATTAACTAATCTCAAAACTTATTTAATTTATTAAACCATTAACAAATGATTAATAAATTAATTCCCAATTAGAAGGTGTATCAAACAATTTACGATTGGCCTTTGTGTGTGACCGAATAGGATAAATGGACTTTCTATTATTTAATGTCATGGGCATACCTTTAGAATATATGTACCACGGTCAAACCACAGTTGAACCGTTAGTCAACCCGAGAACATATTTCCAACAGACTCCCACTTGCACTGACATTAATAATATCGGCTAGTCTTAAAGGACACACCATGTGTAACAACTAGTCTGCTACGTTACACTCCTATATTTTGATTTATATCAATCATCCTTTTGTTCTAGGTATCTTTATGAACGTGTGACATGGTTAAGTGTCAATCATCATCGTTCAAGATTATGTTTCTCGATTGAGATTTGTGGTGATCAAATAGACTGCAATTGCATTAATTCAGTCATAGCATGGCCATGCATTTAATTCAGCACAAATCAACGAGGGGCCCAGAGATATCGCTTCAACTTACTAAGAGAAGAAGGAACAAATTGCTTCAACTGTATAGACATCCACCACATCCCATATTATACCTGATCAGCACCCTTATGACTGGCATTTAAGCATAGCGTTAAGTACAGGTCAAAGTGCAACACAGTTTGTGTCAGGATTCCTCATACATGTCCGCTCTAGGATAAATGATGTTGCCATATTAGAGTTTAATTGTGACTTAAAACCATGAAGTAATGTCTAAGTGTGGTCATTCCAGAACCTTGAATCAATTATCAAGTTTCTCATGAATGTAGTTTCATATAAGCCTATATTACTACACTTCATAGCAGCCTTAATTCAATTCTCTCTTCCTTAGAGAATGACCGACTGTGAAAGTTTATGAAATAATATTCATTGGAAGTTAAAACATGCAAAAATGAAACATGACAATATACAATGTAAGACCCAAATATTTATTGTACATAATGTATTTATGGTGTACGATGCGTGTATGAAGTGTACGTGTTGCTTGCTCGAACGTCGAAGGAAACTGGACGTTGTCTGAAGTGGCAAGGTGTGTACGTATCTTTTCAACCCCAAATAAAGTTTGTGTTGATGTTTCAAAGCCATACCATTAAAAAGGAAATCTTATTACGTTTCCAATGATATTTGATTCATCAAAAACGGAGCTACGGTCAAAAAGTTATGGCCAAAACAAGTTTCTGAAAACTGACCTGTAGGTTGGAGCGGCGCTCCACCTTTCGGAGCGGTGCGCCGAACCCGTCTGATGCAATTTTCAGCCTTTTTAAAAGGTCTAAATGAGGGGTACTTTGGTCTTTTCATTTAGGATCGGTTTAGGGTCATCAAGACTGATCTAGAACTCCATTGGAGCTCATTTCTCACCCACACAAACACTCTCATCCACATCTAGAGAGAGAGAGAGGAAGAGTTCTAGAGTGAGAGAGCTTGATTTGGAGAAGAAGGAGTCGAATTCTCGCCAAAGCTCGGGTTTTAAAGTTTTTCATCTCGCTCCTAGCTACGTTTTGGTAGTATTGGTAAGTTTTAACTCCGAATTTCATTTGTTAGATTTGATATTCAAGTTAGGGTTTGAGATTGTTAGTTATAAAACCCATTTGGTTGATGAAGAGGGTTTATGGAAACTTGCTATTTTAATATTTGGCGGGTTTTGGGTTGGTTAATGATTTAACCATGTTTAAGACTCGTAAATGGTGTATAATCACTAGTGTTAGTGATTATTGGTGTTTTGGAAACCATTAGGGTTCTTATGGTTGACTAACTTTGACTAGAGTCAAAATTAGGGTTTGGTGATGATTATGACCCAATTGTCGATTTAATAAGGTTTATAAACTTAAAATGGATTAAGTTGAAGTATAAAATCGAGTTAAATATGTTTTGTTGTTAAAACTTAATAATGGCGCGATATTGACTTCTTATGGGTCAAATTAGGGTTTAAGTGCCATTTTGGGCAAGATAGGTGTTTATCACCTATGATTGGGTCTAATTGGCGTATTAGGACCATTCTCACTTGTGTTAGTGATTATTGGTTAGTTTGGGCACGATTTGTGCTTGGAAGTGCATTTGGGTCGAAATTGCACTAGTTGTCAATTTGGGTTGATTTGTAAATCCACCCTAATTGTGTTGTTGTGTTTGTGATAATGGAATAGGTACATTCCATCGGTGTGTTGCGGATTATTCGGTGGCATTTCTTCAAGGCGACAAGGTGAGTGGAATATTTATACATGTATGTATGTAGTTTATTTACTCGTACGAGATGTGGGCCTTTGGTGCCACTTCGTGAGTATTGGGCGTTATGTCACAAGATGGTGACTTATTGAGGTTAAGGGTGAAGAGAACTACGGGTTGGTAGTGTCTCGTTAGGTGCCTCACAAGTCGGTGACACCTCATGGTGGTTCACGAGGCGGTGACCCCTTTGGTAATTGGTTGATGGTTCACAAGTCGGTGATACCATAAGTTGGAGAAGTGATTCACAAGTCGGTGACACTTCGTAGTGTTCACGAGTCGGTGACACTATTTGGTGATTCACAAGTCGGTGACACCTTATGATGAGTCACAAGTCGGTGACATTTCTTAGTGTTCACAAGTCGGTGACACTAGGTGGGGCTTCACAAGTCGGTGATGCCACATGGTGATTCACAAGTCGGTGACACCTTACGATGAGTCACAAGTCGGTGACATCATACGAGTGAGACTCGACGTTAATGGTCGTCTACAAGTCGGTAGTGCCATAGCGGGGAACGGTTTGTTATACTTATGCATTATTGTGATTTAGTATATTATTGTGGCGATTTATATACTAACGTTGTTGCTAGTCGTATGTTTGGTGTTGCTTGCTCGTTTATGCATTTTGTTTGCATGGTATTGTAAGTGGATGCGTGTAGGTAAATTACATATGTATATGTATAAGTATTGCATTCACTAAGCGTTAGCTTACCCTCTCGTTGTTGACTTTTTTATAGATTGCATGGATGCGGAGGCTCGGGTAAGCGGGGACTAGTGGACTTGCGTAGTTGCTTTAGAAGGCTTGCTTTTGGATTGATTAGGATTGGGTAGCGTATCCCCAATCGCCATGCTCGGCCTTTATTTTGTATTACAAATCATGTGGTTGAAAACTTGTATTTTCGTACGAAAGTCGTAAAACGGCCGATGTGGGCCCGGTCTTCGTAAAACTAATTTTATTAATGGGACGTGTTAGTTCTACATATATTAATGTATGGTTAAAAGCATTTTGTCTAAATACGTCGGGAAGCGGTCAAACATTTTTGCATTTCATGACTTTTTGGACAGGCCAGTTTGGCGCGCCGCGCGGCCATATGGCGCGCCGCGTCATATGCTGTTCCAGCAATTTTTTTTTTATTGATATTTCCGCGTGATCGTTTGTATTACGGGTTGGGATGTTACAAGTGGTACCAGAGCACGGTCTAAGGGATTTAGGTGACTTGAGATAGGTGCCTAGACTTAGACTTTTGTGTGTGCTAAATTTGTTGCGGGACTTGTAGGATTACGGGTCGGAATGGGTTTAGTTAGTGCCTTGTTTATAGGTTGACTAACATTTATATTAGTAATGCGGATATTATTAATATGCTATTGTGCTGTGATAATGATTCTTGTGTTATGTTTTGTTTGTGTTTGCGGTTGCATATATCATCAAGAGAGGCGGTCGTTGTACTAACGAGTCGATACGACGTGTATGCGTAATAAGGACTTGAAAACATTATTACGGGTGCAAATCGTGTCTAGCAAGTTATGTACGACGAGTGTTTAGCAAGATGGGGTGGTATTGTGTGTGTGCTTTATACGTTCGTGATCTAATCGCTTTGCATTCCTTAGAATGGCGACGGGAAATGGGATCGAGACGAACGACGCTGAGTTTAATGCTAGAGTTATACGTATGTTAGGCGATTGTAGTAGTATTCGGATGTTAGAGCGTGTTCGCTTTCATGTTGAAGTTGATGATCCATGAGGTTCGTCAGGTGGATGAAACCCCTGAAATCAAGTGTTTGATCTAGATAAATGTTGGTAATGGAGTCTATGGGACGTAACGTTAGGTGCCTCTTTCATACCTACTAGCGTGGTATTCGACTCCGATGGTGTTACGGTTACATTGAGCATAGGGTACCGGCAAGAAAACCCTTAGGTGTTTGAGTGGCGGTGTGGAAGTTACAAGCGATAGCAACTCGATGATTGCTAGAGTAATACCCGTATGGTTCGGTAAGTGCTTCGGTTGAAGTAGCAAAGGATAATCCGAAATCCTTCGTATGCTCAAGGTTGGAGCAAGGTTTGTTGACGTGCGTATTAAGAGATAAAAGACGGGTGAACCTCGTCTTTCTTTTAGGAGTTATGATAATGCCATTGGCGCATTAGTTGTCGAATTAGTGGTCACTCTTTCCGTGAGAGTGAGCATGTGTTTATCGTCGGGAGCTATTGTTGGAGACGAATTCGTGAGAATTCGAGGACTATGACCAATGAGGATATTGGTTGTGTATGTTGATGAGTGGCCATTCCATGGGATGCTATTATTTCGACGATGTGTTTACGGAACGGAGTTCTAGGTGGGGGAGTTTATACTCTCGCACGAAGGTATTCTAGTGTGATGTAGTGACTAGCTAGGTCGAGTTAGTCCATTGCAGTTTGACTAACCGAGTCGGGTTAATCAACTAGATGTTAGGTGTTGACCGAGGCGGGTTAACCAAGTGAGTTTGACTAACCGGGTCTTGTTAATCAATTAGATGATAGGCATTGACCGAGTCGGGTTGACCTAGGGTATTTGACTAACCGAGTCGGGTTAATCAATTTGATGTTAGGTATTGACCGAATGCGTTTGACTAACCAAGTTGGGTTAATCATTTGTCGTTAGAGGTTTGACCGAGGCGGGTTAACCAAGCGAGTTTGACTAACCGAGTCGGGTTAATCAATTAGATGTTAGGTGTTGACCGAGACGAGTTAACCAAGTGAGTTTGACTAACCGGGTTGGGTTAATCAATTAGATGATAGGCATTGACCGAGTCGGGTTGACCTAGGGTATTTGACTAACCGAGTCGGGTTAATCAATTTGATGTTAGGTATTGACCGAATGCGTTTGACTAACCAAGTTGGGTTAATCATTTATCGTTAGAGGTTTGACCGAGGCGGGTTAACCAAGCGAGTTTGACTAACCGAGTCGGGTTAATCAATTAGATGTTAGGTGTTGACCGAGGCGGGTTAACCAAGCGAGTTTGACTAACCGAGTCGGGTTAATCAATTAGATGTTAGGTGTTGATCGAGGCGGGTTAACCAAGTAAGTTTGACTAACCGGGTCGGGTTAATCAATTAGATGATAGGCATTGACCGAGTCGGGTTGACCTAGGGTATTTGACTAACCGAGTCGGGTTAATCAATTTGATGTTAGGTATTGACCGAATGCGTTTGACTAACCAAGTTGGGTTAATCATTTGTCGTTAGAGGTTTGACCGAGGCGGGTTAACCAAGCGAGTTTGACTAACCGAGTCAGGTTAATCAATTAGATGTTAGGTGTTGATCGAGGCGGGTTAACCAAGTGAGTTTGACTAACCGGGTCGGGTTAATCAATTAGATGTTAGGTGTTGACCGAGTCGGGTTGACCAAGTAAGTTTGACTTAACCAAGTCAGGTTAATCAATTAGGTGATAGGTGTTGATCGAGGCGGGTTGACCAAGTGTGTTTGACTAACGAGTTCGGGTTAATTGTTTTGGTGTGGAGGCTTAACCAAGTCGGGTGTAACCATGAGGTGATTAGAGGGTTACTTGTATTGTTCTCCATAATGGTTAGCGTAGAAATGGTATGCCGTTCGAGAGGCGTTTACGTTGACCAAGTATGTGTGCAAGAACAGTCACAGATGTTGACTATCTTTGATGTGTGTAGTTTTCGGCCAGTCTTCATGATTGTTGGATGTGTGATCTATTGGTGGTTTTATACGCCGAGAGTGGGGTCGTGAGGACCACGTCGTGGGATTAGTGAGGCGATAGCCGTGTTTCGCTCACATGTTGTTAAGGGTGTGACAATAGTCGATTTTGTACACCTTAGGTTTAGCGTAGCCATAGTCATTTTGGGCGCTTTTGGTTTTAGCTGTTGCTTATGATGTTAGGATAGTGGTGTATTGGTTGTATTGCGCACTACAAAGGATGTTTAGTGGTAAGTGTAATCCGTAAGGATTCATGTGGTTCGATCTTCAACGTTCGGATCGTTGACTTTAGGCTGAAACTTGGTCACTTTTAGCGTTGTCCTCGGTAATGGTACGCTAAGGAATTGATATCTCGGTACGAGATTGGTTGAGTTTTTCCCGATATGGGGAAAAGAGCAGGTTTTAGTGCTCAGATGGTAGTTTTGATAAATCGCGGGTGACGATTTTAGTTGTTAAAGGTGATTCATTGGGAAGAATTGTCTAGGAAAGTTCGGATTGGAACTTAGGATTGAGGGCCGTTGAGTAGTTCCGGATTGGTTAAGTGGAGAAGATCACGAGAACGTGATCGAGTTTAAGTGGGGGAGAGTTGTAAGAACCAAATATTTATTGTACATAATGTATTTATGGTGTACGATGTGTGTATGAAGTGTACGTGTTGCTTGCTCGAACGTCGAAGGAAACTGGACGTTGTCTGAAGTGGCAAGGTGTGTACGTATCTTTTCAACCCCAAATAAAGTTTGTGTTGATGTTTCAAAGCCTTACCATTAAAAAGGAAATCTTATTACGTTTCCAATGATATTTGATACATCGAAAACGGAGCTACGGTCAAAAAGTTATGGCCAAAACAAGTTTCTGAAAACTGACCTGTAGGTTGGAGCGGCGCTCCACCTTTCGGCGCGGCGCGCCGAACCCTTCTGATGCAATTTTCAGCCTTTTTAAAAGGTCTAAATGAGGGGTACTTTGGTCTTTTCATTTAGGGTCGGTTTAGGGTCATCAAGACTGATCTAGAACTCCATTGGAGCTCATTTCTCACCCACACAAACACTCTCATCCACAGCTAGAGAGAGAGAGGAAGAGTTCTAGAGTGAGAGAGCTTGATTTGGAGAAGAAGGAGTCGAATTCTCGCCAAAGCTCGGGTTTTAAAGTTGTTCATGTCGCTCCTAGCTACGTTTTGGTAGTATTGGTAAGTTTTAACTCCGAATTTCATTTGTTAGATTTGATATTCAAGTTAGGGTTTGAGATTGTTAGTTATAAAACCCATTTGGTTGATGAAGAGGGTTTATGGAAACTTGCTATTTTAATATTTAGCGGGTTTTGGGTTGGTTAATGATATAACCATGTTTAAGACTCGTAAATGGTGTATAATCACTAGTGTTAGTGATTATTGGTGTTTTGGAAACCATTAGGGTTCTTATGGTTGACTAACTTTGACTAGAGTCAAAATTAGGGTTTGGTGATGATTATGACCCAATTGTCGATTTAATAAGGTTTATAAACTTAAAATGGATTAAGTTGAAGTATAAAACTGAGTTAAATATGTTTTGTTGTTAAAACTTGATAATGGCGCGATATTGACTTCTTATGGGTCAAATTAGGGTTTAAGTGCCATTTTGGGCAAGATAGGTGTTTAACACCTATGATTGGGTCTAATTGGCGTATTAGGACCATTCTCACTTGTGTTAGTGATTATTGGTTAGTTTGGGCACGATTTGTGCTTGGAAGTGCATTTGGGTCGAAATTGCACTAGTTGTCAATTTGGGTTGATTTGTAAATCCACCCTAATTGTGTTGTTGTGTTTGTGATAATGGAATAGGTACATTCCATCGGTGTGTTGCGGATTATTCGGTGGCATTTCTTCAAGGCGACAAGGTGAGTGGAATATTTATACATGTATGTATGTAGTTTATTTACTCGTACGCGATGTGGGCCTTTGGTGCCACTTTGTGAGTATTGGGCGTTATGTCACAAGATGGTGACTTATTGAGGTTAAGGGTGAAGAGAACTACGGGTTGGAAGTGTCTCGTTAGGTGCCTCACAAGTCGGTGACACCTCATGGTGGTTCACGAGGCGGTGACCCCTTTGGTAATTGGTTGATGGTTCACAAGTCGGTGATACCATAAGTTGGAGAAGTGATTCATAAGTCGGTGACACTTCGTAGTGTTCACGAGTCGGTGACACTAGATGGTGATTCACAAGTCGGTGACACCTTATGATGAGTCACAAGTCGGTGACATTTCTTAGTGTTCACAAGTCGGTGACACTAGGTGGGGCTTCACAAGTCGGTGATGCCACATGGTGATTCACAAGTCGGTGACACCTTACGATGAGTCACAAGTCGGTGACATCATACGAGTGAGACTCGACGTTAATGGTCGTCTACAAGTCGGTAGTGCCATAGCGGGGAACGGTTTGTTATATTTATGCATTATTGTGATTTAGTATATTATTGTGGCGATTTATATACTAACGTTGTTGCTAGTCGTATGTTTGGTGTTGCTAGCTCGTTTATGCATTTTGTTTGCATGGTATTGTAGGTGGATGCGTGTAGGTAAATTACATATGTATATGTATAAGTATTGCATTCACTAAGCGTTAGCTTACCCTCTCGTTGTTGACTTTTTTTATAGATTGCATGGATGCGGAGGCTCGGGTAAGCGGGGACTAGTGGACTTGAGTAGTTGCTTTAGAAGGCTTGCTTTTGGATTGATTAGGATTGGGTAGCGTATCCCCAATCGCCATGCTCGGTCTTTATTTTGTATTACAAATCATGTGGTTGAAAACTTGTATTTTCGTACGAAAGTCGTAAAACGGCCGATGTGGGCCCGGTCTTTGTAAAACTAATTTTATTAATTGGACGTGTTAGTTCTACATATATTAATGTATGGTTAAAAGCATTTTGTCTAAATACGTCGGGAAGTGGTCAAACATTTTCGCATTTCATGACTTTTTGGACAGGCAAGTTTGGCGCGCCGCGCCATATGCTGTTCCAGCAAAAAAAAAATTATTGATATTTCCGCGTGATCGTTTGTATTACGGGTTGGGATGTTACATAGAATGAAATGATCGCATCATGCGTATAATATAATCTCAATATATTAATCATCAGATCAATTGCAACATATATTATTTCCGAATGTTTAAAGTTTCAAACTTAACATAATAAATACAATCAAACTTTATCATCAATGACACGAATGCCAATAGACATGCTATGAGCATCATGCTTAGTCTGTGGCAAAGGCTTGGTGAAAGGATCAGCCAAGTTCTTAGTCGTGTCTACTCTACTTAATAATATGTCATTATCTGCTACAAGTTGACGGATGTAATGGTACTTTCTGAGTATGTGCTGTGTGCGCTTTTGTGATCTCGGTTCTTGAGCCAAGACAACCGCACTCACATTGTCACAGAAAATCTCAACAGGATCATGGATTGTAGGAACCACACCTAGATCCCCGATGAATTTCTTTATCCACATGGCCTCTTTAGCAACTTCATTTACCGCTATATACTCAGCTTCTGTCGTAGAATCAGCAATAGTACTTTGCTTGGAGCTTCTCCAAGTGACGGCTCCACCATTCAACATAAATACAAATCCTGATTGTGAAGAGCAATCATCTCTATCTGATTGGAAACTAGCGTCAGAGTATCCTTTGACGCTCAACTCGTCATTCCCACCATAGACCAAGAACATCTCTTTAGTTCTCCTAAGATACTTTAGAATGTTTTTGACTGCTATCCAATGAGCTTCACCAGGGTTGTCCTGATAACGACTAGTCATGCTTAGTGCATACGATACGTCAGGCCTAGTGCATATCATGGCATACATGATCGACCCTATAGCTGAAGCATATGGAGTCCGACTCATGGTAGCTGATTCCAAGTCAGAATTAGGACATTGAGACTTTCTCAATATCATTTCAGGGTTCATAGGAACACACCCTTTCTTGGAGTTGTGCATACCGAATTTCTTCAGTATCTTATCTACATATGCACTTTGGCTTAGCCCAATCAATCTCCTTGACCTATCTCGATAGATCTTAATACCCAAAATATATGATGCATCTTCCAAATCTTTCATGGATAAACATTTCCCTAGCCAAGCTTTGACATCTTTCAATGTCGGGATATCGTTTCCCATGAGTAATATGTCATCGACATATAGTACAAGGAAGACTACAACACTCCCACTAGACCTAACATAGACACATGGCTCATCTTCACTTCTAATAAAATCAAATTCTTTGATTTTCTCATTAAAGCAAAGATTCCAGCTACGAGAAGCTTGTTTAAGTCCATAAATGGACTTTTGAAGCTTGCGCACACTTTTAGGATACTTAGGATGTACAAAACCCTCAGGCTGTGTCATAAACACATCCTCTGTTAGCTTACCATGAAGGAAAGCTGTTTTTACATCCATTTGCCATATTTCGTAGTCATAAAATGCAGCTATGGCAAGAAGTATTCTTATGGATTTCAACATAGCCACTGGTGAAAAAGTTTCATCGTAGTCTACACCATGTTGTTGTGTGTAACCCTTAGCCACCAGTCTGGCTTTGAATGTGTGTACATTTCCATCCATGTCAGTCTTCTTCTTGAAGACCCACTTACATCCAATGGTTTTAATTCCTGATGTATGATCAACCAAGGTCCAGACTTGATTATCATGCATGGATTGAATCTCATTTTCCATTGCCTCCTTCCATTTGGCAGACTCGAGGCCTGTCATCGCTTCCTGATAGGTAATAGGTTCATCAGAATCTATATTTTCGTCATCACCCTCAAATATGTGTAAACTATATTTCTTTGGTGTTTGACGCACTCTATCAGATCTACGTATGGGTGGTGGATGTAGGTCAGTTTCTCTCTCAACAGTAGGCTCGTCGACCTCTTGAGGAGAATTGGTTCCAATATCGGTTTTCATGTCGGTTGATTCTTGAATTTCTTCAAGGTCGATTTTGCTCCCACTGGTTCCTTTTGATATGAGATCCTTTTCAAGGAAGACTCCCCTTCGAGACACAAAGACTTTGTTCTCAGTAGGGTTGTAAAATAAATATCCAAAAGAATCAGTCGGGTTTCCAATAAATAAACACTTTTCAGATCTGGGTTCAAATTTATCTTGAGCTTCACGACGAACGTAAGCCTCACATCCCCAGATTCTAAGATACGAGAGAGACACGGTTTTGCCATGCCATATCTCATAAGGTGTTTTGGAAACTTTCTTGGTTGGGATGAGGTTAAGGATCCTTGCGGCAGTTTGTAGGGCGTAACCCCAAAAACTGATTGGAAGCATTGTGCGACTCATCATGGATCGAACCATATCAAGTAATGTTCGATTCCTCCTTTCAGCCACACCATTATGCTGTGGTGTTCTAGGAGGAGCTAATTGTGAGATTATCCCACATCCCCGTAGATGATCACGAAATTCGTCATTAAGATATTCACCACCTCTATCAGATCGGAGAATCTTAATTCTTTTGTTCAGTTGATTTTTTACTTCGTTTTGGTATGTCTTGAACACTCCCAAAGTTTCAGACTTTTGTTTAATTAAATAAACATAACCATATCTACTGAAGTCATCAGTAAATGTAACGAAGTATCGCTCCTGGTGTCTAGTAGGCGATCTGAACGGATCGCACACATCAGTGTGTACCAGCTCTAACAGATCCTTACCCCTTTCACAGTTTTCTGTGAAAGGTGCTTTTGTCATTTTTCCTAACAAGCAAGATTCACATTCGTCATATGATGTAACATCAAATGATTCTAAAATTCCATCTAACTGGAGTTTTGCTATGCGTTTCTTGTTTATATGGCCTAAACGACAATGCCATAGATACGTTTTATCCAAAACATCTTTGGATGAATCAACATTGTAGATTGAACTATCATTTAGCTTTGCCGTGGTTTCTAAGATGCCTTTACAAGGACTAGCCTTGAAATAAAATATCCCATTTTTGTGAACAAGTATTGATCCATTATCAAAACTAAAATTAAAACCATCATTAAATAAAGCATCAAAAGATATAATGTTTCTTGCCATTTCGGCACTGTAGCAAACATTAGATAAAACAATACATAGACCAGAATCAAAAGTAAGCTTATATTCTCCAATCATATCAACAGAGGCAACGTTCTTGTTTCCCATGATTAGATTAAGCTCTCCGGTCTTCAGCTTCCTACTTCTTGTGAGTCCCTGCACATTAGTACAAATGTGAGTACCACATCCTGTGTCCAATACCCAGGAATTAGAAATAGTAGTATTGTTTAGTTCAATCATGAACAAACCTGAAGGTAGGGCAACTCCCTTAGCCCGTAGTTCATTAAGTTCCTTCAAGTACTTGGTACAATTGCGCCTCCAATGTCCTTTATCCCCACAATGGAAGCATATTGCTTCTTCAGGAGACTTGGTTTGCGGGATCTTTGAAGTAGAAGAGTTAGCAATGCCCTTAGGTTTAGGTTTGAAGTTGGATGTGCCAACCTTACCCTTGCCCTTATTCTTGCCCTTTGTTTTCTTTTTCTTCTTCTTGATCCCACCTTCACGAATGGCTAGGACAGTAGTTGTAGGTTTAGCTTTGGCCACGTTAGCCTCAGTGGTTTTCAACATGCCATGGAGCTCCATGATTGTTTTCTCCATATTGTTCATATTATAGTTCATAATGAATCCTTCATATGCACTAGTCAGCGAGTTCAGGATAAAATCCGTTGCAAGCTCCTGACTTATGGAAAAACCAAGGCGCTCCAGCCGGTCTATGTACCCTTTCATTTGTAGTACATGGACACTAACGCTGCTTCACGTTGCCATTTTGCAAGATACGAGAGCTTTCACGGTGTCAAACCTTTCTTGCTTTGCTTGTTGTTGGAACATGTCCTTGAGTTGGTTAAGCATGTCATACGACCCTAAGCTCTCCATGCCCTTTTGGAGCTCTGGAGACATGGTCGCCAACATCAAGCATGCTACCTCATTAGACTCGGAACGCCGTTTTTCAAACTCGTCCCTAGCTGCTTGAGTAGCTCTCGATCCGGGTTCTGCCGGTAAGGGTTCCTCAATTGCCCTGATCTTTCCTTCCATCCTAAGAGCAATTCTTAGGTTGCGAAGCCAGTCCATGTAGTTCAAGCCCGTAAGGTTTTCCTTTTCGAGGAGCCCTTTAAGGCAGAAATTAGTGATTGATGACGGAGTAGGATTTGTGTTAGTTGCAGACATCTGTCATATTTTTAAAGTAAGTTGTATTAGTTAGTTTGATATGTTTAATCCTTGTTAAGATAATTACCCAATTGTGTTCAATATTCAAACAATTATAATTAACAAGGTTAAGATCCATATTTCACTTATGGTAACGACGGGTTTGCCGCGGATCGCTAATCATAAGCTATTTAGGTAGGTAAACATATTACCAATTTCATCCATTATGAAATTCTTAGCTTCTGCGGGATTTAGTGATAATCAGTTATTTCACTTGGCATGTTTAATCCCTTCAACGCAAATCCTTCCTCGTGGCGGGTTTGCCGCGAACCACGATTTCAGATTGTAAACCGTCCGTGATAGATACACGTGAAATCCGGCCCAAGACTCTCGGGTATCGCAAAATTCACCTCACCCTTCCCAACACCCAATTAAAGTCCGGCCCAAGACTCTCGGGTATCGCGAACTCTAATAGGTAGAAGGTTCGGATGTGTGTACTACTCATGGGTAGCGTAAAGTTTACATTTAAAACGGGTTTTTGTTTTCTTTTAGCAAAAGTAGTTTATACCATTTTAAAACATTTGCTAATTATGTATTGCGTGTTGCGTTTGTTAAACTAATTTTAACCAAACCATTTTATATGATTATTGTCCTTTTGTTTTTAAAACATTTTCTAGCTAGCATGGCATAGACAAATAATAAAACAATAATAATCACGACACGCAAATATCGGTAGTATGCCTCGAGTCCTATGCATTTTTCCGGTGAGCCAACACACGGAAAAACATGGTCAACAAGGGACATAACCTTGTGTGAGAATAGGCTCCCACTAAAACCGCCATCTCCATTATATGCTCGGATGGGCCACCTTGTGAAGATCGTCTTCTTGATTCCATTCTTAGTTGCATTATCTTACAAAAAAAACTATTCTATTTTCTATACTATTACAAATACAATATAAATAGAAAGACGACATGCAAGTCGTTTAATAAATTATTACATTCATCCCGAATAAATAATAAACACGACATGCAAGCCGTTTAATAAATTATTACATTCATCCCGAATAAATAATAAATTAAATCATACAACCAAACATCCACACAAGGGTCTTATTGAGGCAAATACTACCGATTTCATACAACAATCACATACATAACAAATGGAGTGCCAATCGTCCATTTTCATATTACATGTTTCGATAAGGATTGATTGAAACAACACTTAATGGCACTTATAAAATTCAATCCTTTGTTTACATAACATATGTATGTAAACCCACTTTATATTTTGTAAGTATGGTTTTCATGCCAAAACCATCCAAACAAATATATTAAGTGAATCAAAACATGTTGGAGATTTATACACTTTACCAAAGCATAAAGTCTAAAATTAATAATTTTAATTTTCTCATTTCATGTAAAACATGAAATGAATTCATGTACTTTATTTTCCTACACATTGAATCTTTAATAGTCAACATGCAAGTTACAATTTTTAATTTTCGGAATTATTTTTGGCAGATTCATACATCAACTTTAAATGGTCATATCTTACTCATTTCTAATTCGTTTTCGATGAATTTTTTTTTCAAATTTAAGTTCTTTCAGTTAGCTTTCAAATGCAATTGGCCTCATACGAAAATATGGAGTTTAAAGCCTTGAAACAGTCCATGGAAGACAGACTGTTCAAGCTGAAAAAAAAACTTAAAAAAAAGATTAACCATTTAACATTTTGCCAAAACCAAAGATTCAAATGTTATTTAGGAAACATAAAAACACAATTCATGATAATAGTTTTGTATGTTTGTTATGCATAATCATCTCCAAGTATCATGCATACACATTCATCAAAACGATTATCATAAGAAAAGTTTGCTAAAACTTGTACAAGATGGCTCTGATACCACTTGTTGGAGTATGATACCAAAAACATAGCGAGCGGAAGCATTTTAAAATTTACAAAATCATACTCTCCCAAGGACCCATGTACAAAACTTTTAGCAAACAAAATTAAATAATCAAACAAGAATATGTTAGATTACAACCTTTGTAGCCTTTGTTGAAAATCCTAGCTTGGAGAGAACCCAAATGAGAGCTCCTCTAAACGATTGACACCCAAAGTTCCAACCTTGTTTTGATATACACCTTCTAATCTCTAAAACTTTTCTTCCCTTTTGTTTTTAAAACCACCGAAAACCAAAAAAAATACTTATCAAGTATAAGAGTGATTCTTGTTTAACTTAAAATCAGGAAGAAGAATGGAGAGTGGGGACATCACATGCTAAGTATCAAAATTTTCTTTCTTTTTCCCGAAAAATAAATTGTGTGTGTTGTTAGAATCATTCTTGGTCAACAGAAAAAAGGAGAGAATGGAGTGAGGATATTTTGAGATGCTAAGTATTGGTTAAAACAAAACAAATATGCTTACTATTTTTTTTTTTTTTTTTTTTTTTTTTTTTTTGTCTTTTCATGTGAACACACATGTATGGATTACACATGCATCGGTTATGTGTATATATATAAAATAAGCATGCCCTTTTAAATTAACAAATTAATTAACTAATCTCAAAACTTATTTAATTTATTAGACCATTAACAAATGATTAATAAATTAATTCCCGATTAGAAGGTGTATCAAACAATTTACGATTGGCCTTTGTGTGTGACCGAATATGATAAATGAACTTTCTATTATTTAATGTCATGGACATACCTTTAGAATATATGTACCACGGTCAAATCACAGTTGAACCGTTAGCCAACCCGAGAACATATTTCCAACACTTGTAATCCAAAACATAACCACTCGACACCCAAACGTACAGTTTATCACTACTATACAAAATAAACGACGGCAACCCAATATTCACAGATTTAGACACCAAAATCCTACTGAGAATTGTGACAACACATAATCAAAATATCATGACACCAATGTAATCATATCAACAAATAAACCCTTTACTTGCATAATTTGCATAACATTACCTTTGACCATATCAAACTTAACAACAAGACTCACGATACATAACCCTTAACATGTGCGTCACAAGCTTACAAAATTAAGATTGACTTAAAAAAGACATATGAAACAATAACCAAAATACATGTACCTATAAGCAACATACAAATTCTATCTTGACAATTAATTGATAGCTCCAAATCACAATCTTCTATCTTTTCCCTTTTTCCACTTATAATTATAAGTTATAACTGATTTAAACAATTAAGGAGTAAGCATAAAGTTAACTCGCTCAATTATACGTATATTTACATACATCCATCCATTCTACATCACAACACGCTTATCTTAAGGTGGAACTGACCTTACGTACTGCATTTAATCCATATCCATATCATGTATATATCTCAACATACCTGAAAGGTGGAACAAATCTCACTACATACAAGACGTCCTTTTAGACCACAGATATTGCAGCGTTTGTTGCCTTGAATCCGCCCACAAACGTCCCACAAACGCCCGGAATGGGGCGTTTGTGTTGAGGCGTTTGTCAAGCGAGCACGGGCATAAAAATGTGCGTTTGTGATTTTTTTTTTCTTTTTTAATTTTTTTCTACCTTTTTCACCACTTTTTAACCCAACCTCCAATCATATTTTGACACATCACCCACAAACGCCCTTACAAAAGCCCCCCATTACAACTCCCCCCAAAATGTCATGGCCCAGTCACAGTTTTTCCCCAAAAAGTGCAACTCTACCACTCCACGTCACAGTCACCATTATCTATGGTCTTATAAGATGGAACAAACCTCATTACAATATTATAATATCACTTTCATATCATACGATGCATAGTACATACACACATATTTACATTTTGAACCCACCTTGATCAATGAACGTGCTAGTTTCAACTTGCCAAGCACAATACAATGGTTCACACTCAAAGACCTATAATCATATCATTCCAATATCATCTATCTATTCATTCATCCATACAAAAATACAAGGTTATCCATAAACTTCGAATTAACCCATTTACCCATTTATTCATTCAAAATTAATGGTTTGGCTAGTTTTTCTCACTTAAATCCTCTTTACCAACATTCATAACACTTTACCTATTTTTCATCTTTCAAGCATAAACATGTACTGTTAGTGATTTAGGGTTTTAAGAAAACGATTTTCTCATCAATTATTATCATGTTCATACATATAATAACAACAATTTAAGCGGAAGCGTATTAATTATATTGAATTAAATAAATCACCAAAAACGGATCCATATGATTTATACGGTTAAATAAATAAAAATAACAAGAGAGTTTAAAGATTATACTTTTCTTGTAGAACCGGATTGAAGGAAGAGAAACTAACAATCAAAAGGATGATTGTCGCTAGGGTAGTCCACACTACACTTCGAACAACGTCAAACGGATGTGCTAGTCCAGCCGAGTAAATAATCAAGTTATTTTAATAAGCCGTAAACAATACAAAATTGTTTGATTTTTGTATTAGTCGAAAAGAAAAATGGTTGTTGCTCTTCGTCGGAAAGATCAATTGAATATGTGGCTGTGGGTTTGTTTTATGCTTGCTGCAAAGAAACCCAAAAAAAATATAGCTTTCGTAGGTTTTAATTTTTCGTATATTTGATGCCAAAATAAATGACAAGCATATATACTTGTTAAAAGTAGGTTTATGGGTTTTCAAACAGGAAACAAATATATTAATTAATATTCAATTGATTTTAGACTCAAATTCTTTGATTGGCCAACAAGCAATAATATTTAAAATTATTATTTGATACTTATCAAAAGAAAACCATAATTTGGCTTAAACGTAGTCTCACTATAATTTGTAAATAATGAATTAATTAATTAATATATTAATTAACCATTATTTAATTAATATGTTTCGTTACTCGAATAATACATATCAAATATGTTATTAATGACGTCTAGGTGTATATGTGTGTGACCCCGAAAGCTCAAATGAATTTAGCCATATAGTTATATGTTGTACCTTGCGCATAAATCCTACAGACTCCCACTTGTGCACGGCACAACACCAATTAACTATACAAACAATGGTTAGCGTCTAGCAACACGCCATTGTCCCCAAATTCATGTGAGGGTAGTTTCTCAGAACTGCTCAAAGTAAGTGTTAAATGTCATTTATCCTTTTGTTTCAGATACTTTAGTTAAACTTGAGACATGGATCATCAGTCATTCTCATTTGTTTAACAATTTTGTTTTCTCGATCTTAGAAGTGAATTAGATCACCAAACTAATTAAGTATCATCTCAATTACATTTGGGTGCGGCCACACAAATATCTTATTCATTCATCGAGGAGCTCATAAGTATCTAACTCCAAACAGGTTGGAGGAATAAATCCTATCTTGCATACACGTGTCTGTCACGAGCTTTACATTACACCCAATAATGGCTTTTATAACTGCCTTATTCAAGACAGTGTTTAACCATATCAAAGTATAATGCTCCACACATCGAAACCGGCGTGCATCTCAAGTCGAAGGACATTATGACATAACCACTTGCAAGTTTCACTGTTGACACCGATCCATGTAGTGAAATCTCGAAGGTTGGGTCATTCCAATATTCATCCTATGAATACATGTGAGTTTGATAGTAACAACATTACACCATATCAAACACTCACATTTGTCTTAGTTTGACGTTACTCCCGTATCATCAATCGACAATGGAAAATTTAGAATAAGTCATTATTCACGGATTTAAACATGCAAATATAGAACACAGTTATTATGAATAAAAAGATCATAACACATTATATCAATTCATTACAAATAAAAACTGCTTTCATGTTCCAATTATCCAAACACTAAAATTACATAAAACTATTAGCTGGTCTAAGCCCAATGTTCCTAGAATGCTCGACATGCTTGGTACAAGACATTGGCTTTGTGAACGGGTCAGCTAGATTGTCTTCTGTTGGAACCTTTTGAATACGTACGTCACCTCTCTCTATAACTTCACTTATGTAGTGAAATTTTCGAAGGATGTGTTTGGCACCACGTAGAACTCCTGGTTCATTTGCTATTACTATAGCACCAGTATTGTCGCAATACATGTCCATGGGATTTTCAATACTGGGAACAACGCCAAGCCCAGATATGAACTTTCTGATCCAAACAGCTTCTTGAGCAGCTTCAGATGCAGCAATGTATTCTGATTCTGTTGTAGACATCGCTGTAGTGCTCTGTTTCGAGCTTCTCCAGTCGACAGTGCCTCCGTTCATAACGAAAACGTAGCCAAACTGTGATCGACTATCATCTCGATCAGTTTCGAAACTAGCATCAGTGTAACACTTTACGTTCAGTTCATCGAAACCTCCGTAAACTAAGAACATATCCTTAGTATTTCTCAAATACTTCAATATATTCTTTACAGCAGTCCAGTGACTATCACCTGGATTCTGTTGGTATCGACTCATCATATTGAGAGCGAAAGAAACATCTGGTCTAGTGCACCTCATAGCATACATGATGGATCCAATAGCTGAAGCATATGGAACTCCAGTCATTCGCTTCACCTCTGCGGGTGTAGAGGGGGCTTGAGACTTACTCAATACCACATTTGGTTGCAGAGGAAGACTACCTCGCTTGGAAGCTTCCATCTTAAATCGCTTTAAGATTTTGTCAACATATGAACTTTGACTTAGACCTATTAACCGCTTAGATCTATCTCTATAGATCTTGATTCCTAGGATATACGCTGCATCTCCCAGATCTTTCATAGAGAAACATTTTCCAAGCCATGACTTAACGTCTTCCAGCGTTGGAATATGATTTCCCATGAGTAATATGTCATCAACATATAAGATCAGAAAGACTTTAACGCTCCCACTAGCTCTCATGTACACACATGGTTGGTCAAGGTTTTGTGAGAAACCAAACTCTTTGATTTTCTCATCAAACTTCTTATTCCAACTCCTTGATGCTTGCTTTAATCCATAAATGGATTTCTGAAGCTTGCATACTTTATTAGGATACTTAGGAATCACAAACCCTTCAGGTTGCACCATATATACGTCCTCGCTAAGGTGACCATTCAGGAATGCGATTTTGACATCCATTTGCCAAATCTCATAGTCATAGTACGCTGCTATAGCTATGAGTATCCTAATAGCTTTAATGTCCGCTACCGGAGAAAAGGTCTCTTCATAATCAACCCCGTAGGTTTGAGTATAACCTTTTGCTACCAAGCGGGCCTTAAAGGTGTGTACATTTCCGTCCATGTCGGTCTTCTTCTTGAAGATCCATTTACACCCAACAGGCTTGATGTTTGGTGGGAGATCAATCAAGCGCCAAACTTGATAATCTTTCATGGACTGCATTTCTTCATTCATAGCATCTTGCCATTTATCAGATTCAGGATCTGACAATGCAGCTTTGTAATTAGCGGGTTCGCCCAGATCCCCTAATTCCAGGTCCTCTGTCGTAACCATAAGGTTTAACCTTTCAGGTGGACGAGAGGTTCTACTAGATCTACGAATGAGACATGCTTCGTCCTGCACCTGAACATTTTCATGTTGCGGCTCAGTACAAATTTCGCTAGTATCTTCAGAAGGTAATGTATCTTGTTCTTGAATTTCTTCAAGATCTACAGTGCTCCCACTTGCTTCTTGTAAGAGGAGACTCTTCTCCAAAAACTCAGCATATCTAGCAATGAAAACCTTGTTTTCTGCTGGATAGTAGAAGTAGTATCCCATCGTTTCCTTTGGGTATCCTACAAAGATAAACTTGATAGTTCTGGACTCAAGTTTGTTTGGTGTATCACGCTTCACGTGAGCCTCACAACCCCAGACTTTCAAATAAGACAGATTTGGGACCTTCCCATGCCATATTTCATATGGTGTCTTGTTTACCTTCTTGGTTGGAACCATGTTGAGAATGCGTGCAGCAGACTCTAGAGCATATCCCTAAAAGGATGGTGGTAGAGTTGTTAGACTCATCATTGATCGAACCATGTCAAGCAAAGTTCGATTTCTCCTTTCTGACACCCCATTATGCTGAGGTGTGTAAGGAGGAGTAAATTGTGAGACAATCCCACGATCTCTCAGATGATCTAAAAACTCTTGACTCATATATTCTCCTCCACGGTCAGACCGTAGAACCTTAATGGTCTTTTCGAGTTGATTTTCTACTTCATTTTGAAACGCTTTGAACGTTTCAAATACTTCATGTTTATGTTTAATCAAGTAAACATAACCATATCTACTGAAATCATCAGTAAAAGTAACAAAGTAGGTAGCTCCATCTCTAGACATTGTTCTAAATGGGCCACATACATCAGTGTGAATGAGTCCAAGTAGATCACTCGCCCTTTCAACCTGGTGGGTGAAGGGTTTCTTTGTCATTTTTCCAGATAAACAAGATTCGCATATGTCAAACGACTCATTGCCGGTTGACTCAAGAAGCCCATCGTGTTGCAGCTTTGTTATGCATTTCTTGTTTATATGACCAAGACGACAATGCCATAGATATGTGGAATTCAAATCATGCTTGAATTTCTTAGAGCTACAGTTAAATATAGAACTTTCGTTTGGAACAAGATTATGCATGTCAATTTCAAAAATACCATCTCTAGGAATAGCATTAAAATAAAAAATATTATCCTTAGAAACCGAAATACCATAATCTGTGAATACATGATTAAAACCATTATCCTTCAAACGAGAAACTGAAATAACACCTCTAGTAATAGAAGGTGCATAATGACAATTATCTAAAATAAGAATAAGTCCACTTGGGAGGATGAGCTCATAGCTTCCTATAGCTTCGACAGCTGCACGATCGCTATTGCCAACGTACAGATCGAAAGCCCCTTTATTCAGCTTCCGAATTTTCCTAAGTCCCTGCATATCATTACAAATATGAGTACCACAACCAGTGTCATACACCCAAGTTTTATTAGGAAAATTATAGAGTTCTATAACGAAGATACCTGAAGTGCTAGTCGAACCAGCCTTTCCCTTCTTCAACTCTTCCAAGTAAAGCACACAGTTTCGTCTCCAATGACCAATTTGGCCACAATGGTGACAAGCCATGTTCTTTGCGGGATGCTCTTTCTTTGCTGGTGGTGGAATTTTCTTCTTGGGAGTGTAAGCTTGCTTACTCTTTCCTTTTCCCTTTTCACTAGCAACTTGCGGCTTTCTTTTCTGGATTTTACCTTCCTTTATAGTTAAGACTGCAAGAGTCTTCTTTGGTAGCCCCTTTTTAGCTTTCTTAAGCATTGCATGTAGCTCGGGAATGGTCTTTCCCATGCTATGCATATTGTAATTCATTACAAAACCATCTGTAGCGACCCCGACAAATCGTCAAGTGACGGCGTCGACTACGTGGGTCCCATTACCTGGTCATAAGTCTTTATGACAATGTTTGACCAAAATATGTCACCCTCATTTCAAAATAAAGATTGTTTTCAAAGTTTACAAGAATTGTTCAACCAGAAGTTAAGTTACAAGGTTATAAGTACATTTGAAATCTAGGCGACACGGTTTAAAGTAAAGTCAAAAGACGCTCCAAGTAATGCATGTATACTCGACATCCAATGCAAGTATCAAATAGTGAGCGGAAGCATGTATCACATATCGTGCAAGACCTGAGAAAAACATAGAAATCTGTCAACGAAAACGTTGGTGAAATCACAGGTTTAAATAAGTAAGTGAGTAAAAGTAAGTTGAACCACAAGATTTGCAACATCGATAAAGTCATAGTACATTCTAAAAGTTAATATTCACGAGCACTCAATTATCAAAGCTTAACATTCCGTCCGTTGAACCCCGTAATAATAGTGTTAGAACATACACTGTTTCCCGAAAATATATTTCACCCGTAGACGGTAGCGAACCGTCCGAAGTGAGGGTTTGTCAAACCCATATGGCCATATAACATAAGTTCTCGCTTACACCATCTGATGTAACTAATGATAATCAAATTGAGGATTTGTGTTCAAACTCGTATGTAGAATGTTTGTTTTCCCTGTACTTGTGTTCACGTAGTTTAAAAGAACGTTTATGTTTTCTCATCCCAAAAGTAAGTTCAAAAAGAGTAAAAGTGGGACTATGATCTCACCTTGAGTGCAAGAGTTAATAAAGTACTTCAACAAGTAGACGCGTGCAAAGACAAAGCTAGTCTTGACCTAAACATATAGGTTGTATCAATAACGGTAAACACAAACGGTCAAAGATGTTCAATTAGTCCTATGGCTCGTTACGACTCGATTAATATAGCATGTGAATCAATTTGTCAAGTTTCATGCACGATACAAGTAGTTAAGTATGTTAGAACGATTGTATAATCGTTTGGTTAAGTTTGACTAAAAGTCAAACTTGGTCAAAGTCAAAGTCAACGGGGTCGGTCGGGTATCCGACAATTTTCCCAAGACGAGAAGTCATATAAGAGCCTAATAGTCAAGTTTCATGTTAAACGGAGTTTTAGTTAAGCGGAAACATTTTTGTGACATTTAAAAACAAAAGAGAGTGGCCTGGGGCTTTTGCGCGGCGCGCACCCAAGTGCAATTTCTGGTCAGAACTCAACCAAGAAGGCAAACATCTGGGATCTCTAATTCTGCGTGGCGCGCGGGTAAATGCGCGGCGCGCAATACCTGGGAATCATGCAGTTTACAGAAAAATGGTCCAAGTCACGAACCAAAATACAATATAACACATTTCATGCACCGAAAACACTTAAAACGCATAACCTATATCATTAGAAAGGTAATTTGACAAGGAAAACAACTAAGCACATTTCATCAAGCAATTCATCACTAACAACAACCAAAAACCGCATTAAACGTTCATAATCAAAGTTTCAAGTTCTAAAACGCATTTTATGATTCGGGCAACCAATTTACATGTATGATATGCCGTTTCGAAGGTAATCATACACACATTGCAACAAAATTCTTATCTACAATATTTCATAGCATTTGGTGCATCAAAAGTTCATCTAAAGCTTATCAAACCCTAATCCAAGTTCACAAAATCACTAATCATGTTCTTGGAGTTTCCTTAATCAACCTATACATCAAAACGAAGCTAATGATACTAGTAACACTTTTAAAACATGCACTTTAACAATCTAACAACATTTGATCATCCAAAATCAAGGATTTAGCAAGTAATTTTCATATTGAACTAGTTACACCAAAAACAACGAATCGAGCATACAAATTACATACACGACATCCCAATGAGCCATAGACACTAATTAACAACTTTATAACTCAAAAATCTCAAGAACACATAAAATTAGTGATTTTAGAAAGTTACCCAAATGAGATGAAGTTGGTATCAAATTGAAGAGGATGAAGAGAGGATTCCAAATATGTATTTTGTTTTGGTTGAAGCTTCCAAATCCGAATTTAGATGATGATTCTTTGTAGTGGTGTTTGAGAGAAAATTGGAAAGTATAGAAAGAAAATGGAAATGAAAATGAAAAGGAAAATGGGGAGGTGGGTGTTGACTAGTCAAGCTAGTCACATCTTTGCTCCAATGGCGAAACTAGTCCCTCGCGTTCGGTTGCGGGTGCGTGAATTGACCAAACGAATTATTTTAAATTTCACGGAAGTACGGGAGATATTAAAAATCCGATAACGAGAATATTTAAAATGTTACTTAACAAAGGATACGAATCTAGATATGAAGGGTATTATTTAAAAAGAAAAAGACGGGCGTTAAAATAATTTAACGGAAAAATGCGGGATGTTACATTATCCACACCTCAAAAGAAATTTCGTCCCGAAATTTAGTTGGAAATAATAATCGATACCTCTCACTCGAGACCGGAGATGTCAATGCTATGAATAAGTGAAGGTACGTCCTTGAGTGTTCTCATGAATTTGGATTTTTACGATCCCCGGTTTCAACTGGTTTTCCTATGAAGAGAAGTTTGTCTTCAATAGTTGGTGCATTTAGAAGAATTGCACGTTCCTGTTCCGCAGGACACGTTTCTATGTTTGTTACACGAAATGTAAGGTAAATGGAAACTTAATTGAGTCGGAAGTTCTAAACGGTAGGAAGCGGTTCCAATACGCCCCAAGGTTTCAAAAGGTTCAATATTGCGGCTATAGCCTTTCTCGATTTCCCAAAATGGATTACACCTTTCCAAGGTGCGGTTTCTCAATATTACGCGGTTACACACTGGGATTTGTGAGGTTTTCATCTAAGTTTGGTATAACTCTTTTGGCGACTACGGATCGTCTCGAGCTCTCCTCGGATTTGAATGATTTCAATTGTTGTTTCTTGATGGAGTTCAGATTTCGGTGGTTGATGCTTTGGTTAAATGAACAGGGGTATGACATTAGCGGTCATATAGGGTTTCGGAAAGTGCGCGTGAACACACGAGTGGTAACTACTGTTGTAAGAGTGATCTACTAAAGGTGACAATACGAGTTTGTGACATGTCTTTCCAAGACGTAAATCGTTCGTTTGTTCGGTTCGTCGGGTTGTGGAAGATACGCGGTACACATGTCTAAGTGGGTTTCCAAGGTTTCTTGCAAAACTAGAAGCGATACGAGTATTTTGATCCGAGGTAATTGGCAATGGTACACCGTGTTAGAATAGGATCTCTTAAGATATGTTTGAACAAGTCAGTTAGGGTTCGAAAAAAAGAAAAAAAAATGTTCGTTAGGACTATTCACCCTCGTGGCGAATACTAAGGTAATATGAGGAATTTCTCTATCCATGGAGAAATGTTACAAGGAGTTCCCTTAAACGGAAGTGCGAGCGATAAAGATAGGAGTGAAACGAGGACTTAGAATAGGATGAGCTTACATCTCGAGGTTTCCATAACGTGCCTCTAGTTGTCAAAAAAAAAAAATGAAGTCTGAAAGAGAAACGAGATAGTACACGTAATTGTATAGTTCGGGGTTGAATAATGGTTGGACGATTATCAGCAACGCAAGGGCGTTAAGTCAAAGAAGAGTGAAGTATCGTTGGATTGTGTGTTATCTTAAATTCCAGTAATATCAGACGGTAACGGTGAAATAACATAGGTATGTAGTGTGGTACGTGATGACGAGAAAGTTGATCGGATCCACAATTTAGTATTCGAATTCTTCGCGCAAAATAACGAATTTTAGTTACGTTGATTTTGAGTCGAGAGAGTATGCCTTTTGGCGTTCAAGTAGAAATGTTTCCATGTTTGAGTTCCATCTAGTGCTATACGAATTTAGCTAGGAAGGTTGGTGTGAAGAATCACGTTCAAGGCTCAGACATGAAGAGGTTTAAAGTTGTGTAACACAAGAAAAGTCAGAAATGAATCTTCGGTACAACCGGTGAGATCTAAGATTTTTACGAATACAAGTCTGAGTTGGGAGAGTTTCCTGATTACATGTGGCTTGATTTCGAGATTGATTGTAACGACCTGACCATAAACATCATGGTCTAGAAAATTGGACTTCGTTCAACAGAAATTCTCACTCAGAGACTTTGGTATAGAGTTGCTCTTTTCTCAAAAGTTCGAGCTTAAGATGGTGATGTTGTTCGTTTTCCTTCTTTACTTGAATAAGTTAAGATGTCATCTATAAATACGATAACAGATTAGTCTATATGAATTTGCATACGCGGTTCAAGAGGTTTATGGATACGGGCGAGCCCTAAATAAATCAAACGGTACTAAGAGAGATTTACAACTAACGTTGCGAGTTCGGAAAGTGGCTTAGGAGACATCGTCTCACTTAACCCCCAATTGATGATAACCGGAACGGAGGTCGATTTGGAACATACGGGATTCGTGCAAATAATCATGAGGTCATGGATGCGAGGGAGAGGGTATCGGTTTCCAACCGAAAATTTCTTAGTTCACAATAATCTATACATAAATGTAGGGCAACAATTTCTCCTTAATGAATAGGTTTTGAGTTCCTTAGTTCTATTGGTGTCGAGTTCAATTTCTTAACGTATATCCTCCGATAATATTTATAGGCACACAATATTTTTCCGTTGGTCGCTTAAATCGCCTAAATAGTATCTAGGGGAAAAGATGGAAGGTAATGAGTACAAGTCAAAGTCTTGGTTGTAAAACGTCTAGCGGTAATCGAATCGAACAAGTATGAAGTATACGGTTTGTTGTGAAGAAACGTACCCGTGACTAGTCCATCGTCGTCTCGGGCATCCTAGGTGTCGATGTTGAAAGTTCAATGGCGTGCGTTGGGGTTGATTTCTTCTTTGGGCACACATTCCTAAAATGACCCAGTTGGCCACACTCAAAGCATGCACCCGTCCTGTGTGCGTTGGGCACCCTTCGAGCGACGGTAACGGTACCCTTACAGACATGGGCCACATGGCCACTTCTTTGACACTTGACGCAAAATGGTTTGCCACATTCACCAAAATGATGTTTGCGACACTTGTTACAGTGAGGTAGGGTTCCGGCATACCCCTTCTTGCCGCCGGGGGTGAAAGGCTTCTTGGAGATGTTGTTATTGTTGTGGTTGCTTGGTTGCGAGGCTTCCCATTTTCTTTTGTTGTTACCCGGGTGGTTCTCGACCATTCGTACCGGTGCTTCCATTTCATTCACCGTTTCTAAAGTTTGGTGGGCCTTTGTTAAAGCCTCTTGTAGGTTAGTGGGTTGGGATGCCATTACCCCGTGTTGAATGCTCTTAGGGAGGCCATCCATGTAAAGTTCGACTCTTAGGGATTCGGGAGTCATGAGATTTGGACACATTGAGACTAGTTCGGTAAACCGTTGATTATAAGCTCCGAGGTCATTCCCGACCGTTCTTAAATTCCTTAGCCCTTGCTCGAGCCTTCGAGTCTCATCGCGCGGGAAGTATTCGGTGATCATTCTTTCTCTTAATTCGGTCCAAGAGAGTGTAAGGGCTTCATCGATACCCACTGATTGTACATACGTGTTCCACCATGAGAGAGCGATACCGGAAAGAGTGAGGGTGGAAAACTTGACCTTATCTTGGTCCTGACAACCGCTTATGCTAAAAACGGATTCTGTTTGTTCAAACCATCGGGTGAGAGTAACCGGTCCCCCGGTTCCATCGAAAGTGGGAGGATTGTACTTCATGAAGTTCTTGTAGGAGCAACCTTCGATTGAATTACCGGCTCCATGATTGTTGTTGTTAGAAAAGTGATTGGCCACGGCCGTACCCACGGCGGTGGTTATCATTCGTTGAAGAGCTTGTTCTAGAGTTTTGAGAGGAGTGTTGTGTTGACCTTGGTGAGCCATTGTTCCTTCATGAGACAAGAATATCGTTGGTTAGTATTTTCAACAATACTAACCGTGGCATGGAATAAGGATAGAGAGAAAATTTTCCTTGACTCGCCTTAAATTCTCTATGTCATAATGTCGGAACGTCCATGTGAATCACCGTAATATAATCCCGGAAATTATATTACCCTGATTCTCATGTGCATTTAACATTACTTCATAAAGTCAAGGTGGCGCATCAACAAAATTTATCAACGTAAGATCAAGATCGAATACGAGTTAGATATGATAGAAGAGTTCGAGTATAAATGCACAATTAGTCAAATAATTCCTACTTCAGTCTATATGCCGGTTGTAGTCTAGATTCACCTATGTACCCTATGACTCGGGGTGGACACAAATGAACTCTAAATCCCTACAACCAAGGCTCTGATACCACTTGTAGCGACCCCGACAAATCGTCAAGTGACGGCGTCGACTACGTGGGTCCCATTACCTGGTCATAAGTCTTTATGACAATGTTTGACCAAAATATGTCACCCTCATTTCAAAATAAAGATTGTTTTCAAAGTTTACAAGAATTGTTCAACCAGAAGTTAAGTTACAAGGTTATAAGTACATTTGAAATCTAGGCGACACGGTTTAAAGTAAAGTCAAAAGACGCTCCAAGTAATGCATGTATACTCGACATCCAATGCAAGTATCAAATAGTGAGCGGAAGCATGTATCACATATCGTGCAAGACCTGAGAAAAACATAGAAATCTGTCAACGAAAACGTTGGTGAAATCACAGGTTTAAATAAGTAAGTGAGTAAAAGTAAGTTGAACCACAAGATTTGCAACATCGATAAAGTCATAGTACATTCTAAAAGTTAATATTCACGAGCACTCAATTATCAAAGCTTAATATTCCGTCCGTTGAACCCCGTAATAATAGTGTTAGAACATACACTGTTTCCCGAAAATATATTTCACCCGTAGACGGTAGCGAACCGTCCGAAGTGAGGGTTTGTCAAACCCATATGGCCATATAACATAAGTTCTCGCTTACACCATCTGATGTAACTAATGATAATCGAATTGAGGATTTGTGTTCAAACTCGTATGTAGAATGTTTGTTTTCCCTGTACTTGTGTTCACGTAGTTTAAAAGAACGTTTATGTTTTCTCATCCCAAAAGTAAGTTCAAAAAGAGTAAAAGTGGGACTATGATCTCACCTTGAGTGCAAGAGTTAATAAAGTACTTCAACAAGTAGAAGCGTGCAAAGACAAAGCTAGTCTTGACCTAAACATATAGGTTGTATCAATAACGGTAAACACAAACGGTCAAAGATGTTCAATTAGTCCTATGGCTCGTTACGACTCGATTAATATAGCATGTGAATCAATTTGTCAAGTTTCATGCACGATACAAGTAGTTAAGTATGTTAGAACGATTGTATAATCGTTTGGTTAAGTTTGACTAAAAGTCAAACTTGGTCAAAGTCAAAGTCAACGGGGTCGGGTCGGGTATCTGACAATTTTCCCAAGACGAGAAGTCATATAAGAGCCTAATAGTCAAGTTTCATGTTAAACGGAGTTTTAGTTAAGCGGAAACATTTTTGTGACATTTAAAAACAAAAGAGAGTGGCCTGGGGCTTTTGCGCGGCGCGCACTGGGTTACGCGGCGCGCACCCAAGTGCAATTTCTGGTCAGAACTCAACCAAGAAGGCAAACATCTGGGATCTCTGATTCTGCACGGCGCGCGGGTAAATGCGCGGCGCGCAATACCTGGGAATCATGCAGTTTGCAGAAAAATGGTCCAAGTCACGAACCAAAATACAATATAACACATTTCATGCACCGAAAACACTTAAAACGCATAACCTATATCATTAGAAAGGTAATTTGACAAGGAAAACAACTAAGCACATTTCATCAAGCAATTCATCACTAACAACAACCAAAAACCGCATTAAACGTTCATAATCAAAGTTTCAAGTTCTAAAACGCATTTTATGATTCGGGCAACCAATTTACATGTATGATATGCCGTTTCGAAGGTAATCATACAAACATTGCAACAAAATTCTTATCTACAATATTTCATAGCATTTGGTGCATCAAAAGTTCATCTAAAGCTTATCAAACCCTAATCCAAGTTCACAAAATCACTAATCATGTTCTTGGAGTTTCCTTAATCAACCTATACATCAAAACGAAGCTAATGATACTAGTAACACTTTTAAAACATGCACTTTAACAATATAACAACATTTGATCATCCAAAATCAAGGATTTAGCAAGTAATTTTCATATTGAACTAGTTACACCAAAAACAACGAATCGAGCATACAAATTACATACACGACATCCCAATGAGCCATAGACACTAATTCACAACTTTATAACTCAAAAATCTCAAGAACACATAAAATTAGTGATTTTAGAAAGTTACCCAAATGAGATGAAGTTGGTATCAAATTGAAGAGGATGAAGAGAGGATTCCAAATATGTATTTTGTTTTGGTTGAAGCTTCCAAATCCGAATTTAGATGATGATTCTTTGTAGTGGTGTTTGAGAGAAAATTGGAAAGTATAGAAAGAAAATGGAAATGAAAATGAAAAGGAAAATGGGGAGGTGGGTGTTGACTAGTCAAGCTAGTCACATCTTTGCTCCAAT
Organism: Rutidosis leptorrhynchoides; assembly: GCF_046630445.1. Taxonomy (NCBI): domain Eukaryota; kingdom Viridiplantae; phylum Streptophyta; class Magnoliopsida; order Asterales; family Asteraceae; genus Rutidosis; species Rutidosis leptorrhynchoides. Next base: position 103,882,319 of record NC_092342.1, read on the forward strand.
GGCGAAACTAGTCCCTCGCGTTCGGTTGCGGGTGCGTGAATTGACCAAACGAATTATTTTAAATTTCACGGAAGTACGGGAGATATTAAAAATCCGATAACGAGAATATTTAAAATGTTACTTAACAAAGGATACGAATCTAGATATGAAGGGTATTATTTAAAAAGAAAAAGACGGGCGTTAAAATAATTTAACGGAAAAATGCGGGATGTTACATTATCCACACCTCAAAAGAAATTTCGTCCCGAAATTTAGTTGGAAATAATAATCGATACCTCTCACTCGAGACCGGAGATGTCAATGCTATGAATAAGTGAAGGTACGTCCTTGAGTGTTCTCATGAATTTGGATTTTTACGATCCCCGGTTTCAACTGGTTTTCCTATGAAGAGAAGTTTGTCTTCAATAGTTGGTGCATTTAGAAGAATTGCACGTTCCTGTTCCGCAGGACACGTTTCTATGTTTGTTACACGAAATGTAAGGTAAACGGAAACTTAATTGAGTCGGAAGTTCTAAGCGGTAGGAAGCGGTTCCAATACGCCCCAAGGTTTCAAAAGGTTCAATATTGCGGCTATAGCCTTTCTCGATTTCCCAAAATGGATTACACCTTTCCAAGGTGCGATTTCTCAATATTACGCGGTTACACACTGGGATTTGTGAGGTTTTCATCTAAGTTTGGTATAACTCTTTTGGCGACTACGGATCGTCTCGAGCTCTCCTCGGATTTGAATGATTTCAATTGTTGTTTCTTGATGGAGTTCAGATTTCGGTGGTTGATGCTTTGGTTAAATGAACAGGGGTATGACATTAGCGGTCATATAGGGTTTCGGAAAGTGCGCGTGAACACACGAGTGGTAACTACTATTGTAAGAGTGATCTACTAAAGGTGACAATACGAGTTTGTGACATGTCTTTCCAAGACGTAAATCGTTCGTTTGTTCGGTTCGTCGGGTTGTGGAAGATACGCGGTACACATGTCTAAGTGGGTTTCCAAGGTTTCTTGCAAAACTAGAAGCGATACGAGTATTTTGATCCGAGGTAATTGGCAATGGTACACCGTGTTAGAATAGGATCTCTTAAGATATGTTTGAACAAGTCAGTTAGGGTTCGAAAAAAAGAAAAAAAAAATGTTCGTTAGGACTATTCACCCTCGTGGTGAATACTAAGGTAATATGAGGAATTTCTCTATCCATGGAGAAATGTTACAAGGAGTTCCCTTAAACGGAAGTGCGAGCGATAAAGATAGGAGTGAAACGAGGACTTAGAATAGGATGAGCTTACATCTCGAGGTTGCCATAACGTGCCTCTAGTTGTCAAAAAAAAATGAAGTCTGAAAGAGAAACGAGATAGTGCACGTAATTGTATAGTTCGGGGTTGAATAATGGTTGGACGATTATCAGCAACGTAAGGGCGTTAAGTCAAAGAAGAGTGAAGTATCGTTGGATTGTGTGTTATCTTAAATTCCAGTAATATCAGACGGTAACGGTGAAATAACATAGGTATGTAGTGTGGTACGTGATGACGAGAAAGTTGATCGGATCCACAATTTAGTATTCGAATTCTTCGCGCAAAATAACGAATTTTAGTTACGTTGATTTTGAGTCGAGAGAGTATGCCTTTCGGCGTTCAAGTAGAAATGTTTCCATGTTTGAGTTCCATCTAGTGCTATACGAATTTAGCTAGGAAGGTTGGTGTGAAGAATCACGTTCAAGGCTCAGACATGAAGAGGTTTAAAGTTGTGTAACACAAGAAAAGTCAGAAATGAATCTTCGGTACAACCGGTGAGATCTAAGATTTTTACGAATACAAGTCTGAGTTGGGAGAGTTTCCTGATTACATGTGGCTTGATTTCGAGATTGATTGTAACGACCTGACCATAAACATCATGGTCTAGAAAATTGGACTTTGTTCAACAGAAATTCTCACTCAGAGACTTTGGTATAGAGTTGCTCTTTTCTCAAAAGTTCGAGCTTAAGATGGTGATGTTGTTCGTTTTCCTTCTTTACTTGAATAAGTTAAGATGTCATCTATAAATACGATAACAGATTAGTCTATATGAATTTGCATACGCGGTTCAAGAGGTTTATGGATACGGGCGAGCCCTAAATAAATCAAACGGTACTAAGAGAGATTTACAACTAACGTTGCGAGTTCGGAAAGTGGCTTAGGAGACATCGTCTCACTTAACCCCCAATTGATGATAACTGGAACGGAGGTCGATTTGGAACATACGGGATTCGTGCAAATAATCATGAGGTCATGGATGCGAGGGAGAGGGTATCGGTTTCCAACCGAAAATTTCTTAGTTCACAATAATCTATACATAAATGTAGGGCAACAATTTTTCCTTAATGAATAGGTTTTGAGTTCCTTAGTTCTATTGGTGTCGAGTTCAATTTCTTAACGTATATCCTCCGATAATATTTATAGGCACACAATATTTTTCCGTTGGTCGCTTAAATCGCCTAAATAGTATCTAGGGGAAAAGATGGAAGGTAATGAGTACAAGTCAAAGTCTTGGTTGTAAAACGTCTAGCGGTAATCGAATCGAACAAGTATGAAGTATACGGTTTGTTGTGAAGAAACGTACCCGTGACTAGTCCATCGTCGTCTCGGGCATCCTAGGTGTCGATGTTGAAAGTTCAATGGCGTGCGTTGGGGTTGATTTCTTCTTTGGGCACACATTCCTAAAATGACCCAGTTGGCCACACTCAAAGCATGCACCCGTCCTGTGTGCGTTGGGCACCCTTCGAGCGACGGTAACGGTACCCTTACAGACATGGGCCACATGGCCACTTCTTTGACACTTGACGGAAAATGGTTTGCCACATTCACCAAAATGATGTTTGCGACACTTGTTACAGTGAGGTAGGGTTCCGGCATACCCCTTCTTGCCGCCGGGGGTGAAAGGCTTCTTGGAGATGTTGTTATTGTTGTGGTTGCTTGGTTGCGAGGCTTCCCATTTTCTTTTGTTGCTACCCGGGTGGTTCTCGACCATTCGTACCGGTGCTTCCATTTCATTCACCGTTTCTAAAGTTTGGTGGGCCTTTGTTAAAGCCTCTTGTAGGTTAGTGGGTTGGGATGCCATTACCCCGTGTTGAATGCTCTTAGGGAGGCCATCCATGTAAAGTTCGACTCTTAGGGATTCGGGAGTCATGAGATTTGGACACATTGAGACTAGTTCGGTAAACCGTTGATTATAAGCTCCGAGGTCATTCCCGACCGTTCTTAAATTCCTTAGCCCTTGCTCGAGCCTTCGAGTCTCATCGTGCGGGAAGTATTCGGTGATCATTCTTTCTCTTAATTCGATCCAAGAGAGTGTAAGGGCTTCATCGATACCCACTGATTGTACATACGTGTTCCACCATGAGAGAGCGATACCGGTAAGAGTGAGGGTGGAAAACTTGACCTTATCTTGGTCCTGACAACCGCTTATGCTAAAAACGGATTCTGTTTGTTCAAACCATCGGGTGAGAGTAACCGGTCCCCCGGTTCCATCGAAAGTGGGAGGATTGTACTTCATGAAGTTCTTGTAGGAGCAACCTTCGATTGAATTACCGGCTCCATGATTGTTGTTGTTAGAAAAGTGATTGGCCACGGCCGTACCCACGGCGGTGGTTATCATTCGTTGGAGAGCTTGTTCTAGAGTTTCGAGAGGAGTGTTGTGTTGACCTTGGTGAGCCATTGTTCCTTCATGAGACAAGAATATCGTTGGTTAGTATTTTCAACAATACTAACCGTGGCATGGAATAAGGATAGAGAGAAAATTTTCCTTGACTCGCCTTAAATTCTCTATGTCATAATGTCGGAACGTCCATGTGAATCACCGTAATATAATCCCGGAAATTATATTACCCTGATTCTCATGTGCATTTAACATTACTTCATAAAGTCAAGGTGGCGCATCAACAAAATTTATCAACGTAAGATCAAGATCGAATACGAGTTAGATATGATAGAAGAGTTCGAGTATAAATGCACAATTAGTCAAATAATTCCTACTTCAGTCTATATGCCGGTTGTAGTCTAGATTCACCTATGTACCCTATGACTCGGGGTGGACACAAATGAACTCTAAATCCCTACAACCAAGGCTCTGATACCACTTGTAGCGACCCCGACAAATCGTCAAGTGACGGCGTCGACTACGTGGGTCCCATTACCTGGTCATAAGTCTTTATGACAATGTTTGACCAAAATATGTCACCCTCATTTCAAAATAAAGATTGTTTTCAAAGTTTACAAGAATTGTTCAACCAGAAGTTAAGTTACAAGGTTATAAGTACATTTGAAATCTAGGCGACACGGTTTAAAGTAAAGTCAAAAGACGCTCCAAGTAATGCATGTATACTCGACATCCAATGCAAGTATCAAATAGTGAGCGGAAGCATGTATCACATATCGTGCAAGACCTGAGAAAAACATAGAAATCTGTCAACGAAAACGTTGGTGAAATCACAGGTTTAAATAAGTAAGTGAGTAAAAGTAAGTTGAACCACAAGATTTGCAACATCGATAAAGTCATAGTACATTCTAAAAGTTAATATTCACGAGCACTCAATTATCAAAGCTTAACATTCCGTCCGTTGAACCCCGTAATAATAGTGTTAGAACATACACTGTTTCCCGAAAATATATTTCACCCGTAGACGGTAGCGAACCGTCCGAAGTGAGGGTTTGTCAAACCCATATGGCCATATAACATAAGTTCTCGCTTACACCATCTGATGTAACTAATGATAATCGAATTGAGGATTTGTGTTCAAACTCGTATGTAGAATGTTTGTTTTCCCTGTACTTGTGTTCACGTAGTTTAAAAGAACGTTTATGTTTTCTCATCCCAAAAGTAAGTTCAAAAAGAGTAAAAGTGGGACTATGATCTCACCTTGAGTGCAAGAGTTAATAAAGTACTTCAACAAGTAGACGCGTGCAAAGACAAAGCTAGTCTTGACCTAAACATATAGGTTGTATCAATAACGGTAAACACAAACGGTCAAAGATGTTCAATTAGTCCTATGGCTCGTTACGACTCGATTAATATAGCATGTGAATCAATTTGTCAAGTTTCATGCACGATACAAGTAGTTAAGTATGTTAGAACGATTGTATAATCGTTTGGTTAAGTTTGACTAAAAGTCAAACTTGGTCAAAGTCAAAGTCAACGGGGTCGGGTCGGGTATCTGACAATTTTCCCAAGACGAGAAGTCATATAAGAGCCTAATAGTCAAGTTTCATGTTAAACGGAGTTTTAGTTAAGCGGAAACATTTTTGTGACATTTAAAAACAAAAGAGAGTGGCATGGGGCTTTTGCGCGGCGCGCACTGGGTTGCGCGGCGCGCACCCAAGTGCAATTTCTGGTCAGAACTCACCAAGAAGGCAAACATCTGGGATCTCTGATTCTGCGCGGCGCGCGGGTAAATGCGCGGCGCGCAATACCTGGGAATCATGCAGTTTGCCGAAAAATGGTCCAAGTCACGAACCAAAATACAATATAACACATTTCATGCACCGAAAACACTTAAAACGCATAACCTATATCATTAGAAAGGTAATTTGACAAGGAAAACAACTAAGCACATTTCATCAAGCAATTCATCACTAACAACAACCAAAAACCGCATTAAACGTTCATAATCAAAGTTTCAAGTTCTAAAACGCATTTTATGATTCGGGCAACCAATTTACATGTATGATATGCCGTTTCGAAGGTAATCATACACACATTGCAACAAAATTCTTATCTACAATATTTCATAGCATTTGGTGCATCAAAAGTTCATCTAAAGCTTATCAAACCCTAATCCAAGTTCACAAAATCACTAATCATGTTCTTGGAGTTTCCTTAATCAACCTATACATCAAAACGAAGCTAATGATACTAGTAACACTTTTAAAACATGCACTTTAACAATCTAACAACATTTGATCATCCAAAATCAAGGATTTAGCAAGTAATTTTCATATTGAACTAGTTACACCAAAAACAACGAATCGAGCATACAAATTACATACACGACATCCCAATGAGCCATAGACACTAATTAACAACTTTATAACTCAAAAATCTCAAGAACACATAAAATTAGTGATTTTAGAAAGTTACCCAAATGAGATGAAGTTGGTATCAAATTGAAGAGGATGAAGAGAGGATTCCAAATATGTATTTTGTTTTGGTTGAAGCTTCCAAATCCGAATTTAGATGATGATTCTTTGTAGTGGTGTTTGAGAGAAAATTGGAAAGTATAGAAAGAAAATGGAAATGAAAATGAAAAGGAAAATGGGGAGGTGGGTGTTGACTAGTCAAGCTAGTCACATCTTTGCTCCAATGGCGAAACTAGTCCCTCGCGTTCGGTTGCGGGTGCGTGAATTGACCAAACGAATTATTTTAAATTTCACGGAAGTACGGGAGATATTAAAAATCCGATAACGAGAATATTTAAAATGTTACTTAACAAAGGATACGAATCTAGATATGAAGGGTATTATTTAAAAAGAAAAAGACGGGCGTTAAAATAATTTAACGGAAAAATGCGGGATGTTACACCATCATAGTCCTTGGATAGTGAAGTAAGTATCAAGTGCACTCCAAGAACTGGTGGCATAGCATAACCTAGGCGCTCCAATTGATCCAGATAGCCTTTCATCTTCAAGACATATTGGCTAACTGGCTGCCCCAACTCATGTTTGCAAGCGTGAAACGCTTTCACAGTTTCAAACAATTCATGTTCTGCCTGTTGTTGGAACATCGTCTTGAGTTCCTAAATCATGTCATATGCATTGTAGTCCATTAAGTTCCTTTAGAGCTCATAGGTCATGCTAGCAAGCATAAGACATGCTACTTCAAGTTGTTCGTTATACTGCTTAGTATAAGCATTACGAACAGTAGCACTAGCAGTTTCAGGTGGGGCTTCAGGTAAAGGATTTTCCAGATGGTGCAACTTCCTTTCAGACTTTAAGATAATCTGAAGGTTTCGATACCAGTCAATGAAGTTGTTACCATTCAATTTTTCCTTCTCAAGGATTGATCTTATGGTCATGTTGTTTACGGATTGAATTGCGTTTGATGTCATCTACAAAATAAACAAGGTTCTTTTAGTATCTTTAATAATTATCCTTTTATAAATTAAGTACCCATGTTTAAAAAAAAAAACTTATAAAACTTTTAATTTACGTAAAATGCTAAGATCCACATTGTGCTTCCACCATCACATCAGTTGATCTGCTAGCAATGGTGGATTCAATCGGTAGGCGGCGGGCACCAATTGCATTACAAGTGCAACTCTTAGATCTTTATGGGACTCACGACATTTAGTGTATAACACTAGTGTCATGCTGGCATGTTTAGTCCCATCCTTGCCTCGGGTTGCGGTCTCACCTCTCAACTCGATTAAGTCATTCAATTGTGAAGCGTGTAAAAATTAATCTAGGTCTCACGCATAGATAATGATCACCTTGAGTTATAATTCAACTAGGTCTCACGCATAGTCAAAAAATAACGACAAGTGTTTCAACCGAATTGGACGGCACGACTTAAATTTTGCCGGGTATATTATACAATTTTAATAATCTTTTAAAAAAAAATTGTGTTACGAATATTACATGCATACAATATTCGCCTCACAAGTTAAAAACGGTTTAACTTGATTTTAATTATGTTTTGATTTTAGTTGTCACATGGCAAATTATACACAATCACATAACATATAAAATGCAACCAAACAAAATAAAACATAATAAGTATGTGCATAGCCTCAATCGATGAAAATCCTATGCTTGGTCTCACGAGCCATTTTGAGAACCAAGCGGTCAACTAAAGGGACAATCACAAAAGTAAACCTTAGAAGCTCCCACTTGCGTCAAGATCTCATGATGACCAAGTGTCCTCCTTCACCGCATCTCTCTCAGCTTTTGTCCATTGACTTTATTACAAGTGTGTCTTGATGGCCAAATTCCGTTCACTTCAAGTCTTTAATCCCATCATGGAGGTTACATTTATTAAAAAAATAAAATACAACTAATCTAGAATTGTAAATTACATAATTGGCTCAAAACGGCCTCTCAAAATAAAAGATTAAATTACATCCATAAATTGCCACAAAACAATGGCATCCAAACAACCATAAACATTCAAGATCACAACACATACACACGGTCTAGGTTTTCATCGGCTATGCACAATTAAATCATCATAATAATAACATGATCATGACAATAATTATGGCTTGTTCCATGGCACAAGATGCATGTCTTGGCCATGAATAAAAAAAAACATACAAATATATATACACAAGCCATTTAATTAATAACAACCACGCATGAATTTACTAACCGTATAAAAACATAAGAGGCTTTGATACCACTGTTAGTGATTTAGGGTTTTAAGAAAACGATTTTCTCATCAATTATTATCATGTTCATACATATAATAACAACAATTTAAGCGGAAGCGTATTAATTATATTGAATTAAATAAATCACCAAAAACGGATCCATATGATTTATACGGTTAAATAAATAAAAATAACAAGAGAGTTTAAAGATTATACCTTTCTTGTAGAACCGGATTGAAGGAAGAGAAACTAACAATCAAAAGGATGATTGTCGCTAGGGTAGTCCACACTACACTTCGAACAACGTCAAACGGATGTGCTAATCCCATCGAGTAAATAATCAAGTTATTTTAATAAGCCGTAAACAATACAAAATTGTTTGATTTTTGTATTAGTCGAAAAGAAAAATGGTTGTTGCTCTTCGTCGGAAAGATCAATTGAATATGTGGCTGTGGGTTTGTTTTATGCTTGCTGCAAAGAAACCCAAAAAAAATATAGCTTTCGTAGGTTTTAATTTTTCGTATATTTGATGCCAAAATAAATGACAAGCATATATACTTGTTAAAATTCGGTTTATGGGTTTTCAAACAGGAAACAAATATATTAATTAATATTCAATTGATTTTAGACTCAAATTCTTTGATTGGCCAACAAGCAATAATATTTAAAATTATTATTTGATACTTATCAAAAGAAAACCATAATTTGGCTTAAACGTAGTCTCACTATAATTTGTAAATAATGAATTAATTAATTAATATATTAATTAACCATTATTTAATTAATATGTTTCGTTACTCGAATAATACATATCAAATATGTTATTAATGACGTCTAGGTGTATATGTGTGTGACCCCGAAGGCTCAAATGAATTTAGCCATATAGTTATATGTTGTACCTTGCGCATAAATCCTACATGTACAGGTTTTTTTAACAAATATCTACTAACATGCAAACATGTTCATTCTTTTCATAGCATTAAAACCCTAATTACCATTTCAATTTATCGATCACTAGCCAGCACCATCAATAGGTGCTAATCAACAAGTAAAGCTTTCATGAAGTTATTCACTTCATATTACCATCATCATCTAACTATAAAAACACATATTAACACATCAAGTTCACAAAATCAGTATACCTATAAGGCTATAACTAGAGTTTATACCAAATCTTCAACTTACTAGTTCGCTCATGCTAGTTATAAGATGGAGGATGATCCGATCCAAGAATGGAGTTAATCCCAACAAGCTCCTTCATCTTCAATTTTTACCCTAATCTAAGCTTTATCTCACTAAGCTTTTGAGAGAAATTTCAAGAAGATACAAGAACAAATGAGTGAATAAGGGTACGTATAACGGCCGGCCATGCCTAATCCTTAGCCGATTAAAAAAACTAGGAAAGGAAATAAAGGGTACGTATGAGTAGAAATGGGATGACTAGATCATGTATTGTGGCTAGTTAAATGGGTATATTCACCATTTAAGTCTCAAGTAAATATTTGAATAGATGACTGAGTAAGTCTCTTTGACATAGTCATCATGACCTTACCAATGAGTGCAATATAGATGCATTGTTGGAGATAATCAGTTAACGTGTGTAAGTCAAGTCTTACATTGGAAAAGTATCATGTATATATAAGCTTAGGAGAATTTCTCGCTATCACCAATTGGTTTAATACTGTGGAACTCATGAGCTTATATAACGATCCTACATGCATGATTGTAACCTCTCAATCTCAAATTAGATGGAAAGCAGAATTCCATCTATGACACTCAAAAAGCTTCGTTTCTAATAAAGTTTAGTCATTTAAAAAAAAAGTTAGTAAATGGTTCTATGTATATATAATCCTATTAACAATTATAATCCTATGACATGTTGATCTAAGGTAGTCTTTTCAAACAATATAAACTAAAGGTTAATTTTCATATCAGCATATATATACTTCGATCAACACTTGTCTGTATAAATCATCTATACTTGGAATACCTTAAGATTATGATATCGCAATTCCTTACCCTAATTAAACATGTATATGTACTTTGAAAACTATTAAAAGAGATAAGCAGCAACGAGTAAATAAAAAATAATGCATATATAAAAATTAAGAAGCTACAAAGTAACAATATAAACACATAAAATGAATTTGAAAGGTTAATTAGCAAATATGGTAGTAATTTTTTTTTTTTCTGAAATAGAATTAATTAACATAAGGATGAGAGTTTAATTATTATTAGTTAAACTTCGGAATTTATTAACAAGAAAATTAAATAGTAATTAAACACCCCAAAAAAATTAGTCTCAATATGTTAACTAATAACTAGAAAAACTTTCTGGTTGTAGTAATCTTGCTCTTTGGTGATCCAACATGTCCTAACCTGAGCTCGAGGTCGATTTCTTGCATCGGCGAAAGTGACTCGCTCTTTACATTCTCTTGATGGATATATCTTGAATCCGAAGACCCGTCCCCAAAAAGTGAATATTGTTTATTTTCGGGGACATTTGATGGCGATTCTTTGAGCTTAGATTTGTACTTTCGGTGAATATTCATATGGCCTCCAAGTGCCTGTGCATTAGTGAAACCTCTCTTGCAAAAATGACACTCATATGATCTACTTAAAATTACGACACTTGTCGAATTTTCTTCTTGTTCTTCGATGCTAGTTGTCGATGTAATTGCTTCGTTCGAGCTTTCTGGGTTTGAGTTATTTGGTTCCATTAATTACTTAGGTGGCTGATCAACTGAGTCAAGAAAATATTTTAGGGTTTACTGTATGGTAACTTGGCCTGCAACATATTTATATATTAGATTAGATATTTATATACGGTCCATTTGCCGCTAGTGTGACAAAGGAATCTCTATGAGCTAGACTTTTCAAATAACAGCAAATATATCAATTAGTAGAACATTAATTAATTGATATGCTTAAGCTTAGATCGAATTGTATGTATAAGTTATGTCCATACGGAGTGGCTCTCCGTTTTGTCGCAGTTTCTCACCGAACTACGCTTACTCTTAGGGCCTTTAGCTAGTACTCTTGAAAAATGGTCCGGTTTAGCCCTAGAAGATATGTTAGTTCTTTTATTTCTTTGACAGATGGCCTTCGACACCCCTTGCTGTTAAGATAACGACTTCGGGCATGACCATCTCCCAAAGTGTGATGGGCGGTGTGTACAAGGCTCGGGAACGAATTCACTATCATATGGCTAACCGGCGATTACAATCGATTCCCCTTCAAATAGGCCAGATCAACATGTTGACTTAAGACAGAATGTCTTATGTCAACGCTAACATAGGTACACACATAATATGAGAGTTTAAGCACTTAAAAAGCAACTATTAGGTGGAACGAGGATAATATTGTTATCCTGACTCCGGAACACAAAATCATATTGTCGTTAAAAGTCAAAGAAAGTCATAGATCATAACATTAGCTTCTTTGTATCTACAGCCACTTAGGGTGCGTTTGTTTGTCTCTTAATAGAAAGGTTCAACACTGAATGCTGAACCATTCAGCATTCAGTGCGTTTGTTTCTGACATCTGAATGACATATGGTGCTGAATGGTTCAGAATTCAGCTCTGAACCATTCAGAGATGAAACACTCTCTTAACCATTAAGAGCCTAAATTATCTATAATATTCTCCTCAAATCACATCCTGGTCACCTAACTAACAAGTATATTAATTTTTTTATTCATGTCACACGTTAATAAGGTATTTTAGTCAGTTCATATCGTTCATTCTAAATGATTATCAAACAGCTTATTTTCATTCAGAGCAAACCTTATTTAGAGGCTCTAGACCATTCAGATTCTGAATCATTCAGCACTAAATCATTCAGTTTTATCAAACGCACCCTTATTTAGACATTCTAAAAAGAAAAGAAAAACTCGACACTGAGAAGAGTGTAGCTAGCTACCTTATCGCGCTATCAAAAGACCTTTCTATTGATTGGCCTTATTTTCAACCCCAACGTCGTCACTTGTCTCTCCGTTTTTGTCGACGTTTCCATTAACTCAGGTAAAACGCCGGTAGAAACGGATTTGAGCAATATTGAGCAAATATGTTTTTTCATTTGTTCCAACAGTTGGTTGACGATTTCTATAACCGAAAAAATTTAAGTAGATTCTACAACTATATTTATATAGTATTTCTAAGTTTATTAACTATAAATATAACTTTCACATTATTTAATAAATTAATAATTTATTCACAAATTACGTGAGTTTTTATCATAAATTATACATATATTCAATTAGAAAAGGGAAAAAGACAAAAAAAAATGGGTACTGTTTAATTAGGATCCATATGGTAATAACAATCACTCCCGAGGATCAAAAAATTGGGCTGTTTTTAGCTTCTCTACAACCACTTTTTTAACGGTTAAATACAAAACTTTGTGAGTCTACAACAAAAGTGCTGATGGCTTGCTGGCTATACGTGTAAGTTGTATACCTATGGGTCACAGGTTCAATTCCTGCTGCCCCTCACCTTTTATTCTATTTTACTTTTTACCCATTATTCCCTCATTTATTAAATTTTCCATAATGCACCCCTTAACGTTTTTTCCCCCTAATTCAGTTCTCTCACTCCCATTCAATGAATTTTAAATTCTTTTTTCAATCTATCTTTTCTTATACTTTGTACATGACTTCAATATTTTCTTTACCACTTTTTTTAAATATATTTTAAAAATCTTCTACTTTACTTCCTCTTTTCTTTACTTTTCTACTCAAATACTTTACTACTCAAATAACAACAATATTCAAATTATGTTGATTTTAACTATATTAGTTATTTATTTGCATACTTTCTCTTTGATTTTTTATGATTATTAACGTTTAAGTATTTAATTTAAAAAATAGGTTGCGTACAACGTAAAACTAACTAATTATGTTATGTATATAAAAAATAAGGGGTTTGCACAAACTTGTTAGTTATCATTACAAAAAAACTATGAAGATTTCAAGACATTAAATAACACTTTATAAAATGTATTAGCAGACGCTCCTTTATAAATGTAAACATGGGAGGCCCGAAGGGTAACAAGGTGATTGACTCGTCAGCGGGTAAAGATTTTTTGTTTTATCCGCCCATCACGAACGCTGATACTCGCGAATCTCGGATTTTTTTAGATACATTGCCATATCTAAAGTAATTTTTAATACGTGTGTTAAAGCATTTCTAATGCATTTTTTTTTTTTTTTGGCAAAAATACTAAAACTCGTATAAAAACATGGTTGTTTTTTAAAAGAAAACGTCATCAACATAGAGTACAAAGAACGGAAAAATGGAAAGCTCACACCTAAAAAGTAACTATCTAAACAAAAAACTAACTATCAACGAGCTACCCCAATAACAACCCATAAAATCATAAATCAAACTAAACGAAACAACCGAGCACAATGCGATAATAACAGGAACTAAACCAAACGAATTAAGAGACATCAACAAACGGAAAAAAATAGCTAAAAAACCCGATGCAAGCCCAACCTATCAACCTAGGTTCCACCCTGTTCAATAAGTGTATATTACAGAGTAAAATTTTAATACCTTTCTTGGTTCATTAAGAGTAAAAGACAAACTGAATTTCAAAGCATCATATCCATCTAACTACATATGTTTATGTTACATTGATAGAGAGATCATACCATGACGTAAGTGATAACGTATAGTCGAGGGTATAACTGTCACCAGATCGATCCACTTAGTCTATGCTTCACTCTAAGACAAATTTGCCGATTACCATGTCCATCTCGGGTCACATATATTTGTTTCATGTTTATACTTTTCAGCATACTCAATCTTGCGTTCATTGGTATGACTAGTTACTCCGAGGTGATGTTACTGAGGTTAATTATAATTTTTTTTTTTTTTTTTTCAGCATATATTTGTTTAACATTTTAAAATGTGACATCTCTCGTAAGGATATTCAAGGTGGCAACCAATAAGTCTTGAATAAGGTTTTCGGGTGTTAGTGAGGTTAAATGTTACTTAACTTGTTTATCTCGTGATCGTCTCTGACGTAACCCACTACTAACATATATATCACAACACTAAACCATAGTTAATCATTTTGGGTTTGGATTGAATTTTGTAACATATCTACCATCACTTCTTTTATTCTTTTGTAAAAGACAATAAACCAAGACCTTGTCAAAACATGCACTATGTCACACTAAGTTCTTCATTTCATTTTGACATATGTGTTGATTAAATATTGGAAGTCCATAATCCTTCTTTGTTAAATCCGACAAAAACATCATTATATTATTATATATACTTTATCATATCACTCTCAAGATATATCTTGTGCCTACTCATTCTTATTATGTCACTTTCTATTTAAATTTGATGATAGCATCACATTCGACCAACCATGTATTTCATGTCTTCGAAAACATCATAAAACCACAACCTTGTCCATCAAAAGTACCTCTAGTTTATGTAAATTGTCTCATGTTGTGTTAACACGTCTTGGATTCCATTTAAACTAGAAAATATGCATTAGATAAAAAGATAAATTAGAAAAGTCACAATCGTTTAATATTGGGCCGTCCAACGGCAGTCTGGCCCACTAAAGGTCAACATGCCCTTCAAAACAAGAACATGTCAAAATGTGTCCAAATTAGTCTTCAATCGTTGTTGAAAATAACTCATTCTTTTGATTTATTTTTTATTTTTACTTTAATTTTTTTTATTTATATTATATAATTTTAAATGCAAATTATAAACGTGAATTGAATTTTAAATCTATATAAATTTCATTGGGTATTATTAAACACAAATAAATGAATTTATAGGTAAAGTTGTTGAAAAAATACTCTCAAAAATCAAAAACATAACATATGAGAGCAATCCACAATGGCAATCATCTAAGTGAACAATATTATTTCCCATTGCTTAGTTGTTAATTACTTTACATGTTTAACTAAAATCACAATCATGTTTAAAAAACCTCCTTTTTAGTTTAATTAATTGTGATTCTAGTTTTTAAATACGCGCTCTTTGCGGAGCAACTTGACTTGCCTTTAGGTATGATTGGGATTAGTTGTGCATTTTATGTGTCAATAAATGATATTTTTGTTTGAAAGTTTAAGAGCATTGTTACACCCCTCAATAGTTGTTACTTTATTAAAAGAAGGGGAGATGAAACGTGATCTTCAAAAGGTGATCCTTTATCTCCTTTTCTCTTTGTCTTAGTTTCCAAAATTTCAAGTAAACTTTTATCTAATGCTTCGAAAGGGTATGGTGTTTGATAATCATAATAGTGACAATCATCCGCAATACGACGATGACACTATTATTTTCGCTTACCCTTGAAGAAATGCTTTGTATCCAGGAAATTATATATATATATATATATATATATATATATATATATATATATATATATATATATATATAGTTGTAGGATCAAGAGGGAAGTAACCATTCGGGGGGAAGCGGGGGAAGCAAAAACTTTTTTTTTTTTGGTTTTTTTAAAAAACTTTGTTCACGAACATTATAGATGAGATGAAAATATGAACATTTAGTAGAGAGACTTTGTGATAAATATTTTTATTTTGGCGGAAAAACGCTCGAAGAAGTAATATATAACAATTATCGTGTTTTTCGAGCGTATTTTGAGGTTTTAGCTATTGGGGTTTAGATATTAGGGTTTAGATATTAGGGTTTAGAAATTTAGGGTTTAGGGTTTAGATTTAGGATTTAGATTAAGTTTTTAACACGAACGGTTTAGAGTTTAGGGTTTAGGGTTTGGTGTTTTGGATTTATGGAACCCAAAACACCAAACCCTAAACCCTAAACCCTAAACTCTAAATCGGGCTAAATTTTACTTCACAAAACATGGAAAAAAAACGTTCATATTCTTCACGAACAATATTATCTTGAATGTTATTTTTGTCGATCGTTTTCCCGCCTAAATAATAACATTCATCACGAAGTGTCTCTTCTAAATGTTCATATTTTTGTGTGATCTTGATGGCGGGAAAAAAAAATTCAAAAAAAACGAAAAAAAAAAAATTTGCTTCCCCCCGCTTCCCCCCGATTGGTTACTTCCCCATTGATCCTGCCCACATATATATATATATATATATATATATATATATATATATATATATATATATATATATATATATATATATATATATATATATATTTTTTTTCAAGTATCCGGACTAAAGATGAATGCATCTAAAACGATTTTATACATCATAAATGTACCTCATGAAGAGTTGTCAATATTTGCGGAGATTTTTGAATGTTCAATAGGTTCATTTCCGTTCGAATATCTCGGTGTGCCCATTGATGCTAAGGTTAATAGACATGCCACTTGGAAGTCAATTATCAAAAAATTTAAATAATAAAATTTGGGATGGAAAGGAATATGTCTTTCGACCGGGGGTAGGCTCCTCTAGTTAATGTCGTTTTAATTAAAGGTTAGAATCTCTTAGGCAAAATTTTGTGTAGGGAGAGAATGCTTCGGTTAAAAAATTGGCTCTTGTAAAGTGTAGTAAAATTTGTTTGTCGAACGAACACAGAGGGCTTGGAGTTGTCCTGTTGATGTTACAAAATTTAACGTTACTTGCAAAGTGGTAGCTAAGAATTAATTCAAATAAAGGTCATAATTGGAAGCATTTTATTTTCTCTGCTTGCGATGTGGCTAGTGGAAATCTACTCTTTGATCTATCTCGTTTGAACCCGACACACCTATCTCCTATTTGGAGTGATTTAATAAAACTTTTATTTGATATCTTAAGTCCACAAAGTTGGCGTTGAAGGATTAGTAAAGGGTCGAGAATTTTAGTTTGGGGAGACATTTGGGTAGGAGTTTTGAAAGTTAAGAATCAATTTCTGTCTTTATTTCGGGTCATTTCCAAAAAGAATGCTTATATATCGGAAGTTGGTGGCGTGAACGGTGAAGGAGCAATGACGTGGGAATTTGGGTTGAATAGGCCTCTTGATTTCTACAAATATATTCAAAGGAATGATTGTCTATATATTATATAGTTTCAATATATATTATGTATAAGTGTATATGCCTCTGTATCTATATGTTTTTATTCAGGTTATATATAGGTTCTGTGTATATGTTTGTATCTGTATATGTATGAATGTATATATCTAAGTGCATGTATCTAAGTTTATATTTGTATGCTTGTACCTGTACCTAGGTATATATACCTATGAATGGCTCTATATGTATACATGTTTAGGTATAGTTATTTATACATGCTTATGTGTGGGTGGGAATATGGGTTGGGTGGCTGTGTATTTTGATTGTTTGCATGTCTACTTGGATTTACATATTATTGCGCATTATATTATCCATGCTTTTTGTCCTACTGTTATGCATGACTGCTATATGTGTTTTCTTTTATGGATACTTTGTATGGTTGCTATTTCTGCACATAACTCTTACAGGTACGTATGCCCGCACTATTCCGTTTGGAGGAGCATTCATGGTCGGAGGTCCTTTAGGAAGCAATCTCTTGGCTCTTCGAGAAGAGGGAGGGACGATCTTATCTAGCCACGGGTTCTATACCCGCGGGTGGAGTAGGGACTTTTTTCTAATCTAGGATTCGAGGAATGATTGTCTACACCCCACCTCCCCCATACCCTACATTCGTGGGATTGGGTATTGTTGTTGTTGTTGTGATATTCAAATGCAAACTTTGTTGGCTTTATTGGAGCCCATAGCGCTCAAAGATGATGTTAAAGATGATATTCTATGGGTTCATTCGGCCGATAATCAATTTACGGTTGTAGAAGGCGTGCGCAGAATGATCGGGGCAAATGTGAACTTAGAATTTGATTGGGTAAAAGTGGTTTGGAGTAAACATGTTCCTTCAAAAATGGCTATTTTTCATTGGTTAGATATTTATGGAGGTGTTCCGGTTAAGGAAGTTCCAAGATACCGACATTGCTTTAGGAATGGGGCGGATGAGAATTGTGGTTGGTGTTTGGATTACCTTGAGTCAATTGACCATCTTTTTCTACATTGTTTGTGAGCGTATAATATTTGGACGGCTCTGTTTAATTGGTGGAATATATGTTGGGCGATGTCTTCTTCTATCTTGAAACTTTTGAACGATTGGTGCAATGGCATGAGAATTAAAGTTATGGAGTTTTGTAGTCTCATTGGGCATACTACTATATAGGCAGTATGGACCGCGTGAAATGAGGCTTTGTTTATTGGGATTTACACGTTTCGGAATAGAGTATTTAATCGCATACAATTCAAAGTGTTCCAATTGTTAGTCAATGCAAGGATTTGTGATAATGTTTAAGTACACATATGGATATCTCAACCGTGGTTTTTGTTGTAAATGCTATGGTTCACTTAAAATTTTTGGCATAGGGTGTTTGGTAGGTTTTGACTTTTGTAGTGTGCTTTCTAGTAAGCTGTGATGACCCAGAAAATTTCGACTTATTCTGAACCAAATTCTCGATATGGTTTAATATTCCTGACACGATAAGCAAATGGATATGTGGATTTAAAATAATTTCATACGTTTAATTGTTCATAGGACTTAACCCTACGATTCACGAATAAACTGTAAGTAAAAACTGGAAACCATTATGACGTATATATTATATGATTTTACTTTATGAAAATATTTTATGATATAATAATTTCTATTATTTAAACCTTTTAATAAAGTGATTTTGAATATAAGTAGTTTTGAAAAACTAAACCTTATAGTATTATTTGATTTAGTTTTAAACGTACGAAAACATTTTTTTTCGATATAATAGAATTTGATTGTTAAAATGTTTTTATGGATTTTCAATGATATGAAAATAAAAATAGAGATAAAATAAAGGTTTCTAATGAGCACTAAAAGACTACAACATTTCATCTCAAGATTTCAAGTTAAAATGATGGAAATCACTAAACCTGCGCACTTGCACGAGAAAAATCATAACTAAATCATACTGACTCAAAAAGGGTGATTCCGGTGTCCAGACGTCCGTAACTCAAAAATCTACAACTTTCGTGAAGACACCATACGCGGACCGCGTACCTATCTACGCGAAACGCGTAATGTTTGTCGACATAAAAAGTTTGTCGACATAAAAAGTGATGGCGGTTTATTATTATATTATATATTATATTATTATATTTATATTATTATATATATATATATATATATATATATATATATATATATATATATATATATATATATATATATATATATATATATATATACACATATCATCCATCATTTTATTTATATTTACTCTGCATCAATTTTATTTTTATTTTCAAAACGGGTTTTTGAGCGGGATGAAGCTAAAGGAAATTATGGGTTATTGCCAAGGAGGTTATGGGTAATGTTCGGGGATATATTTATGAATCAAAGCTAGTGTTTATCATCTCCATTACGTCTACATATTTTCCTACAATATTGAATCTCAATATTGATAAGTTGAGATCTACGATTATTTGATAATCCGAGTTTCGGTCACATTACGATGAACAACTTTATATGCTGCTAAGATGAGTTTCATTTGCTCCCTTTTACTCTATACATTTTTGGGCTGAGAATACATGCAAATGCTTTATTAACTGTTTTACAATATTTGTATGGTGAGTTTCATTTGCTCCCTTTTTAATTGCTTTTGCAATCTATATTTTTGGGCTGAGAATACATGCACTTTATTTTAAACACAATGGATACAAGTACATACTAAATTCTACACTGAGTTTGAACCGAAAATCCCTTAGCTTTGGTAACTAGTAACTGCCAGTTATAAGAACGGGTAGGCGCGAGTAGTAGTATATGGATCCATAGGGCTTGATATCCCCGTCCGAGCTAGAGCACTAGACTTTTAACGGACGTATGCTATTTGAGAAACGTACACGTTGGTTTGCGTGTATTATTAAGATGATTATACAAAGGGTATAAATTATATATACGTTAAGTTTAGTTACCAGGGTGCTCAATTTCGTAGAATATTTTGATAAACGTTTCTGGATGAAACAACTAAAATCTTGTGATCCACTTTTATATACAGATTATGCGAAATACTAAAACTATGAACTCACCAACCTTTGTGTTGACACTTGTTAGCATGTTTATTCTCAGGTTCTCTAGAAGTCTTCCGCTGTTTGCTTATATGTTATACAAGCTATGTGCATGGAGTCTTACATGACATATTTTTCAAGGAAACGTTGCATTCACCAAATCATCACCATGTATCTTATTTTGGCTGCATTGTCAACTGAAGTATCATTGTAAACTATTATATTACGGTGATTATATATATGTAGAAATCATCAGATGTCGAAAACTTTTGATTTAAATATTCATTTATGGTTTGCCTTTTTAAAAGAATGCAATGTTTACAAAACGTATCATATAGAGGTCAAACACCTCGCAATGAAATCGGTGAATGACGTGTTCGTCCATATGGATTTAGAGCGATCGTCACAGTTGGTATCAGAGCTTGAGGTCATAGGGAACCAGAATTTGCATTAGTGTGTTTAACTAGTAATCGTTAGGATGCATTAGTGAGTCTGGACTATGACCGTATATGTTTTTACCGAGTTTTGCTTATCATTTCTTGTCGAAAATTACCTGCTTATCATTCTTAAGTCTAGACACGTTTTTCTGCATTTATTGCATAAATAGTGTATAGACAAAAATTCATATCTTAGCATATCTGTTACTGTAAACTTTTCTTGACACCTTCCGAAAATTTCTCCGTAATTTATGGGATTTTGGTATTATATATACATATGTAAATTATGTATCGGAGAATACCAAAGTTAATCCTATAATCTATTTCATATTAAAAACCCTTTATCCGATCATATAA
This sequence comes from Rutidosis leptorrhynchoides, assembly GCF_046630445.1. Lineage (NCBI taxonomy): Eukaryota > Viridiplantae > Streptophyta > Magnoliopsida > Asterales > Asteraceae > Rutidosis > Rutidosis leptorrhynchoides. The sequence continues at coordinate 103,903,482 of NC_092342.1, forward strand.
TATGGATTTCTCACTTGATTCCTCGAACTCCTCGAGCTCCGAAAGCAGTGTAACCAGAATAGATCAACCAATCAGCCATCACCTATTCTGGATGAATTGGGGATGGGTTCGTAGTTTACTTAATCATTGGAGACAAGAAGAAGGTGATCCGTTCCATCCACCACATTGCCCTCTTGGCGAAGAACCTGAAGCACTTACCGGCGAACCTATTCGAGACACCATTTTCTCTCTCATTTCCAGAGTATCTCGTCACGATTATATATTATCTCAAATTCTAGATCTTATTCGTCCACTCGTCCAAACCGGCAATCACCCAGGTGTAATAGAAGAAGTCAACGAGCTTCGCGCTCGGATAATAGCTTTGGAGAATATGGTGCAAAGGTTACAAGCACCAGCAGCAGCACCGGCAGCAACAGTACCACCATCAGCAACACCAACAGTACCATCACCACCACCAACAACAACATCCGCATCCCACACCTCAACATCACAATCTGTACCTCGAACATCAACGTCATACGCACCATAGATACCAAGGAATACCAACAACAACAAACGATGAAGTATTGATTCATAACTTCATCAAAGAAATATTTTGCAGAGAATATGTAGTTTCTAAAAGTTTTAGAGATTATATATTCTACTCCTAGTCGAAAACCAGATGAGATTAATATTATGTTAACTCATTAAATCCATGATTACATCTAAGGAAAATATATAAGTAGGTATATTTTCATAAAGATTGTAATTAAGAAAATTCTTTTGTACAAACTGTTAATGGTGAGAATATTTTAACGGGTAGGTAATACTCGAGAGATATATAAATTCACAATTAATATGTTACATTTTTCAATTCTGATTCAACAAATCATCAACTATACTCACTACTTTCACACAATATATATTCTTATATAAAAATCAAAACAACCATCCTCATCCAAATTTGATTACATATTTTGATTTTGACAAATCAAAATCCGAGTCAAGATTTAACAAAAGACATTATTTTTAGACTCCTAAATCTTTCAAAGCTATACTTTGACTTCAAAACTGTGCTAGAACATTATATGTATATTAACGATCACAATCCATGTTCAAACCCTTTGAAATTCCTGAAGACACTTCAAATAATGAATCATCGAGATGATGATCCAACCACATGTTAACCGCGGTCTTGTACCTAAAAAACCCCCGAAATCAAAGTCATAGTTTAACACGTATCCGTGTCAGACCCTTTGGCATTTATTAGCTAAAATAACTTTTCAATTCCTTTTCAAAATAGACAGTTTTGTCACCACTCCAGCAAATCACCTTCAATTGTTCATTCGAATAAGCCTTATTATAACGATTACCCCTTCATCATTGTTACCGGGGAACCTTTCATGTTCCACCACATTAGCAATAAATCTACCAACAACTTCATTGATCTTTGACCTTCCGAAAAATCCTTATACTCATAGAAACCCTATCATGTACTCATCCACGTCTTAAAACGGTAATTGCCATACCAACTACCGGGAATTAGCAATCAGTATTTTGAATTTTGCAGCAATTCTACGCCAACAGTTATATATATACATATAATGTCTATCTTCTAGACTTACATACTTCGAATGTGAAGTTTCTGAAAAACACCCCAAACTACGAAACTAGTTCTCCGAATTTTGGAAAAATGCTGATGAAGCAGCAAAAACTGTAAACGACTTTAATAGTCAAAAGTTTGATGATAAAAAATAGTGTATTTGCAAAGCTCAGAAAAACTTTGGTACTGAAAAATGGATTGAGCAAAGTATGAAGGAGGCTGTGGATAAATCACAAAGACTAAACCTGCCTTCAAAGAATCCAAATGATTCAGTATCTGCTAAAGCCATTAACGAATACCTTGCTTCCGAATCTAAACCCTTGCGGACAATATTTTTCATCATCCTCTGATATTAGAAATTCTAAGATATCATCGTATCTTTCATTATAAATATCCTCCATATTTCTGGAGATAATTTCATAATCATTCTTATCGAAAATCAATTTTCTCCTTGCGATATCTGTGTTACATCATAAAAGAAACTATTTTAGTTTCTAAATTCTGAAACTTTCAAGTTTAAAATACGAATATTTTGGAGTAATGTTGGGAATTGAAGTATGAGTTAGTATAATATAATAACACTTGATCAACGCGATTATATTACAGTAAGTCATGCTGAGTTTCTAATGGAACGTGATAAAGGTTCACAGATTCCACCCTCATCGTGAACCATGTTACATAACTCTTCCATTCTATTTAACCTCTAAACATATCAAGAAAATAATATTCTTGATGATTCGGTCTTTTTCGGATATTCTGGTAATTTGACAAATCAAGATCGTGCCATTACGATTACCTTCTCAGAACATTAACTATGTTCATCCAAAACTCCATACCTACGAATTCTGGACCATTACAAGAGATGCCTAATCGCAAGAAGAAGAAACGAAGGGACAAAGCTCCGATATAGAAATGGGAGTATAAATCACAGCAAATAGAAGGGAGCATTAACTGTAGATGACAATGATTATAGAAGGAAGAAGCAGGAACTCCGAAATATAACAGAGAATATAAAGCCCGATAACAACACTTAAATTACAAACCGTGTATATCAATAAGTATTGCAACGTAAAGACACGGGAGAACTAAAAACACTATAAAGCCAAGAGTATAGTAAAAGTGAATAGATTCCTCCGGCGGCAGATGAAAAAGAAGAACGATAGATATGAAAGTTAGAAGTATATCAAGGATCAGAACTGGATGAAGCATTTTCATAATCTTTTGGAAGTATGAAATAAGGAAGAAGATTATAGGAGTGATGAAAATAAATGAAACGGAAGTGGTCAATTTATAGCGAAATATCAGACATAGCAATCGAGGCAGATTACGTATTTAATCAAAGGAAATCTTAATTTCCTTAAATTTTGAAGAATCAAATCTTATTTGGATTATGAAGATTTTCTATTCCTTAAATTACGGAAATCAATCGTTAATACGTCAAGAGTTAAGACGAATCTCTATTCTTCATTTCACTCTTTTATGATAACTTCTCTCATACGCTTCGAGTAATTGGATTGTTTTATATATATTATTCAACGGTGATAAAACTCTATTTATCGACACATATACGTCATGAAAACATTTTTATTGTTAGCCATGACGACCTCACTCAAATTTCGGGGCGAAATTTCTTTAACGGGTAGGTACTGTGATGACCCAGAAAATTTCGACTTATTCTGAACCAAATTCTCGATATGGTTTAATATTCCTGACACGATAAGCAAATGGATATGTGGATTTAAAATAATTTCATACGTTTAATTGTTCATAGGACTTAACCCTACGATTCACGAATAAACTGTAAGTAAAAACTGGAAACCATTATGACGTATATATTATATGATTTTACTTTATGAAAATATTTTATGATATAATAATTTATATTATTTAAACCTTTTAATAAAGTGATTTTGAATATAAGTAGTTTTGAAAAACTAAACCTTATAGTATTATTTGATTTAGTTTCAAACGTACGAAAACATTTTTTTTCGATATAATAGAATTTGATTGTTAAAATATTTTTATGAATTTTCAATGATATGAAAATAAAAATAGAGATAAAATAAAGGTTTCTAATGAGCACTAAAAGACTACAACATTTCATCTCAAGATTTCAAGTTAAAATGATGGAAATTACTAAACCTGCGCACTTGCACGAGAAAAATCATAACTAAATCATACTGACTCAAAAAAGGGTGATTCCGGTGTCCAGACGTCCGTAACTCAAAAATCTACAACTTTCGTGAAGACACCATACGCGGACCGCGTAGCTATCTACGCGAAACGCGTAATGTTTATCGACATAAAAAGTTTGTCGACATAAAAAGTGATGGCGGTTTATTATTATATTATATATTATATTATTATATTTATATTATTATATTATATATATATGTATATATATATATATATATATATATATATATATATATATATATATATATATATATATGCATATCATCCATCATATATATATATATATATATATATATATATATATATATATATATGCATATCATCCATCATTTTATTTATATTTACTCTGCATCAATTTTATTTTTATTTTCAAAACGGGTTTTTGAGCGGGATGAAGCTAAAGGAAATTATGGGTTATTGCCAAGGAGGTTATGGGTAATGTTCGGGGATATATTTATGAATCAAAGCTAGTGTTTATCATCTCCATTACGTCTACATATTTTCCTACAATATTGAATCTCAATATTGATAAGTTGAGATCTACGATTATTTGATAATCCGAGTTTCGGTCACATTACGATGAACAACTTTATATGCTGCTAAGGTGAGTTTCATTTGCTCCCTTTTACTCTATACATTTTTGGGCTGAGAATACATACAAATGCTTTATTAACTGTTTTACAATATTTGTATGGTGAGTTTCATTTGCTCCCTTTTTAATTGCTTTTGCAATCTATATTTTTGGGCTGAGAATACATGCACTTTATTTTAAACACAATGGATACAAGTACATACTAAATTCTACACTGAGTTTGAACCGAAAATCCCTTAGCTTTGGTAACTAGTAACTGCCAGTTATAAGAACGGGTAGGCGCGAGTAGTAGTATATGGATCCATAGGGCTTGATATCCCCGTCCGAGCTAGAGCACTAGCCTTTTAACGGACGTATGCTATTTGAGAAACGTACACGTTGGTTTGCGTGTATTATTAAGATGATTATACAAAGGGTATAAATTATATATACGTTAAGTTTAGTTACCAGGGTGCTCAATTTCGTAAAATATTTTGATAAACGTTTCTGGATGAAACAACTAAAATCTTGTGATCCACTTTTATATACAGATTATGCGAAATACTAAAACTATGAACTCACCAACCTTTGTGTTGACACTTGTTAGCATGTTTATTCTCAGGTTCTCTAGAAGTCTTCTGCTGTTTGCTTATATGTTATACAAGCTATGTGCATGGAGTCTTACATGACATATTTTTCAAGGAAACGTTGCATTCACCAAATCATCACCATGTATCTTATTTTGACTGCATTGTCAACTGAAGTATCATTGTAAACTATTATATTACGGTGATTATATATATGTAGAAATCATCAGATGTCGAAAACTTTTGATTTAAATATTCATTTATGGTTTGCCTTTTTAAAAGAATGCAATGTTTACAAAACGTATCATATAGAGGTCAAACACCTCGTAATGAAATCGATGAATGACGTGTTCGTCCATATAGATTTGGAGCAATCGTCACATAAGCACTTTGTTTTGAGTTGTTTTATGTTTTTGTGGAGGTGGATAAAATTGTTGTAGTCCTCTACGCCTTAATATTGTTCTCTACAATTTTTTATTTATTCGTAAAATTTTATCTCATGTTTTTTGCCAAAAAAAAATTGTTACTTTATTAGATCACATTTTTTTTTTGAAAGGCAAGCAAGTATTATTAAAAAATAAAAGAACACGATACAAAACTAGCAAGGAGCTAGTCAAGACACGAAACCACTACCTAACACACAATTAAGAACACACAACCAACAAAGAAACCCCGAGACTACATCTCAACACACTATTATAAAAACGCACATCAAACAAAGAGACTCGAACAAGAGGAACCACGTAGCTCGAAACACACCGCGAGTAGATGCTGAAATTATGTTTCCGAATCCGAGGACGCGCAGGAGGAGCAACATGAGCAACAAGCACATTCATCGTCATCCTCATCCGAATTATTCATCACATTCTCGATAAAATATCTTTCATGCCAGCGAAAGTTTTCACGACGTCGGCTACGCTTCATGTTTCTCCGACCCCAAACATGTTTAATGAAATGGCTTTTAATTAAAGGATGTATTTTTCTCTCTTTAATTCGAAAGCGAGTTACCGCGGTAGAAGTAGATTTAGAGATCACGTCAGAAAAAACAACACAATCCTTTTTGGTTACGTTAGGATAACCCATATCACGATCATCACCAACAGAATCGGAGCCCATACCATTTGGGGAGTCAAAGCCCGATTCAGGTTCATTGGATAAATCAGGCCCGATACCTGGCCCATCAGAAATTTGACTTTTCATATGTAACAACCCAAACCAATAACCAACCGAATACGCGAAACAAATTTTTTTTTTTTTATCAGTAGAGTGCGCCACGCGCACTCCTTGGGGTGCGCGGCGCGCACAGGCCCACATTCAGTTCTGTCCGGTTTTATCAATTTTCAAATAAAGATCTCCCACTTCCCGACATATTTAGACGAAACGCTTTTCATAACATGTCATAATGGTTAAAACTCACACGATTCAATAATAAAATGAGTTTTACAAAATGGGGCCCACATCGGCCGTTTTACGAGTTTCGTACAAAAGTTCGAGTTTCGACCACACTAGTTTAAATTCCTAACTACACTAAGAGCATGGTGTTTGGGGTTAAACTACCCAAATCTCGGTCAAACTCCAAAAGCTATCACATCCAAAAGCGTCCCCTATCAAACAACAAGCGGAAAATCTCTAATCCAACCGTACGCCCTTACCCTTATCAACGTCCGAGCCTATAAAAGATAAACAACGAGAGGGTAAGCAAAGCTTAGTGAATGCAATAATTATACATATAAATATATAACTTACTTACTTGCAAACACTTACAACACATCCGCATACATACTAGCAACATAATTAGCATACCTTTATAATGTATAACGCTAAATCCTCGATAACATAAGCTAGTATAACAATATCATATAATGCAACAACACAATACGTTATAACACAATACATAAGCATTGATGTTCACAACATCCATTAGTATTCGAATCCCAAGGCTAGCTCAACGAATGGTATCGTCAACATCGAACTTAATTCCCATTCGTCCCAATAAATGTGGTATCGTCAACATCGAACTTAAACCCACATATGAGGTATCGTCAACATCGAACTTAAACCCTCATTGAATTTCACTACACTAGCGGTATGGCTTCGTCAACATCGAACTTTAAATCCATACATGAGGTATCGTCAACATCGAACTTAAACCCTCATCAAAACGAACCAACAATATACTCTAGGTTATGGTATCGTCGACATCGAACTTTAACCCATACCCCACAAGTAAATAAATCATATACATACATATATAATTATTCCACTCACCTCAACGATTTGGTGATGATTTTATACTTTCGAATGCTTCAAAGCCGAGTACCTAATACAATAAGTATTCAATCAACAAACAAACTTGTTGGGCTAAACACCAACAATTCACTCAAGTGCATTTAATGACTTAAATGCATTAAATGCCCCATTTTCACCAAAACCGCCCCTTAAGGGTCAAGACCCTCGTCAATCACTTAAAAGCTAGTGAATAAGGTCTATCAACACTAACTATAACACAATTAGGGTAATTCATACCCATAATCCCAAACTAGGTAAATCATTAACCCCTTTGACTCATTTAAAGTCAACACACCCATTTCGGGTCATCCACTAACCCAACTAACACCCATTTACCAATTAGCTAGGTGTGCTAGTAATTAACTAACCAATTAGGACTCATAACATCAATTAACACTTTGAAACCCTAAGTTAGTTACCATTGAGTCTTCATGACTCCATCTTACCCAAGAACACCCAAAATCAACAATTATGGGTTTTATGTTCTTCATTTACCCAAACCCTAACCCTACACAAAATCAAAGTAGGGAAATCAAGATTAGAGCTTACCACTACAACCCCAACGTAGCTAGTGAGTAGATGAACGACTTTAATACCCGCACTTTGGCCCGAGAACAACTTCTTCCTCTTAGATTTAAGCTTTCTCACTCAAGAAATCACACTCTCTCTCCAAAATTAAAGTGAAGAAGATAAGGTTGTTGAAAATGGAGTGAATGATACCCCAAGATCTGACCTACTGGCCTCCAACACGTCCATAAGTGAAATTACCAAAATGCCCATCAAAATATCTGAAAAAAACAACAGAACCCGGCTACAGTGAGGAGTGCGCCAGGCGCACCCCTAAGTGTGCGCTGAGCGCACCCTGCTCAGTTCGCCCTCTGACCTCTGTTTTAATATACAAGGTCACCCACACTTCATGTACCCTATTTACTCTGCTGTACAAAGAAGATTAGGGTCTTACAACTCTCCCCCACTTGAATCGGAGCGCGTCCTCGCGATCCAAGCTGCATGACAAGAGGGAAGATAGACCAACACAAACTCTTCGGGCTCCCAAGTAAATTCGGAACCTTTACTACGACGCCATTGAACTTTAAAAGTTCTCACTTCTTTATTTCTCAACCTTTTGACCTTCTCATCGAGTATGGAAATCGACTCCTCAATATATTCTAACTTATTGTTTAGTTCAATCTCGTCTAATGGCACCCATGATGAATCATCCGCAAGACACTTACGGAGATGGGAAACATGAAATGTATTATGGATCCCCGCAAGCTCTTCGGGTAATTCCAAACGATACGCGACTTCACCAACACGAGCTAAAATTTTAAAAGGACCAATAAACCGAGGAGCTAACTTTCCCCGTTTTCGAAACCGAATAACACCTTTCCATGGCGAAACCTTAAGCATCACCATGTCACTTTCTTGAAATTCGATCTTTCGTCTACGCTTGTCGGCATACGACTTTTGTCTATCTTGAGCCTTTTTCAAATGATCCCGAATTATATATCAATCTTGCTATTCGTTTCTAAGACCAAATCGGTACTCCCGATTTCTTTTTGACCAATCTCACCCCAACAAATCGGAGTTCGGCACCTCCGCCCATAAAGCATCTCGTAAGGTGGCATCCCAATACTAGTATGATAACTATTATTGTACGAGAATTCCACCAAAGGTAAGTGCTCGTCCCAACTTCCACCAAAATCAATAATACACGCCCGTAACATATCCTCCAAAGTTTGGTTCGTACGTTCGGTTTGGCCGTCCGTTTGAGGATGATACGCCGTGCTCAAATTCAATTGTGTACCCATATCTTCGTGAAACTTTTAAAAAAACCGAGATGTAAAACGGGTATCTCGATCCAAAATAATAGATATAGGAACCCCATGTCGAGCGACTACCTCCTTGATAAACAATTTAGCCAAGGTCTCCGACGATATCGCTTCCCGAATGGGAAGAAACAAGGCACTCTTCGTCAACCGATCAAATATTACCCAAATCGAGTCAAATTGGGTTCTCGCCGTCTTTGGTAACTTTGTAATAAAATCCATGGTAATGTGCTCCCATTTCCACTTCTGGATTTATAACGGTTGTAATTTACCATACGGTTTTTGATGTTCGGCTTTAACTTGCAAACACGTAACACATTGCTCAACATACTTAACAACATCACGTTTCATGCCCGGCCACCAATACTCCTTCTTTAAATCAAGATACATTTTTGTTGCGCCCGGATGAATGGAATACTTTAACTTATGTGCTTCATCAAGTAGCACTCGTCGATAATCCCCCATCTTCGGCACCCACACTCTTCCTTGAAAAGACAACAACCCACGCGAACCTATAGTAATGAATTCCGATTGTCCCACAATTCGTTCCGCATGCTTGTTGTGAACGTAAGCTTCAATTTGAATCACGCCAAGTTTTTCAAGAAAATCGTTAGTAATAATCATACGTAACAATCCCAATCGTAACGCCGGGTGGTGACTCTTTCTACTTAACGCATCCGCGACCACATTCGCCTTACCCGGATGATAAAGTATTTCACAATCATAATCTTTCACCACATCCATCCATCTACGTTGACGATAATTCAAATCTCTTTGATCAAAAAGATGTTTCAAACTCTTATGATCTGAATAAATCGTACACTTGACACCATACAAGTAATGGCGCCAAATTTTCAATGCATGAACAACCGCCGCCAACTCAAGATCATGAGTCGGATATCTCGTTTCGTGTTCCTTTAATTGTCGAGAGGCATAAGCGATGACTTTACCCCTTTGCATTAGAACACACCCGAGCCCATTTAAAGAAGCATCACAATAAACTGTCATGTCTTCCACACCTTCCGGCAATACTAACACCGGAGCTTGACATAACTTCTCTTTTAACAATTGAAAAGCAATTTCTTGCTCGTTCTCCCAATTAAATCTTGCGTTCTTTCTTGTCAATTTTGTCAATGGAGAAGAGATCTTAGAAAAGTCTTAGATAAACCGACGATAATAACCGGCCAATCCGAGAAAACTTCGGATTTCCGTAGGCGTAGTCGGTCGTCCCCAACTCTTTACCGTCTCAATCTTCCCCGAGTCCACTTGAATACCATTTTCGTTCACAATATGGCCAAGGAATTGAACTTCCCTTAGCCAAAAGTCACATTTGGAGAATTTAGCATACAACTTATCCTTCCGCAACGTCCTTAACACACTCCGCAAATGATGTTCATGTTCCTTCATACTCTTCGAATAGACAAGTATGTCGTCAATGAACACAATTACAGACTTGTCCAACATAGGTTGGCACACTCGGTTCATAAGGTCCATGAATGCCGCCGGTGCATTCGTAAGACCAAAAGGCATTACCACAAACTCAAAATGCCCATAACGTGTTCAAAATGCCGTTTTCTCTATATCTTCCTCACTTACCCGCATTTGGTGATAGCCGGACCGTAGGTCGATTTTGGAGAAATACGTTGCACCTTGGAGTTGGTCAAACAAATGGTCAATCCTAGGCAAAGGATAACGATTCTTGATCGTCACTTTGTTCAACTCCCGATAATCGATGCACATCCGCATACTACCATCCTTCTTCTTCACGAATAAAACCGGAGCGCCCCATGGCGAAGCACTCGGTCGGATAAAACCCTTTTCAAGTAGCTCTTGGGTTTGAATTAACAACTCTTGCATTTCCGTTGGCGCTAAACGATAAGGAGTTTTAGCAATGGGGGTAGCCCCCGGAACCAACTCAATGCTAAATTCAACTTGTCTTTCCGCCGGAACACCCGGTAACTCATCCGGAAAAACGTCTTCAAATTCATTCACCATCGGAATTTCACGAATAGATGGTGGATCATCTCGAGTATCAATAACATGGGAAAGAAAAGCCATGCCACCACTAACAAGGAAACGACGTGCCCTTGCAAAAGTGCATATCGGCACAAGTCTTCTCCGCTTATCACCATGAATAATTAACTCTCCCCCACTTGGGGTCTTTACCCGAATAAACTTATCATGGCATGCAATATCGGCTCTATTATGATCGAGCCAATCCATACCAACGACGATATCAAAATAACCCAAAGTCATCGGAATGAGATCGATTTTAAAATTTTCGGCACCAAACACAACGTTACAATTTTCACACACATCAACCACTAGCGCCGTCTTGCCATCCGCTATTTCAACTTCTACCGGACGACTTAACTTAACTAGCGGTTTATTTAACTTAGGCACGAATCTTGGAGAAACAAACGATAAATTGGCACCACTATCAAATAGGATTCGTGCCGGATTAGAGTTAACCATGAAAGTACCTGAAACGACTTTGTTGGATTGCTTGGCCTCCTCATTCGTCATCAAATAGTTGCGACCCCTAGCCGTGCCCGCCGTTTTCTCTAACCGTTTAACATGATCGGTGTTCAAGTCGGGGCACTCCGACTTTCGGTGTATTTCTTTGTTGCAATTAAAACAAGTGAGCTTGTTTGTTGAAGGAGGCTTTGTACAATCCCGAGCCAAATGACCTCGTACTCCACAATTGTAGCAAGTAGGGATAAAGTTCCCGAAACCTCCCTTCTTCACACTATTTACACTTTCGGAACCCTTCTTGTTCTTGTTCTTGTTCTTCTTGTTGGAAAAGTTAGAATGACTAGAACCTTCAAACTTTCTTTTAGAAAAAGTGAAATCGCTCTTTCTTGGAACCTCCGGCTCAAAACCCCAAGCCAGTTCAAATAACTCTTCAAAAGACTTAGCCGCTCCTCGACTAATCTTACCCTTATACTCATCATTCATGGTACGGTAGAAATCTTTCATTAGCTTGTGATCGTCACCAACATATTCAGGACAAAAACGAGTCTTTGCCAAGAAGGTAGACTTGAGAGTGACCAAGTCCATTGAACCTTGTTGCAAATTGTGCAACTCGTCCCGGATTCTATCAAGATCGGAAGAAGTTCGGTATTCTTGGAAAAATTCCTTGTTAAACTCCTCCCATGTCTATCGTCCCACCACAACTTGCCTTCTTCGCGCAACATGCTAGACCCATACCTCGTCTTCTTCTCGGGAGGACATTCCGTGGTACGGAACGCTCCCTCGATATCAGAAATCCAACAAGTGCTTTTCAATGGATCCCTCACCCCATTAAACATTGGAGGTTGAGTATCCTTGAAATTTTTGTAGTGGAAGTCCCGCCTTCCACCCCCACCATTACCTTCACCCTCTTCGCCTCGAGGATAAATATTTCTAGCTTCCAAAGCCTCCTCTATTGCGGCTTTCATTCGTTCATTTATCATTTCGGTCACTTGTCCATCAACCGACTCTTGGAAAACCTTTCGAACATCGTCAAGAAAATCCTTCTTTAGCCTTTTAAAGATGGCCTCGACCTTGGTCGTGAGTTCAACGTCCTCACTCGTACTTCCGTCATTGGTGTCGTGTCCATTTCTCATCTTCATTCTATAAAACGAAGTAAATTAAGCAATGAAACGAAAAGGACTTAACACATACGTATATACATATACACCGCACTATCCCATCTTGCTCAACAATCGTCGTACATCGCTTGTTTGACACGATTTGAACCCGTAACAATGGTAGCTAATCATTGTTACGCGAGCACGTCGCATTAACTTGCTAGTACAACGTCTATCTCGCTTGATGTTTGCTAACACAACACAAAACAAATAGCGCAAGGTTAGTTCACATAAACCTAAACACTAATCAACTCCCGTTCCGACCCGTCTCCTACAAGTCCCGCATAAAGCGCGTACACAATAAGTCTAAGTCTAGGCACCTATCTCAAGTCGCCTAAATCCCTTAGACCATGCTCTGATACCACTTGTAACAACCCAAACCAATAACCAACCGAATACGTGAAACAAATTTTTTTTTTTTTTTATCAGTAGAGTGCGCCACGCGCACTCCTTGGGGTGCGCGGCGCGCACAGGCTCACATTCAGTTCTGTCCGGTTTTATCAATTTTCAAATAAAGATCTCCCACTTCCCGACATATTTAGACGAAACGCTTTTCACAACATGTCATAATGGTTAAAACTCACACGATTCAATAATAAAATGAGTTTTACAAAATGGGGCCCACATCGGCCGTTTTACGAGTTTCATACAAAAGTTCGAGTTTCGACCACACTAGTTTAAATTCCAAACGACACTAAGAGCATGGTGTTTGGGGTTAAACTACCCAAATCTCGGTCAAACTCCAAAAGCTATCACATCCAAAAGCGTCCCCTATCAAACAACAAGCGGAAAATCTCTAATCCAACCGTACGCCCTTACCCTTATCAACGCCCGAGCCTATAAAAGATAAACAACGAGAGGGTAAGCAAAGCTTAGTGAATGAAATAATTATACATATAAATATATAACTTACTTACTTGCAAACACTTACAACACATCCGCATACATACTAGCAACATAATTAGCATACCTTTATAATGTATAACGCTAAATCCTCGATAACATAAGCTAGTATAACAATATCATATAATGCAACAACACAATACGTTATAACACAATACATAAGCATTGATGTTCACAACATCCATTAGTATTCGAATCCCAAGGCTAGCTCAACGAATGGTATCGTCAACATCGAACTTAATTCCCATTCGTCCCAATAAATGTGGTATCGTCAACATCGAACTTAAACCCACATATGAGGTATCGTCAACATCGAACTTAAACCCTCATCGAATTTCACTACACTAGCGGTATGGCTTCGTCAACATCGAACTTTAAATCCATACATGAGGTATCGTCAACGTCGAACTTAAACCCTCATCAAAACGAACCAACAATATACTCTAGGTTATGGTATCGTCGACATTGAACTTTAACCCATACCCCACAAGTAAATAAATCATATACATACATATATAATTATTCCACTCACCTCAACGATTTGGTGATGATTTTATACTTTCGAATGCTTCAAAGTCGAGTACCTAATACAATAAGTATTCAATCAACAAACAAACTTGTTGGGCTAAACACCAACTATTCACTCAAGTGCATTTAATGACTTAAATGCATTAAATGCCCCATTTTCACTAAAACCGCCCCTTAAGGGTCAAGACCCTCGTCAATCACTTAAAAGCTAGTGAATAAGGTCTATCAACACTAACTATAACACAATTAGGGTAATTCATACCCATAATCCCAAACTAGGTAAATCATTAACCCCTTTGACTCATTTAAAGTCAACACACCCATTTCGGGTAATCCACTAACCCAACTAACACCCATTTACCAATTAGCTAGGTGTGCTAGTAATTAACTAACCAATTAGGACTCATAACATCAATTAACACTTTGAAACCCTAAGTTAGTTACCATTGAGTCTTCATGACTCCATCTTACCCAAGAACACCCAAAATCAACAATTATGGGTTTTATGTTCTTCATTTACCCAAACCCTAACCCTACACAAAATCAAAGTAGGGAAATCAAGATTAGAGCTTACCACTACAACCCCAACGTAGCTAGTGAGTAGATGAACGACTTTAATACCCGCACTTTGGCCCGAGAACAACTTCTTCCTCTTGGATTTAAGCTTTCTCACTCAAGAAATCACACTCTCTCTCCAAAATTAAAGTGAAGAAGATAAGGTTGTTGAAAATGGAGTGAATGATACCCCAAGATCTGACCTACTGGCCTCCAACACGTCCATAAGTGAAATTACCAAAATGCCCATCAAAATATCTGAAAAAAAACAACAGAACCCGGCTACAGTGAGGAGTGCGCCAGGCGCACCCCTAAGTGTGCGCTGAGCGCACCCTGCTCAGTTCGCCCTCTGACCTCTGTTTTAATATACAAGGTCACCCACACTTCATGTACCCTATTTACTCTGCTGTACAATGAAGATTAGGGTCTTACATCATAGGATCTACCATAAAATCCTTATTAGCACGAGCGGGAACAGAAACCTCGACATCCACGCAGCTGTCATTGGGAACATATCCATCGATACTAACGCACCTGTCTGTGGAATTCACATCGGAAAAAGAACAGTTCGACCTTTGATTTTCACCCGACATCCGATCATCGTCTGAGAGGTTTTCCGGTATGACCGTAGCCGAAGCATCATCGGACGAATCTGAGATGATTTCACCTTCTTCAATACCCTCTGTAACATCTGCAGACTCCCAATTAGATGGATCATCTGCAGCTTTTTCGCTTAAGCCTTCATCACAGGTATCGAAATTCCCCTTGTAATTCCCATTCACACTTGATGTATCTTTTTCACCTACGCAAGATAGTTTGGCCGTTTTAGAAGGGGAAGGGGACTGTAAATTGTTGGAGGTGCCATATGAACTTTTCAAAACCTCACAGTCGGAATCTTCAAATCGAATCTTATTCACTTCGACCAAAGACCAGGATAAGCAAACTTCGTTAAAACTAAAAACAAGATTGTGATTGCTCACCGATTCAGGGAGGTTAATCTCGATACATCTGCCCCCGATAATTACCTCAATACGATTATTCATGGGAAGTTGAGAATCCTTGGATTCTTGTTCACAGTCGGCAAGCGAGTCAGCAAAAGTTTTCCTTTCCCATCTGATTGTATCAGACAGACCACAGTTCCAGGGAGGTGATGGAAAGTCATCAGCATTCAGTTTGCTCTCGTTCTCCTTGCACGATGGACGATTAGCTATACTCCTATCCATAGCCTTGTACGCCCGAATCCATCTCCCGTTAATTTGAATGGTGTTCAAGATTTTAGCGAAAGAGTCAATATCAGTGATGCCGGCAAAACGAACATACCCGAAGCGTTGGCCGCTCGACAATCTCTTTCGCGCAAAATACACATCTTTAAGGTCACCGTAATTCTCGAAAACACTTCGGCAATCGGCACGAGACCATGTGTCCGGAAAGTTGAAAATCAAAAATGAAATTACTCGATTAACACTCGACTTAGAACACGAGTAGCCATTTGGCTTCGACATGAAGGTCAAATCATCGTCGGCCAGGAGCCTGGCTGGAAAGGATGATGATTACCGGTGGCAGGAGAATGGAATAAATCAGTTGAAGATTAGATATTGAAAATTTGTGTTACTGTTTGAATCTGATTCACACCCAAATTCTCAAATCAGCGTTTCACATACACATTTGTTCATAAGGCTTGTGCTGGTGTCGGGAATTTGCTCTTAGGCGAATCTGATTTACAATTTTTTAATGATAAAAGTAAGGAACTTTACCTGATTTGATTGACGAATTGAAGAAATTAATAGTGAAAACCCTAAACACGTATGTGCTGACGGTTGGGCAAATTGGGGGAAATGATGCCAAGAGATATTCTGTTTTGAGTTTTTTATTAGATCACATTTACATATTAACTAACAGACAAAAGTTATGAATAGTATCGGGGACATTTTCGACTTTTCACCTTTTTATTTTTTTATTTTAACTACATTTCATTTTACCAATAAAGGCCCCCACACTTTTTTGAATAATTCAAATCGACCCCCCAAACAGGGAGGTAAAGTGTCAAATAACTATTTTCATAAAAAATCTTAAATAAACTCCACCCAAATATTCAATGGGTCATATCTTTTCGCTCGCAACGAGTTAAATTTTCCGACACCATCGTTAAACTCAAAATAATTTTAGGAACACAATGTCACTAGCTATACGCAAAACGGACGCTTTTTAAAAAACGCTAAATATTTGGGGTACTTTTCATACACGTTGATTTTGCGTTAAATTTTTAAAAGTCGACAATTCCATAGCGAAACGCGGAGATGCACATATATTGTTAATTTAAAATAACATTTAAATCTCTCACGGGTTATACCTTTTAGTTCGACTCGAGTTGCGCTTCAACGACATCATCGTTAGCCACAAAATAATTTTACTAAACGCAATAAAATACATTAAAAATCGAACCCCCGGAGCGAAGCGAGGGTTCTATAGCACATTTCCCAATAGTTGGAACCTAAAATGGATGAAATAACAGATAGATGAGGACTAGAAATTGCTGAATCAACTGCTCCGATGAACAAGAAGGAAAATGGAAATCTTGGATTTTCTGACTCGCCCCCGGCAACCTATATATATATATATATATATATAATAGAAAAAATATTGTAGCACTATTCACCAATAGTAACCAGGGGTATTTTCGTCATTTTATCTTTTTTTTCTCCAACGATAAAAGAAGCAACTTTTATAAAAGAACCAACACTTCAATGTTATCAAAAGATGTCGAAAAAAATTCTTTTTTTACAAAAAAATCAACTAACTTTTTTTTTCTTTTCTTCCTCAGCGATAAAAGAGGCAACTTTCATAAAAGAAACAACCCTTCAATGCTGCCAAAAGATGTCGAAAAACATTTTTTTTTACAAAATAAATCAACTTACAAAAAAAAACGAACGCTAAAAGAATCAACTTTCACAAAAGGAACAACCTTCAATGTTAGATGTCGAAAAAAACTTTTTTTTTTACAAAATAGATTAAGATTTTTTTTTAACTCGCATTCAAAACGGAGCCCCGGCGCGAAGCGAGGGCTCCACAACTAGTTAATATTAATATATTGAAATTGAAATTAAATGTTACAACATCAATAATGATAAAATCAAATAATCTTTATAAATTGCATTTGCATACCGAATTACATTTCAAATTAGGGTTTGTTTTAGTTCAGGGTACCATAATGTGTTTTTTTTTCTTACCTGAAAACTCAAAGTTTGAAATAAGACACAAAAGCTTTCCTCCATAATCACAAATCACACTGTGTGAGTGAGTATTAACAATGTGTGATGCTTTATCCATACTACTCCCCATAAAGCTTCAAAATTTAAAACCCCCAATTGTTTCAATCAAACCCCAAATTAGGTCTAAATTCCCAGTTGTTCATGTCTCTGCGAATCAAAATCATACCAACAGATGGTCTCTTCATGGGATGACAGCTCTTGTTACTGGCGGTACTAGAGGAATTGGGTACTTATCATATTATAATATATATTTATTCAAATTACAAAAGATAAATTATAAATTGATACCTGTGTTGAATAGATGTTCTTTATTTATGCTTATATCATACGATATTCAAATAATATAGTTATTTTGTTTTTGCTGAACATAATTTACTGCAGTCTTTTTATGTGCATCAAATTTTCACTATATATTTTTATTATTAAGGGTTTTGCAAATATACTTGAAGTGCTAACTATGTGGTGATACACATAGATGCTACATTGTTACTTATGATGTTAAATTGGTTCTTATAATATATTCTTTTGTTTTTACATGTAGACCAAAACTATTGTACTTATTTCTGTGGTTTCCTTTTCTTCTATTAACGTGCGTGTCCGACCCGCTTTGCGAGCCCACTAATGTCAGGCGATTGCACGCTTTGCGGGAAGCCCAGAGTCATCATGAACTCGCGGGGTGAACTTCCGTGGGAACGAGGCCACAAAGGGTTATATTTTTTTTGCTGCTAGGATTCAAAATTAGGACCTCTAGGTATATTTGTAGTTCTTGTTAGAAGTGTAATGTGGTTAGCTTTTATTTGTTTCTAGAAATCGAAGGTGTAATGTATTCCTCTCCTTCCTTAAAATAACTCGAGAATGACGTTTTATAATTTTTTCCGTTACTTTCTTTTCCTTTCCTTCAAAAATAACTCGAGAATGATGATTTGAGTTTGTAATATAAAAAGGTGCTGATTTAGTTTGTGCTTTTGCGTTTTCTATTTATAGGCGTGCAATTGTTGAGGAATTGGCAGGACATGGGGCGACCGTACACACACGTGCTCGTAATGAGTCTGAACTAAATACTTGTTTGAAAGGTTGGCTAGATGACGGTTTTGAGATAACTGGTTCCGTGTGTAATGTGTCTTCACAACGTGATCGTGAAAAGTTAATGGATGATGTTTCTTGCTTGTTCAATGGAAAACTTAGTATACTTGTAAGTACTTAGGCATAACCCTTTCTTCGTTGTATGCATCAGGTTGGATTGACCCAACACACTTTAGGTTCTAGTTTTGGTTACTTTCTTTTTAGTAAGTGTGTTAAAATGTATACAGTTATTTTTTATTTATTTATTTTATTTATCATTTTGGGGAATTAAGTGATATAGGATATTATTTGCATTCAAATTGCACAGTGGACAACCTTTAACTTATTTGACCCATTTGAGCTAAATTGTAATGTATTGACCCATTTGATTGATTATAGTTTATAGATAGAAAATGGCACATGTTGATCACTCTTAGTTGTTAACGTTTGCCTTTATAGAGCCAACAGGGCTTATCTTCCAGCAGGTTCTAAAAGTTTAAAATCACGAATAAAACACGTTTCAATCCAAACTCCCTGAAAAGTTTGTACTTAGTTTTTATATTTCGGCCACTTTCATAAATTGCTAAGAAATAATTGATTGATGTAATGTAACTGATAGTTATCATATGATGTGGTTGCACGATAGAATTTGTCATATTCTTATTCTTTTTATTCAATAAAAGGTGTGCCTACTAAAGAGCATATATTTAGTAATCTAATTTTCATGTTATAAATTCATTTTTTGATCTTACTATACTATAACTTTGGTCGATTGTACCAGTAGGTAAACAATGTTGGGACAAACATTCGGAAACCTATGGTTGAATTGTCATCTGAAGAGTTTTCGACACTAATTTCAACAAATTTTGAATCTGTATTTCACATTTGCCAACTTGCACATCCGTTTCTCAAAGCGACAAGAATGGGGAGTGTGGTGTTCACTTCATCAGTCTCGGCCTTTGTCTCACTCAAGAACATGACACTCCAAGGAGCCACCAAAGGTAAATTCCATTTTTTTAATGAAGATGGCAAAATGGGTGCATCGGGTGGGTTAGCCTGCAAAACGGGCGAATCAGGTGGGTGGGTTAGACTTGTGCCCAACCTTTGTCAAGTAGAATTAGGGTAGTAGGCTGCACTGCACACACCTTTAGTCTTTTTAATTCTTTGAATTTTATTGATAGGTAATGTTTTTGAATGTGGTAAATAAAGCTAATTATACAATGATTTAAGAGATTCTATCCATTTCCATTCAACCCTCTATTTTGTAATCAAATTATATGCTAGAGGCATAGCCTGACCTAGGGGTGTGCACCATTTGGTTTCAAACCGAATAAACCGAATATCGAATCGAATCCAAACCAAAAAAAAAAAAAAAAAAAAAAAAAAAACAAACCGAATTTTTTAAACGGTTTTCGGGTCGATCGAAACCGAAACCGAATTCGTAATTCGGTTTCCGGTTTGGTTTTCGGTTTTGAAAATTTTAAATTTTGGTTAACCAAAAACCAAATTAGAAAACCGAATTCAAATTAATAACTTATTAAAACATATTTATATTTATAATATTTATATTTATATCTATATTATATTTGATGTATTATGTATTATTTTATTTTTATTAAACAACAAACATGTTATATACCATGTATACTTAAATTAATTCCACAACGGTTATTCCTGATTTATATGTAAGTAATTATGCTGGTTAAGATTTTTATTTTTAGTAATTTTCGGTTTTAACCGAAACCAAACCGAAATCAAAGAAATCAAAAAAGAAAAAGCAGACAGGAACAGTTTTATTCTCTAAATGAGATGCGATACAGAGGCCGCCTCGCAAAGAGAACCGGGTCTTGGGAATGAGGGCTTGCCCACTTCGGGCGGGCGTGCTTCTTTCTATGGGGGCACGCATCACTTTGGACCGGTTTTCGGTTCGGTTTTGGTTTTGATATTTAAATATGGTTTCGGTTTGGTTTTCGGTTTTGATTTTTATAAGTTTCAAAACCGAAAAACCGAACCGAATAAACCGAAAAACCAAAAACAAAACCGATGAACACCCCTACCTGACCCGTTAGCCAAGAAATAGATCAAACAATACACCTTCGTCGTTTATGGTTCCATAATCGACTTTTGATGATAAAATATATATGACATAATTTGGTGGTCATACTAATTTTAGGAGCAATTAATCAGCTTACAAAGAATTTGGCTTGTGAATGGGCAAAAGATGGTATCAGGTGCAATGCTGTTGCCCCCTGGTATATCAAAACCTCCATGGTAGAACAAGTACGTACCTTAAGTACTTTACTTGTACTAGTACAAGTACTTAATGTTTGATAATGACATATTTATCAAAAACACGAGTGGAAATATCACCACCCATCTTATATTGAAATGCCATTATAATGGAGGCAAAGTTAGCTTAAAGTAGTTTTAATAAGGAAAATAAAGGAAGAATTTATTATATGTATGATTTAAGTTTCTTCTAAAAAAAAAAAAAAAAAAAAGTGTAATGTAATGACTTGTGTAACGCTTAATTCAGGTACTAAGTAACAAAGAGTATGTTGAAGAGGTACTTGATATCACGCCACTTGGGCGACTTGGGGATCCAAATGAGGTGTCGTCGTTAGTTGCATTCCTTTGCATGCCGGCTTCATCATACATCACTGGCCAGATTATATGTGTCGACGGTGGGATGTCTGTAAGTGGATTCTACCCGCGACATTGTTAGTGTTTTCTTGATTTTTTTTTTTGTTACTTTAGGGGTATCGTTTGACTACCAAAACTTGGTAATGTTAATGTTTCCCTTGTTATATATAACTAATGGCTTGTAATTGATGCAAATCTTTTCATTTTATCAAGATTTAAACATCTATTGCCACTAACTTAACCTGTTTTCTTGTTGCTGCATCTACCGGGGATGTTGGCCTAGATGAATTCTTGGGCCTTTCTAATTGTTGGACCTAGTAGATTTGCTAAGACTATTTGTAGTGGTTGGGGGTGTGGGTTGGTGGTGTGGATTGCCTTTTGCACTTTTTTGATGACTAGAACGTGTGGGTTTTTTTTGTGGAGTAGTGGTGATGTGGGTTAGGAGTATTGCGATGATGTGTTAAAATGTAATTAGATAAATATTAAAAGGAGATGAAAATAATAGTTTTAAATTAATATATTTAAAAAATCAAACTAACCCCTGTTGGTTTTGGTGTTGGATTCCAACCCACCCCATGAAAACGCCTCTATCCAACGCACTGCTACGGATCAAATTCGTGTTGCTTTGGTGCCACATCGGATCCAACGCGGTTGCTTTGCAACCGCTACAACTCGTCTAAATATAATAATAATAATAATAACTAATAAATATTAAAAGTAAAGCTATATAAATTTTTGTAAAAAATTACAACTATGATGGAGATATATTTTCTATATTGTCATCATAAAAAAGTGATTAACAGTTAATTAGTTAATCATTTGAAGTGGTATTACATTACATTAGAGAATAGAGTTGGTTATCTACTTAATGAACCTTGATTATTGGTGTTAAAAGAACACCTCACATCTACCCTTTTATTAAGCTTACCAATACTAATTATTTAATCACTCTTTCATAAAGCTACATTGTAATTCTCATTTATAATTTTCTTAGTATAATATATGTTGTAAAAGTAAAAACAGAAATTAAACTAGATAATTATGTTAAAATTTAATACATATATGTTCTTGCATATATTTTCCCGGGAGAAAATACACCTATGAACAACGATACTAGAAGGTTTTTTTACGCGTCAACGTCGTTAACCTCCGGTCTGGTTATTGTGATAGCCCGTGCCCGAGATGATGATCTCGGGAGGGTCGCAAACGAATTGTCTGTCGACCGACAGTTGGAATCTATCGACGGCAAAAGGGAGAAAACCGTACGAATCCATAGGTAAGAACTCTAGTGTTGGTGTTGGTGCTCCGAGCGTAGAGACAATCGTCAGGGGAGAGATCTGACGATGGAAGCTGTATGCGTTGTCGCAAACGAATTGTCTGTCGACCGACAGTTGGAATCTATCGACGGCAAAAGGGAGAAAACCGTACGAATCCATAGGTAAGAACTCTAGTGTTGGTGTTGTTGCTCCGAGCGTAGAGACAATCGTCAGGGGAGAGATCTGACGATGGAAGCTGTATGCGTTGCTTTCAGGAAGAGGGAGTGTGTATATGACAGAGGTTATGAAATTGATGTAGGTTTTGCTCCATAATTATAGATGGAAGTGAGGGTTTAGACAACTTGTGAGCCAAACCCTGTGCCATCAAGCCCCTTAATTTCGGTATGATATTTTTGTCAAGCATCGTATCAAACTTCTCATTATGCTACAGAATAACAAGTTCACATGCATTGCGCAAACAACTGTGCGTAGGAGCAGATAGCTGCGTGTAAAGCCGCATGAAAACTCTACGTAAAACTGCACGAACAGCCGCGCAAAAAGCGCCTGAAACTACAGACAACTGTGCGAAAAGTGCGCAAAAATTGGGCAAAAGAGCGCGGGAACAGTTGCGCTAGCGTACACGCACATTTGGGCGAAAGATATCCTGTACTTAAACCGCATATACCGAATTAAAAACTCAATAAGAATAACAAACCTTCTCAAACCGAACGTGTGATGGTAGGAACACGAGATATATTGCTTCGTCCCATGGTGGGCGCTATTTGTTCTTGCATATATTTCCCTGAAGGTAAATGCAACCATGCACAAATGATACGAGAGGGGTTTTTTTAGCCGTAACATCGTTAGCATCTGATCCGGTTACTATGATAACTCGTGCCTGAGATGATGATCTCGATAGCGTGGCAAACGAATTGCCCGCCGGTCGAAAGTTGGAATCTATCGACGGCGAAATGGAGAAAACCCTACCAGATCCTTAGTTAAAAAACCTAGTGTTGATGGTGGTGCTATGATCGTAGAGACAATCGTGAAGGGAGAGATCCGACGATGGAAGCTGTATGTGTTGCTTTCAGGAAGAGGAGTGTATATGACAGAGGTTGTGAACTTGATGTAGGTTTTGGCTCATATTTATGAATGAGAATTGGGGTTTAGATGACTTGTGGATCTAAGCAATCCGTATCGACCCCAACCCTATAAACCCTACGCCATCAAGCTAAATAATTTCATTTTAGCTTGGTGTAGGATTACATGGAGCAATAATAGTATATTACTCACGAGTTCAATTAGGTATCTGGTTCGATAGTTGGACCATACCGAGAAATCGTACATTAGACTACTTTTCAAAATCTATTGTAAATGTTGTAACACCCTGATTTTTTTTTAAACACATCGGAAGTACTTATTATTACAAAATTTAACCTTGATTAACGTTTACAAACTATAGTTAATTAAATCATCTTAGTTAACATTATTACAACATTCCAAAACGTCGGTGTTACATGAAAACATTACAAAAATAGAAAACATCAGAGTCATCGCATAGTCAAACATGTCTTCTAATTCGTCCGCAACACCCGTCTTAACCAGCAGTACCTAAACCTGTAAGGGGTGGAAATGTGGGGGAATTAGCACAACTGCTAAGTGAATGGATACTATCTAACAGACCAAGCATAAGCAATTGAACATGCAAGGGTCACAACTATGCTAACGTCCTGAACTAGCATACAACAACAACTGACAACATGAGGATCGGCGGCTTGTACGAGCACACGACTTAGTTGATCAAGCTACAGTCTACCGATAGTCCGCTTTACTGATTCCACTGCATAACCGTCCAGACGCAACACATGCGTCCTTCTATGCTATACTGAACAATCACTAACATCATGATCCGACCAGGCTACCACGGTCGACCTCACCTCAACCCTACCTTGCCACCTCGGTAGGTTCCCAACCTTGCCACCTCGGTTGGTGTCCAACTAACAGTGCGCACATAAGATCACATATAAACAGTCATGCAATCGTCCTAACTAGCATGAAAATATCTAACTACGCATGGTAATCATACTGAACATAAACATAATATAAAGAGTCTGAACAAGTAGCGTGTCAGCTACTTAATTGTAAGACCCGAATAATTAGTGTACAGCAGTGTAAATATGGTACATGGAGTGTGGGTGAAATTGTACAGCTAAACAGAGGTCAGAGCCTGCTCAGGCCTGTGTGCGCGCCACGCAGGTATAGGTGTGCGCGCCGCACACCTGTACCGTTGGCAGATTCCAGCTTTTAAATTAAAGTTTAATGAGGGGCATTATGGTCCTTTCACATGGGGCCGGTTTTAGGGCACTTATGGCCAGATTTGTGGTGGTTGAAGCACATTCAACACAACCACCAACACCATCTTCAATTCTACTTTAATCTAGAGAGAGAAACCCTTTAAGAGAGAGAAAGCTTGAATCAAGGATGAAGAAGCTTGATCCGGGTTAAAGCTCAAGTATTAAAGTTGTTCATCTAGCCTTTAGCTACGTTTCAGTTGTGGTGGTATGTTCTAACCTCGATTTCCCTATTTTAATTTGTCTAAGGGTTAGGGTTTGGGTTAGTGATGAACATAAAACCCATATTTGGTGATTTTTGGTGTTCTTGGGTAAGATTGAGTCATGAAGACTCAATAGCAACTAACCTAGGGTTTCAAAGTATTAATTGGTGTTTATGAGCCTTAATTGGTTAGTTAATTACTAGCACACCTAGATGTTTAGTAAATGGGTGTTATGTGGGTTTGTGGATGACCCGAAATAGGTGTGTTGACCTTAAAATGGTCAAATGGGTAATAATTGACCTAGTTGAGAAAGATGGGTATGAAATACCCTAATTGTGTATTAGTTAGGGTTGTTGAACCTTAATCACTAGCTTTTAGTGGTTCGTGATGGTCTTGACCTTAAATGGACTGTTTTGGAGTAAATGGGTGGTTTAATGCATTAAGTCATTAAATGCACATTAGTGAATGGTTGGTGTTTAGTCCAACTAGTTTGTGTGTTGATTGAGTACTTATTGTAATAGGTACTTTGCTTTGAAGCCTGCGAAAGTGTAAAACCGTCACCGAATTGTTAAGGTGAGTGGAGTAATTATACATGTATGTATATGGTGTATTTATTTGTATGCTATGGTATGACCCACGGAGCCGGGAGTGCCATAGTGTGTGCGAGTGTACTATGATGTGAACCACGGAGCCGGTAGCATCATGGTGCATGTGTTGTGATGTGAACCACGGAGCCGGTAGCATCAAAGTGTGAACCACGGAGCCGATAGCACTATAAAATGAGATGTGAACCATGGAGCAGGTAGCATCAAAGTGTGAACCACGGAGCCGGTAGCACTATAAAATGAGATGTGAACCACGGAGCCGGTAGCATCTAAGTGTGAACCACGGAGCCGGTAGCACTATAAAATGAGGTGTGAACTACGGAGCCGGTAACACCGAAGTGTGAACCACGGAGCCGGTAGCACTATAAAAGAGTATGACTCGAATGCGTAGTGACGTGAACCACGGAGTCGGTAGCGTCATAGCATTACATATGTTGTGAACCACGGAGCCGGTAGCACCATGACGTGTGTATGGTTAACCATATAGTTTGTGTATGTGTCGTTGTATAGCAAAATATATTATTTCGGTGAATATGCTATTGATTACGCTAGTTGCGGTATTTGGAGGTTATTAGCTTATACTCGGAGTTTGTATGCTAATTGTTATTGCTAGCGATTATACGGTGTATGTAAGTGTATGCAAGTAGGTATATTATATATGTATATGTATAATTATTTCATTCACTAAGCTTTGCTTACCCTCTCGTTGTTTACCTTTTTATAGGCTCGGGCGTTGACAAGGGTAAGGGCGTTCGATTGGATTAGAGATCCCGCTTTGTTTTGATAGGGGACGCTTTTAGATGTGTTAGCTTTTGAAGTTTGACTGAGAGTTGGGTAGTTTAACCCCCAAACATCATGCTCTAGTGTCGTTTGGAATTTAAACTAATTCGGTTGAAACTTATATATTTTGTACGAAACTCGTATTTCGGCCATATGTGGGCCCGGGTTCGTAAAACTTGTTTTATCATTGAAATGTGTTAGTTTTACATATTTGAACATGTTGTGAAAAGCGTTTCGTCTAAATACGTCGGGAAGTGGGAGTTCTTTATTTGAAAAATGACAAAACCGGACAGAAGCTGAATTGACTTGTGCGCGCTGCGCACTCATGGGTTGGGTTGTTACAAGTGGTATCAGAGCATGTTATAAGGGATTTAGGCGACTTGAGATAGGTGCCTAGACTTAGACTTTATTGTGTATGTGCGTTATGCGCGACTTGTAGGAGACAGGTCGGACCGGGAATTGGTTAGTGCCTAGGTTTAGGTGAACTAACTATGCGCTAATTGTTTTGTGTTGTATTTGCAATCATCAAGAGAGATAGACGTTGTACTAGCAAGTTAACGCGACATGCTCGCGTAACAATGATTAGCTACCATTGTTACGGGTTCAAATCGTGTCAAACAAGCAATGTATGACGATTGTTGAGCAAAATGGGGCGGTGTGAGATGTACTTATATACTTTTATGTAAAGTCCTTTCGTTTCATTGTTTAATCTATTTCCGTTTTATAGTATGAAGACGAGAAACGGACCCGAAAACCATGAAGGAGGTACGAGCGAGGAACTCGAGTTTACGGCCAAAGTGGAGGCCATCTTTAAACATCAAAAAGCGGAGTTTCTTGAAGATGTTAAGAAGATGTTTCCAGATACGATTGACGAGCAACTAGTCAATGTGGTTAAGGAACAAGTTAAGCTTGTTCTACAAGAAGATAATGTGGGAAGACGGGACTTTTTCTACAAGAATTTCAAGGATTCTCAACCTCCCACCTTTGATGGTGAACGAGATCCACTTAAGAGTGCCCGTTGGATCTCCGATATGGAGGGAGCTTTTCGTACTTGTGAATGCCCTCTCGATAAAAAGACGAGGTATGGTTGTAGCATGTTAAGGGGCGATGCTAAATTGTGGTGGGACGTAAAGATCCAACTTTATGGTGAAGAACAATGTATGGATTTCACTTGGGAAGAGTTCAAGGCGGAGTTTTTCAACGAGTACCGAACTTCGGCTGATTTTACTATACTTAAGGACGAGTTGCGTGCCTTGAGGCAAGGGTCGATGGATTTGAACACTCTCAAATCCGTTTTCTTGTCAAAGACCCAATTTTCCCCGGAGTACGTCAGGAATGATAAAATGTTGAAGGAAGATTTCTATCGAATCTTGAACGACAACTATCAAGATAAGATTAGTGTAAACGTGGTGAAAAGTTTTGAAGAGTTGTTTGATATGGCCAAAGGTTTTGAGTCGCTCGCTTTGAGAAAGAGTGGCTTTACTTTTGGCAATAGGAAGTTTGAAGCTACTAGTCATTCGAACAAGAAAAGTAAGGGTGCGAGTGAGAGTGTTGGTAGTGTGAAGAAGGGTACGTCCGGGGGTTTTGGACCCAAATGTTATAATTGTGGGCGACAAGGACCCTTGGCTCGCGATTGCACCAAGCCATCTTCTACAACCAAACTCACTTGTTATAATAGTGGAAAGGAAGGGCACCGAAGGCCGGAGTGTCCCGATTTGAACACCGATCATGTTAAGAAATTGGAGAAGGCGGCGGGTACGGCTAGGGGACGAAACTATTTGATGACCAATGATGAGGCCAAGCAATCCAACGAAGTTGTCTCAGGTACTTTCATGGTTAACTCTAATCCGGCCAGGATCCTATTTGATAGCGGTGCTAATTTGTCGTTTGTTTCTCCAAGATTTGTGTCTAAGCTTGATAAACCGCTAGCTAAGTTAAGTCATCCAGTAGAAGTTGAAATAGCGGATGGTAAGACGGTGATAGGGGTTGATGTTTGTAATGATTGTGATATTGTGTTTGGTTCCGAAAGGTTTAAAATTGATCTTATCCCGATGACCTTGGGTGAATTCGATATTGTCGTTGGTATAGATTGGCTCGATCATTATAGAGCCGATATTGCATGCCATGAGAAATCTATTCGTGTGAAGACCCCAAGTAGGGGAGAGTTAATTATTCATGGCGAGAGACGGAGAAGACTTGTGCCATTATGCACGTATGCACGGGCACGCCGTTTTCTTGTTAGTGGTGGCATGGCTTTTCTTGCTCATGTAGTTGATACTCGCGAAGAGCCACCATCCAATTGTGAAATTCCGGTGGTTAGTGAATTTGAAGACGTTTTTTCGGATGAATTATCGGGTGTTCCGGCGGAAAGACAAGTTAAATTTCGCATTGAGTTGGTTCCGGGGGCTACTCCCATTGCTAAAACTCCTTATCGTTTAGCACCAACGGAGATGCAAGAGTTGTTAAATCAAACCCAAGAGTTGCTTAAAAAGGGTTTTATTCGACCGAGTGCTTCACCATGGGGCGCTCCGGTTTTATTCGTGAAGAAGAAGGATGGTAGTATGCGGATGTGCATCGATTATCGGGAGTTGAACAATGTGACGATAAAGAATCGTTATCCATTGTGATAATGCTAAAAACGAACATATATTTCGTAGCATTATTCCTCAAGAAAGACAAGCTTTTAGTTGCAATTGTTCTATTTAAAAGTGATATTTGTTTAAATAATAAAAGGTGAAGACAAAAGACAGATTCGACGAATTGAAGAAACAAACGACCAAAAAGCTCAAAAGTAAAAAAGACAATCAAAGAGGTTCCAATTATTGATAAGAAACGTCTCAAAATTACAAGAGTACAAGATTCAAAACGCAAAGTACAAGATATTAAATTGTACGCAAGGACGTTCGAAAATCCAGAACCGGGACCAGAGTCAACTCTCAACGCTCGACGCAACGGACTAAAAATTACAAGTCAACTATGCATATGAATATAATATAATATATAATTAATTCTTAAAATTAATATATATATTATATTATATTTATAAAACGTCGGCACAAGGAAACAAGCAACATGTGAGCTCTCCCAGCTGGCCATGCAATCGCATGGCCAGGAAGAAGAAAGTCCATGCGATCGCATGGCATGAAAAGTCAGGCCACATCTCCTATAAATTTGCAGTTTGGTGAACGCAAAAATATAATATATCCATCTCTCTATCTATATACGTAATATATATATTTATAATTTATATTTTAATTTTAATTTTAATTTTAATCCTAATAATAAGGGTATGTTAGCGAATGTTGTAAGGGTGTAAGTCGAAATTCTGTCCGTGTAACGCTACGCTATTTTTAATCATTGTAAGTTATGTTCAACCTTTTTAATTTAATGTCTCGTAGCTAAGTTATTATTATGCTTATTTAATCCGAAGTAATCATGATGTTGGGCTAATTACTAAAATTGGGTAATTGGGCTTTGTACCATAATTGGGGTTTGGACAAAAGAACGACACTTGTGGAAATTAGACTATGGGCTATTAATGGGCTTTATATTTGTTTAACTAAATGATAGTTTGTTAATGTTAATCTAAAGATTTACAATTGGGCGTCCCTATAAATAACCATATACACTCAATCGGACACGATGGGCGGGGTATTTATATGTACGAATAATCGTTCATTTAACCGGACACGGGAATGGATTAATAGCCACTAGAATTGTTGAAACAGGGGTGAATTACATTCAAGGGTAATTGGTGTAATTGTTAACAAAGTAGTAAAACCTTGGTTTACACGCAGTCGATAACATGGTGTATTCATTAAACAAAGTATTAAAACCTTGTTACAATTCGAATCCCCAATTAGTTGAAATATTTAACTTCGGGTATAAGGATAATTTGATGAGGACACTCGCACTTTATATTTATGACTGATGGACTGTTATGGACAAAAACCAGACGGACATATTAAATAATCCAGGACAAAGGACAATTAACCCATGGGTATAAAACTAAAATCAACACGTCAAACATCATGGTTACGGAAGTTTAAATAAGCATAATTATTTTATTTCATATTTAATTTCCTTTATTTTATATTTAATTGCACTTCTAATTATCGCATTTTTATTGTTATTGTATTTAATTGCACTTTTAATTACCGTACTTTTTAATTATCGCAAGTTTATTTTATCTCATTTTTATTAATCGCAATTTCATTAT
Source organism: Rutidosis leptorrhynchoides (assembly GCF_046630445.1). NCBI lineage: Eukaryota > Viridiplantae > Streptophyta > Magnoliopsida > Asterales > Asteraceae > Rutidosis > Rutidosis leptorrhynchoides. Next base: position 103,934,539 of record NC_092342.1, read on the forward strand.
CGTTATTTACTTTACGCTTTAAATTAAGTCTTGTATTTATTATTTTACATTTGGTTTTAACTGCGGCTAAAGTTTTAAAATCGACAAACCGGTCATTAAACGGTCAAAACCCCCCCTTTATAATAATAATATTACTTATATATATATTTGTATTTTTACAAAAGTAAACTAATATAGCGTTAAGCTTTGTTTAAAGATTTTCCCTGTGGAACGAACCGGACTTACTAAAAACTACACTACTGTACGATTAGGTACACTGCCTATAAGTGTTGTAGCAAGGTTTAAGTATATCCATTCTCTAAATAAATAAATATCTTGTGTAAAATTGTATCGTATTTAATAGTATTTTTTTGTAAAATTTAATAGTATTTCGTACACCCCGCTGCACACATCAAGTATTTTTGGCGCCGCTGCCGGGGAACTCAATTTCTTGCTTAAAAGCCGGAAGCGCAACGCTATATATATAAAAAAAAAGATTTTTATTTTTAAGTTTACTTTTAAAAAAAAATACGCTTTTGTAAAAATACGTTTTAAATATTCTAAAATATAAAAAGAAAAATAAAAATATAAATATTTTTAAGAGTTTGTTAAATATTTAAGTTCTATAAAAGTTTCTTTATCTTTATTTTATAAAAATATAAGTTTTATTTAATTTATATAAATATATTATATAAATATATAAAACAGAAAAATAAAACACAAATCAGAAAAAAAAAAACACTCGAGTCCAGTACTGTAGCAGCCCAGTAACTGGCCCGAAACCCTAGCCCATGCGATCGCATGGCCGGGTAACATAGAACTCATGCGATCGCATGAGCTCACCTGACACGTCTGATTAGTCTGTCAACTGCATTAATTACGGTGTAATTATTATTATTATTATTATTTAATTAAAACCCTAATTAGGGTTAGTATTTTAAATAATTAATTTAGTTTTATTTATTTAATTTATATTATTTAGTTAATTAGTTTATAAAATTAATAATTTTAATAAATAAATAATATAAAAATAATATTTTTATAAAAATTGTACTTTTTACAACTTTTTGTATATTTTTATATTTTGTTCCTTTTTAATAGTTTTAGCGTAATTTTTGTATTTTTCGCTCGTATTTATTTTTAACTCATAGTTTTTGCCATAGTTATTTTTACTTCTAAATTTTAGGCTTTGCCGTAAAATTCCTTAAGTGCTTTTTCTTTAGACTAAGATTTAGGTGCTTTAGAATTTTGCAACGCCTTTTTAAGTTTTAGTACCTTTATAAGATATTGCCATTTGGGATATAGTTTTACTTGTAAGCTTTAATATTTTTAGACGCCTTTTACCTATGTATCAATTATCATTCCAATTAGTAATTTCAATTTGCGATTATAATTTTAAGTTAGTTGTAGTAATAAGGTTAGGTTAGTCAAGTGTTTTTTAAGTTTTATAAGTTTCTTTTATTTTTCCGTCACCTTTTATTTTTCTTTCTTATTTTTCTTTTTCGATCTTTTTCCGACGAACTCTTTTTCTTTCTTATTTCTCGACATTCTAGTTTTTAGGACATAGATTTTTAATCTACTTCTTATCTAAATTTCTTAAAATTACGAAAATTTATTTTAAGTGGTTAAATTAATAGACATCAAAATTTTTTGGTTCGTAGTAATAGTTGGATTTGTACGTGGACCGGGTTATTGGAGCCAAACAGTCCTCAATTATATTGAGACCAAACGAATCCTGCCCCTCTGCTGCATCTTTTGGCTATTCGAAACGTGGGCAAAATCAGAAAAGTCTATTGATTGGATAACTTATTATAATTTTTCTTTCCTTTTAAAAACTAATAGGATATTCAGTGAATGCACCGAGCAATACGTTCACCACCTTTTGTACGTTCACCACCTGTAACTAGATCAAGACATTTAGCAAATATTACTGCCGTTGATTTTTCTTTAGAATCGTCATCCAGTCGACCAAGTACTCTAGTTCAAATTTCCAATAATCCATTTTTGGAACCCGACCTCACAATTGAGAATCCGGAGAATATTCAGGGACGATTCGTAGATCCTGAACCACTAAACTTTCCTCCGGAACCACCAATCATTCAAACAGAGATTGTTGAGGAACGAACCATTAAATCAGAATCCTCTAGTGATTCCGATTCAACAAATTCAATTATGGAGAATCTGGAACCTTTAAGTATGGAAGACCGAATGAGAGCTAAACGCACTGGCCAAGGTCACGCAATTACTCATCCAGACATTAATGCGCCAGATTATGAAATCAAAAGACAAATTCTACACATGGTGACTAATCAATGCCAATTTAGTGGTGCGCCGAAGGAAGATCCAAATGAACATCTACGTACCTTTAATAGGATCTGCACACTATTTAAAATCCGAGAAGTGGAGGATGAACAGATATATCTCATGTTATTTCCCTGGACTTTAAAGGGAGAAGCCAAAGATTGGTTGGAATCGTTACCTGAAGGGGCGATTGATACATGAGACGTTTTAGTTGAAAAATTTCTTAAACAATTCTATCCGGCATCTAAAGCCGTAAGACTTCAAGCAGAAATTGTTACATTTACACAGAAGCCAAATGAAACTCTATATGAGGCGTGGACTAGATTTGGAAAGTTGTTAAGAGGATTTCCGTAACATGGTTTAGACACCTGTCAAATAGTACAAATATTCTACCAAGGATGCGACATCACTACAAGGAAAGACATAGATATAGCAGCTGGTGGTTCTATTATGAAGAAAACCGAAACTGATGCTTACAAAATTATTGATAACACTGCTTCCCACTCACATGAGTGGCACCAAGAAAAAGATATCGTTAGATCATCTAAAGCAGCTAAAGCCGATTCTAGCCATGACTTAGATTCCATTTCCGCAAAGATAGATGCTGTCGAGAGACGAATGGAAAAGATGACTAAAGATATTCACTCAATACGAATTAGTTGTGAGCAGTGTGGAGGACCACATTTGACAAAAGATTGTCTCAGTATTGAATTAACAATGGAACAAAGAGAGAATATTTCATACATAAACCAAAGGCCTGGAAATAATTATCAGAATAATTATCAACCGCCAAGACCGATTACAATCAAAACTAGAATTATAACAGAAATATTCCATACAACAACCAACAAGGTCCTAGCAATCAACAAGTATCCAATAATACTTACAATCAGCAAAGACCTAATTTTCAAAACAAACCACCACAACAAACCGATGATAAAAAGCCGAATTTAGAAGATATGATGACGAAGCTAGTTGAAACTCAAACGCAGTTTTTCACATCTCAGAAACAAACTAATGAACAAAATGCTCAAGCATTTAGAAATCAACAAGTTTCTATTCAAAATCTGGAACAAGAAGTAAGTAACCTAGCAAGGTTAATAGGTGAAAGAAAACCGGGAAGTTTACCTAGTGATACAAATGCTAACCCCCGAAATGAAACAGCTAGAGCTATTACCACAAGAAGTGGTACAACACTTAAACCACCTGAAATACCTGTAACTTCTGATGAAGCTATTCCTACTCCACAAGAACCACAACCTGATCAAGATAAGGAAAAAGAACCGGTAGTTGAAAAGGTTAATGAAGATAACACAGTTAAGGCTAAACCTTATGTTAAACCATACCAACCACCACTTCCTTACTCGAGTAAAATGAAGAAAGAGAAACTTGAAGCCGAGCAATCCAAATTCTTGGATATGTTTAAACAGATAAATGTAAATCTTCCTTTCATTGGTGTGATTTCAGGAATGCCTAGATACGCTAAATTCTTGAAAGATCTGATCACGAATAGAAAGAAAATGAAAGAACTCTCGGCTGTTACTATGAATGCTAATTGTTCAGCAGTGCTGTTGAATAAGATACCAGAAAAACTATCTGATCCAGGAAGTTTCACAATTCCATGTTTTCTGGGTAGTCTTAGTTCAATAGAAGCATTGGCAGATTTAGGTGCTAGTATAAATCTAATGCCATATTCACTATACGCTAAACTAGACCTTGGAGAATTGAAACCAACCAGAATAAGCATACAACTAGCTGATCGATCAATAAAATATCCTAGAGGGATAATGGAAAACATGCTAGTTAAAGTTGGTACTTTAGTATTTCCAGTAGATTTTGTTGTTCTGGACATGGAAAAAGATTCTCAAGTTCCTCTCATATTAGGAAGACCATTCTTAAACACGGCTAAAGCAATGATAGACGTGTTCGGTAAGAAACTGACCCTAAGTATAGAGGACGAGAGTGTTACCTTTTCAGTTGATAGAGCAATGCAACAACCGCAATCTGCAGATGATACATGTTATTATATTCAAACTATAGATGCACATGCAGAATTATTAGAAGAATTTCCAGAATTACAAGGAACAGGAGAATGTTCTTTAGGAGAAGGTAATGAACCAATTGATGAAGTTGAAATGTTAGCTACACTTATAGCTAATGGATATGAACCAACAACAGAAGAAATTCAAATGCTAAAAGAAGAAGACAGATATCGATATAAATCATCGATAGAAGAACCACCGAAATTAGAGTTAAAGCCACTTCCAAACCATTTGGAATACGCTTATTTACATGGTGAATCTGAATTACCTGTAATAAAATCGTCTTCTCTTACTGAAAATGAGAAATCACAACTCATTTCTGTGTTGAAAGCTCATAAACCAGCCATTGCAGGGAAGATTCATGATATTAAAGGAATAAGTCCTTCATATTGCACACATAAAATCCTTATGGAAGAAGGTCATAAAACGTATGTGCAACGCCAACGAAGACTAAATCCTAATATGCAAGATGTAGTTAAGAAAGAGATTATTAAACTGCTAGATGCAGGTTTGATATATCCAATCTCTGATAGTCCATGGGTAAGCCCAGTTCAATGCGTGCCTAAGAAGGGTGGCATGACTGTCATTACAAATGAAAAAAATGAGCTTATTCCTATTAGGACTGTAACAGGATGGCGTGTATGTATTGATTATAGAAAATTAAATGACGCCACCAGAAAAGATCACTTTCCCTTACCTTTCATAGATCAAATGTTGGAAAGATTAGCCGAAAATAGTTACTATTGTTTCCTAGATGGATTTTCCGAATATTTTCAAATTCCAATAGCACCCGAAGACCAAGAGAAAACCACATTCACGTGCCCTTATGGTACTTTTGCTTACAAACGCATGCCATTTGGACTTTGTAACGCCCCTGCAACCTTTCAAAGGTGTATGATGGCGATTTTTCACGACATGATAGAAGAATGCATGGAAGTTTTCATGGATGACTTTTCAGTCTTCGGTGATACATTTGAAACATGTCTAGCTAATCTGGAACGAATGCTCATTAGATGCGAACAGTCAAATCTAGTACTTAATTGGGAGAAATGTCATTTCATGGTTAAAGAAGGCATTGTTCTTGGTCATAAAATTTCAAAAGAAGGAATTGAAGTGGATAGAGCTAAAGTAGATGTAATTGCTAAACTTCCACATCCCACCAATGTTAGAGGAGTTAGGAGTTTTCTAGGGCATGCCGGTTTTTACCGACGTTTCATAAAAGATTTTTCTAAAATTGCCACTCCTATGAATAAACTCCTAGAAAAGGATGCTCCATTCATCTTTTCAGATGAGTGTATCAAATCTTTTAATATTCTTAAAGAGAAACACACTAATGCGCCGATCATGATAACACCAAATTGGAATCTACCATTTGAACTAATGTGCGATGCAAGTGATTTTGCAATGGGAGCCGTTTTAGGACAAAGGATTGAAAAACGATTTCAACCTATATATTATGCTAGTAAGACGTTACAAGGAGCACAAACGAACTATACAACTACTGAAAAAGAACTCCTTGCTATTGTCTTTGCTTTTGACAAATTTCGATCATATCTCGTTCTAGCAAAAACGGTGGTCTATACCGACCATTCTGCTCTTAGATACCTATTTTCAAAACAAGATACTAAACCAAGATTAATCCGTTGGATCTTACTCTTACAAGAGTTTGATATTGAAATCCGAGATAAAAGAGGAGCAGAAAATCTCGCCGCTGATCATCTTTCTCGTCTTGAAAAGCCTGAGTTAGAAGTTCTAAATGAATCGGCCATACAAGACAACTTTCCTGATGAATATCTATTGAAGATAGATTATAAAGAAATTCCATGGTTTGTAGACTATGCAAACTACTTAGTTTGTGGATTCCTTGAAAAAGGATTATCGTACCAAAAACGAAAGAAATTCTTCAGTGATATAAAACACTATTTTTGGGAAGATCCACATTTGTTTAAAAGTTGTCCCGATGGAATAATACGCCGATGTGTATTTGGAGATGAAGCTAGTAAAATATTAAACCATTGTCACACAGGACCAACAGGAGGGCATTATGGGCCTCAACTAACAGCAAGAAAAGTTTATGATGCTGGATTCTATTGGCCTACAATTTACAAAGACGCACACCTTCTTTGCAAATCCTGTGATGCTTGTCAAAGGGCCGGAAAAATAAGTCAACGTGATGAAATGCAACAAAATGTTATCCAAGTATGTGAAGTATTTGACATTTGGGGTATTGACTTTATGGGTCCATTTCCAAAATCTCATAATAATCTCTATATTCTCGTAGCCATTGATTATGTATCTAAATGGGCGGAAGCACAAGCTCTCCCAACTAACGATGCACGAGTTGTAGTCAACTTTTTAAAACGTCTTTTTGCAAGGTTTGGAACACCGAAAGCTTTAATAAGTGATCGGGGTACTCATTTCTGTAATAATCAACTTGAGAAAGTTCTTAAAAGATATGGAGTAACTCATAAAATCTCCACCGCATATCATCCACAAACAAGTGGACAAGTTGAAAATACCAACCGAGCTTTAAAACGTATTCTAGAGAAAACCGTAGGATCAAATCCGAAGGAATGGTCCATTAAATTGGAGGATGCACTCTGGGCTTTTAGAACAGCCTACAAAACTCCAATTGGAACCACACCTTTTAGACTTATTTATGGAAAAGCATGTCATCTTCTAGTAGAAATTGAACACAAAGCATTTTGGGCTTTGAAGACATGTAATCTTGATTTACATGAAGCTGGACGTCTACGATTAAGTCAACTAAATGAATTATAAGAATTAAGACATGAAGCATACGAAAATTCGTTAATCTATAAGGAAAGAACGAAGAAATGGCATGATAAAAGAATCAGAAGTTTAAAAGAATTTAAAGAAGGAGACAGAGTTCTTCTTTTCAATTCACGATTCAAGCTATTTCCTGGAAAATTGAAATCAAGATGGTCTGGACCATTCATAGTCAAAAGAGTTTTCCCATACGGAACGATAGAATTAATAAATTCAAATGGGATTGAATTTAAAGTTAATGGTCATAGAGTTAAACACTACATAGACAGTCCAATGGAATTCGATGATGAAGTTAATCACAAATTCGACACCACAGCTAACTAAGTGTGGGGAGAATCAAGTCTTTAAAGGATAATATGTATTTCTGTTAGAGTTAGATTGTCTGTTTTCATGTAGTTCTCGAAAATGGAACCTGAATGGTCTTTCCCTAGCAGACCCTAAAGAACTAGTCTTCTCCCCCCATTCTGAATTTTTATTTTTTTTAGGAAATGAAGACTGCCTGTGAACTAAACCATGGTCTAATGCTACACGCTTTGATCACTAAACGTAATAATGACACACTTCCGAGTGAAATAGTATCAGTAATCAGAGAAAGATTGGACGGAGTTAGAAAAGAATCCAGATGCGAAGATAATAAGTTACAATTTGGTAAAGGAAAATCAAAATCCGCAGCGAAAAGAAGAGCACGACACCTAGAACGATGTCACAAATTCGGAAAATGGTCACATGGAGGTAAATGTTCAAATAATCAAACCTATTCAAATACCGAATTTGTTACTTTATGCAAAGACGAACCGTTCATATGTTTAGAAGAAAAGACACTGAATGCTCGAGGTTACGCCTATGTAGCCATGGAAAACCAATTAAACCGACTATCTTATGAATGGGATAGATCATATAACTAAGAATACTATCTCACAGGTAAGTCTGTACAGTTTTTATTTTTTTTTATTTTTAATCTTTTGATAATAAACGCTAATTTGTTCGCTATAAAGTATTAAATTGGTATTAAATAAAATTAGGTTTGGCGACCGAAATTATTGATATCATTCAAAAATTTATTACATCACTGCGAAATTTAACGTTTATTCTTAAGGTATAAATATCTTTAATCAATCAACCCAAAATATTTCAAAAATTCGTCATGAGTTAAATTAGGTCTTGGAACCGAAATTACTTTACCGAAAAGAGGGGCGCATATTTTTGATAATATTTGATTGATTAAAGTAGGATAAAAAGCCAAAAAGATTTTTAATTTTATTTTTACCATGTTTTTAAAATTAATATATAAATCTTAAATTAATATTGTAAACTTTGTAAAAATAATATTTTTAAAATTGTAAATATTTGAAAAATTAATATAAGTTTGGTGTGAATTTATAATATGAATTTTTAAATTAAGTTTGGTGTGAATTTTTAATTTTTAAAATATGAATTTTTAATTTTATGCATTTCAAATTTTAAGTTTGGTGTGAATTTTTAATATTAATTTTGAATTTTATATTTAAATTGTGTGAATTTAAAAACAAAAATTTACTTTATCTCATTAAGTTAAAAATATGATTTTTAAAATTCGTCGTAAGTTGAAGACTAGGTCATTGAACCGAAATTGCTTTACCCGAGGGAGGGACGAGAACTTTTATTATCATTATTTTTAATCTTATTGAATTAAAGTATGCCAAAAAAAAAAAAAAAAAAACCTAAAAATCTTAGCTTTTAAAACAATCGCTACAAAAAGACAAATTTTAAAATTTTGTCGAAGGACGGACTAGGACATCGATCCGAAACGACCTCGTCCTAAATAACAAGAGAAACAAATTTTTAAAATTAATTAATATTTTTTTATAAGTTAAAGATTTCTAAAAAAAATCCAATATGTTTGGAAACTTTGGTAAAATTTAATCATTTTTCTACGCAAATCACCCTCAATAATTTAAATTGTTACTGATTTCTTGCAAATGAGGGCATTGCAAGATCTTAAGTGTGGGAAGGGGTTAAATTCTTTCGGATTTTAAAATTTTTATCTTAAACACTGGGTTACCATTAAAAATACTAGTAAAGCAGTAGTTGTATTAGAATCTAGTGCTCTCTGATAATAAAGAACAGCCCTAGTCTTATATACTGACTTCCCAATTTTAGTAAAATTTTTCAAAATTTTCAATTAAATGAACTCAAAATCATGTTTATACATATTTATGAACGATAAAACTAGGTTTTAACACCGAAATTATTGTAACCTCGGAAAGGACATAAATTGAGAAACAAACTAAAATGTTAAAATTCATTTAAGAACGGAATAGAGGAGAACAAAAAGGCAAATAAAAGAAAATAAAAGTCAAGTGTGGGAAAATTTACCAAGTTATTTTAAACATATGTAACATATTTCTGTAACAAATAATTTAAGATACTTTTGCTTTGGACTAATCTAAACAGTTTTACTCGATTTATTATAATATATTTGAAAGAAAGATGGATCTACACGATGAATCAATTCCATCATTAAAAGGAAGTAAAGTCTTCCGAAAAAGAAACGCGCTTCTTGATTTAGGTCATGAAGTTGTCGTCCAGACCAGCTGTAGGTTGACGAAAAATCTAGAAAAGTCATCCCTAAAATCAGCAGGAAATCCACGGACCTCAGCATCAAACAGGGTCGCCAAGTGGTCAGACTTATCCTAACCATGAGAGGATCTGTCTTGTAAAATGGGGAGGACGCCGTGCAAATTAGCTTGATAAGACTAATGAATCAAACCCCCAGAAAGGATAATCTCCTTAAAGATTAAAAATCAGCTTTTAAGACTGATATTACTCAATCCTAGAGATTGACCTTAAAGATTGAGAATTCAAACTCATGGAATTCGATGATATCTAAACTCGAGCTTGAACGAGAAAATATTTTGATAAAAAATACAAACCGATTTGTTTTTTGAAAACCCATTTTCAATGCGTTCATTACCATTGAACGTAAAATCCTAGGAATTCACCTGGAATTCATTAGGTCACCTGAACTAAATCGGGTGTCAACCGTAAGAACGGTGGTTGCATAGCATGGTCGAAGACAGGACCTTGTGCCAGACCGAAAAATCATAGGATGATCTTTACTATTGCTCCTACCAAGGATAGTACTAGCATCCGACACGTTAAAGACCATAATCAAATGCATGTCACGAGACATTGCCTTAACAGTTTCTTGTTCATCGCTTTCCTTTACAACCGGACGGTAGTTTACCGAAAGGTAATATACGGGACAAGTAAACTGGACGTGTTGCTTTCCTTATACAAGGTTAGCAAGTGGGTGACACAAAACCGCAAGTTTTGAGCTAAAATTTTCAAATCTGAAACCCACCAAGCCCACAAAAATATTTTGCAAACACCGGTGAAGGGTTATTCCGGAAAACTTATCTAGGGTAAAAACTAGATTTAATTTTCAAAAGATCAAATGTTTTCATAAAGATCCAATTTCCTTAATGGATCTAAATTTTTATAGTCATGTGGGACTGTAAACCATATCGTTACTACCATTGTTTATACCACCGTATAGAAATCACTGATGTACAAAGTGTGAAGAATAAAGAAGTGATTCTAGTATTTCAAGACGATATTGCTTGAGGACAAGCAACGCTCAAGTGTGGGAATATTTGATAATGCTAAAAACGAACATATATTTCATAGCATTATTCCTCAAGAAAGACAAGCTTTTAGTTGCAATTGTTCTATTTAAAAGTGATATTCGTTTAAATAATAAAAGGTGAAGACAAAAGACAGATTCGACGAATTGAAGACGCAAACGACCAAAAATCTCAAAAGTAAAAAAGACAATCAAAGAGGTTCCAATTATTGATAATAAACGTCTCAAAATTACAAGAGTACAAGATTCAAAACGCAAAGTACAAGATATTAAATTGTACGCAAGGACGTTCGAAAATCCGAAACTGGGACCAGAGTCAACTCTCAACGCTCGACGCAACGGACTAAAAATTACAAGTCAACTATGCATATGAATATAATATAATATATAATTAATTCTTAAAATTAATATATATATTATATTATATTTATAAAACGTCGGCACAAGAAAACAAGCAACATGTGAGCTCTCCCAGCTGGCCATGCGATCGCATGGCCAGGAAGAAGAAAGTCCATGCGATCGCATGGCATGAAAAGTCAGGCCACATCTCCTATAAATTCGCAGTTTGGTGAACGCAAAAATATAATATATCCATCTCTCTATCTATATACGTAATATATATATATTTATAATTTATATTTTAATTTTAATTTTAATCCTAATAATAAGGGTATGTTAGCGAATGTTAAGGGTGTAAGTCGAAATTCTGTCCGTGTAACGCTACGCTATTTTTAATCATTGTAAGTTATGTTCAACCTTTTTAATTTAATGTCTCGTAGCTAAGTTATTATTATGCTTATTTAATCCGAAGTAATCATGAAGTTGGGCTAATTACTAAAATTGGGTAATTGGGCTTTGTACCATAATTAGGGTTTGGACAAAAGAACGACACTTGTGGAAATTAGACTATAGGCTATTAATGGGCTTTATATTTGTTTAACTAAATGATAGTTTGTTAATGTTAATATAAAGATTTACAATTGGGCGTCCCTATAAATAACCATATACACTCAATCGGACACGATGGGTGGGGTATTTATATGTACGAATAATCGTTCATTTAACCGGATACGGGAATGGATTAATAGCCACTAGAATTGTTGAAATAGGGGTGAATTACATTCATGGGTAATTGGTGTAATTGTTAACAAAGTAGTAAAACCTTGGTTTACACGCAGTCGATAACCTGGTGTATTCATTAAACAAAGTATTAAAACCTTGTTACAATTCGAATCCCCAATTAGTTGAAATATTTAACTTCGGGTATAAGGATAATTTGACGAGGACACTCGCACTTTATATTTATGACTGATGGACTGTTATGGACAAAAACCAGACGGACATATTAAATAATCCAGGACAAAGGACAATTAACCCATGGGTATAAAACTAAAATCAACACGTCAAACATCATGGTTACGGAAGTTTAAATAAGCATAATTATTTTATTTCATATTTAATTTCCTTTATTTTATATTTAATTGCACTTCTAATTATCGCATTTGTATTGTTATTGTATTTAATTGCACTTTTAATTGCCGTACTTTTTAATTATCGCAAGTTTATTTTATCGCATTTTTATTAATCGCAATTTCATTATCGTTATTTACTTTACGCTTTAAATTAAGTCTTGTATTTATTATTTTACATTTGGTTTTAACTGCGACTAAAGTTTTAAAATCGACAAACCGGTCATTAAACGGTAAAAACCCCCCTTTATAATAATAATATTACTTATATATATATTTGTATTTTTACAAAAGTAAACTAATATAGCGTTAAGCTTTGTTTAAAGATTTTCCCTGTGGAACGAACCGGATTTACTAAAAACTACACTACTTTACGATTAGGTACACTGCCTATAAGTGTTGTAGCAAGGTTTAAGTATATCCATTCTCTAAATAAATAAATATCTTGTGTAAAATTGTATCGTATTTAATAGTATTTTCTTGTAAAATTTAATAGTATTTCGTACACCCCGCTGCACACATCACATTGCCTCGGATTGACGATTTGTTTGACCAACTCCAAGGTACAACGTATTTCTCTAAGATCGACCTACGGTCCGGCTATCACCAAATGCGTGTCCGTGAGGAAGATATTGAGAAAACGGCCTTTTGAACGCGTTACGGGTATTTTGAGTTTGTAGTTATGCCTTTTGGTCTTACGAATGCACCGACGGCATTCATGGATCTTATGAACCGAGTGTGCCAACCTATGTTGGACAAGTCGGTAATTATGTTCATTGACGACATACTTGTCTATTCGAAGAGTATGAAGGAACATGAACATCATTTGCGTGGTGTGTTGAAGACGTTACGGAAGGAGAAGTTGTATGCAAAATTCTCCAAATGTGAATTTTGGCTAAGGGAAGTTCAATTCCTTGGTCATATTGTGAACAAAGATGGTATTCAAGTAGATCCGGGGAAGATTGAGACGGTAAAGAGTTGGGGACGACCGACTATGCCTACGGAAATCCGAAGTTTTTTCGGATTGGCCGGTTATTATCGTCGGTTTATCCAAGACTTTTCTAAAATCGCTTCTCCTTTGACAAAGTTAACGAGAAAGAACGCGAGATTTAATTGGGAAAACGAGCAAGAAATTGCTTTCCAATTGTTAAAAGAGAAGTTATGTCAAGCTCCGGTTTTAGTGTTGCCGGAAGGTGTAGAAGACATGACAGTTTATTGTGATGCTTCTTTAAATGGGATCGGTTGTGTTCTAATGCAATGAGGTAAAGTCATCGCGTATGCCTCTCGACAATTAAAGGAACACGAAACGAGATATCCGAATCATGATCTTGAGTTGGCGGCGGTTGTTCATGCGTTGAAAATTTGGCGCCATTACTTGTATGGTGTCAAGTGTACGACTTATTCGGATCACAAGAGCTTAAAACATCTTTTTGATCAACGAGATTTGAATTATCGTCAACGTCGATGGATGGATGTGGTGAAAGACTATGATTGTGAAATACTTTATCATCCGGGTAAGGCGAATGTGGTCGCGGATGCGTTAAGTCGAAAGAGTCAACATCCGGCGATACGAGTAGGATCGTTACGCATGATTATTATTAACGATTTTCTTGTAAAGCTTGGCGAGACTCAAATCGAAGCTTTTGTTAACAATAAGCATGAGGAACGAATCGTGGGACAAATAGAGTTTATTACCTTAGGTCCGCATGGTTTGTTATCTTTTCAAGGAAGAGTGTGGGTGCCTAAAATGGGTGATCATCGACGAGTGCTACTTGATGAAGCACATAAGTTAAAGTATTCCATTCACTCGGGCGCGACAAAAATGTATCTTGATTTGAAGAAATAGTATTGGTGGCCGGACATGAAACGTGATGTTGTAAAGTATGTTGAACAATGTGTCACGTGTTTGCAAGTTAAGGCCGAGCACCAAAAGCCGTATGGTAAGTTACAACCGTTGGAAGTCCCGAAATGGAAATGGGAGCACATTACCATAGATTTCATTACAAAGCTACCAAAGACAGCGAGAATCCAATTTGATACGATTTGGGTGATAGTTGATCGGTTGACGAAAAGTGCATTGTTTCTTCCCATTCGGGAAATGATATCATCGGAGACTTTGGCTAAATTATTTATCAAGGAGGTGATATCGAGGCATGAGGTTCCTATATCTATTATTTCAGATCGAGACACTCGTTTCACATCTCAGTTTTGGAATAAGTTTCATAAAGATATGGGTACATAATTGAGAATGAGCACGACGTACCATCCTCAAACGGACGGTCAAACCGAACGTACGAATCAAACATTGGAGGATATGTTACGGGCGTGTATTATTGATTTCGGTGGTAGTTGGGATGAGCACTTGCCCTTGGTGGAATTCTCGTACAATAATAGTTATCATACTAGTATCGGGATGCCACCTTATGAGATGCTTTATGGGCGGAGGTGTCGAACTCCGATTTGTTGGGGCGAATTGGGTCAAAGAGAAATCGGGAGTACCGATTTGGTTTTAGAGACGAATAGCAAGATTGAGATGATTCGGACTTATTTGAAAGCAGCTCAAGATAGACAAAAGTCGTATGCTGACAAACTTAGGTGATTGATTGAGTTCCAAGAAGGTGCCATGGTGATGCTTAAGGTTTCGCCATGGAAGGGTATTATTCGGTTTCGAAAACGGGGAAAGTTAGCTCCTCGGTTTATTGGGCCATTTAAGATTTTAGCTCGTGTTGGTGAAGTTGCGTATCGTTTGGAATTACCCGAAGAGCTTGCGGGGATCCATAATACATTTCATGTTTCCCATCTCCGTAAGTATCTTGCGGACGATTCTTCATGGATGCCATTAGACGAAATTGAGCTAAACAACAAGTTAGAGTATGTTAAGGAGCCGATTGCTATACTAGATGAAAAGGTGAAAAGGTTGAGGAATAAAGAGGTGAGAACTTATAAAGTTCAATGGCATCGTAGTAAAGGTTCCGAGTTTACATGGGAGCCCGAAGAGTTTGTGTTGGTGTATCTTCCCTCATGTCATGCTGCTTGGATCGCGAGGACGCGCTCCGATTCAAGTGGGGGAGAGTTGTAAGACCCGAATAATTAGTGTACAGCAGTGTAAATATGGTACATGGAGTGTGGGTGACATTGTACAGCTAAACAGAGGTCAGAGCCTGCTCAGGCCTGTGTGCGCGCCTCACAGGTATAGGTGTGCGCGCCGCGCACCTATACTGTTGGCAGATTTTAGCTTTTAAATTAAAGTTTAATGAGGGGCATTATGGTCCTTTCACATGGGGCCGGTTTTAGGGCACTTATGGCCAGATTTGTGGTGGTTGAAGCACATTCAACACAACCACCAACACCATCTTCAATTCTACTTTAATCTAGAGAGAGAAACCCTTTAAGAGAGAGAAAGCTTGAATCAAGGATGAAGAAGCTTGATCCGGGTTAAAGCTCAAGTATTAAAGTTGTTCATCTAGCCTTTAGCTACATTTCGGTTGTGGTGGTATGTTCTAACCTCGATTTCCCTATTTTAATTTGTCTAAGTGTTAGGGTTTGGGTTAGCGATGAACATAAAACCTATATTTGGTGATTTTTGGTGTTCTTGGGTAAGATTGAGTCATGAAGACTCAATAGCAACTAACCTAGGGTTTCAAAGTGTTAATTGGTGTTAATGAGCCTTAATTGGTTAGTTAATTACTAGCACACCTAGATGTTTAGTAAATGTGTGTTATGTGGGTTTGTGGATGACCCGAAATGGGTGTGTTGACCTTAAAATGGTAAAATGGGTAATAATTGACCTAGTTGGGAAAGATGGGTATGAAATACCCTAATTGTGTATTAGTTAGGGTTGTTGAACCTTAATCACTAGCTTTTAGTGGTTTGTGATGGTGTTGACCTTAAATGGACGGTTTTGGAATAAATGTGTGGTTTAATGCATTAAGTCATTAAATGCACATTAGTGAATGGTTGGTGTTTAGTCCAACTAGTTTGTGTGTTGATTGAGTACTTATTGTAATAGGTACTTTTCTTTGAAGCTTACGGAAGTGTAAAACCGTCACCGAATTGTTAAGGTGAGTGGAGTAATTATGCATGTATGTATATGGTGTATTTATTTGTATGCTATGGGGAGCCGGGAGCGCCATAGTGTGTGCGAGTGTACTATGATGTGAACCAAGGAGCCGGTAGTATCATGGTGCATGTGTTGTGATGTGAACCACGGGGCCGGTAGCATCAAAGTGTGAACCACGGAGCCGGTAGCACTATAAAATGAGATGTGAACCACGGAGCCGGTAGCATCAAAGTGTGAACCACTGAGCCGGTAGCACTATAAAATGTGATGTGAACCATGGAGCCGGTAGCATCTAAGTGTGAACCATGGAGCCGGTAACACCTTAGTGTGAACCACAGAGCCGGTAGCACTATAAAAGAGTATGACTCGAATGCGTAGTGACGTGAACCACGGAGCTAGTAGCGTCATAGCATTACGTATGGTGTGAACCACGGAGTCGGTAGCACCATGATGTGTGTATGGTTAACCATATAGTTTGTGTATGTGTCGTTGTATAGCATAATATATTATTTCAATGAATATGCTATTGATTACGCTAGTTGCGGTATTTGGAGGTTATTAGCTTATACTTGGAGTTTGTATGCTAATTGTTATTGCTAGCGATTATACGGTGTATGTAAGTGTATGCAAGTAGGTATATTATATATGTATATGTATAATTATTTCATTCACTAAGCTTTGCTTACCCTCTCGTTGTTTACCTTTTTATAGGCTCGGGCGTTGACAATAGTAAGGACGTTCGATTGGATTAGAGATCCCGCTTTGTTTTGATAGGGGACGCTTTTGGATGTGTTAGCTTTTGAAGTTTGACCGAGAGTTGGGTAGTTTAACCTCCAAACATCATGCTCTAGTGTCGTTTGGAATTTAAACTAATTCGGTTGAAACTTATATATTTTGTACGAAACTTGTATTTCGGCCATATGTGGGCCCGGGTTCGTAAAACTTGTTTTATCATTGAAATGTGTTAGTTTTACATATTTGAACATGTTGTGAAAAGCGTTTCGTCTAAATACGTCGGGAAGTGGGAGATCTTTATTTGAAAAATGACAAAACCGGACAGAAGGTGAATTGACTTGTGCGCGCCGCGCACTTATGGGGCTGCGCGCCGCGTACCCTATCTGTAATAAAAAAATTTCGCGTATTCGTTTGGATATTGGGTTGGGTTATTACATTAATACTCTATCCGGAGATAGACCCACTCACTGAATACCAGCAACTAGCTTAGATAATCTATTACTGAGCGGCTTCCTTATCCTTATCACCTGAACATGAGGCAAATCAAGTTAGTTTCTGTCTGTTAACACAAAACAACACAGTACAGAAATCAGTCACAAAAAGCGCCGCTAAAAGTCCACCTAACACATGCATTTTCAGAATTTATATCCTGATTATCATAAGTCACGCAGACAGCATAACGGCTTGGCATTAACACTTAGTAAAATATTCTGCCCTCAAAGACACTCGGTCGATTGACCGACACAGTCGGTCAACTGTGTCCACACACTCGGTCGAGTGTCCACTTAAACGGCCGACTGAGTAAAATAAATCATCTGGTCAGAACTCAGACACACTCGGTCGAGTGTGTCACTCAACCGGTCGATCGTCTACACGGTCGGTCGAGTGTCAAGAGACACTCGGCTGAGTGTGTTCATCTGATGAAGAATTAAGACATGAAGCATACGAAAATTCGTTAATCTATAAGGAAAGAACGAAGAAATGGCATGATAAAAGAATCAGAAGTTTAAAAGAATTTAAAGAAGGAGACAGAGTTCTTCTTTTCAATTCACGATTCAAGCTATTTCCTGGAAAATTGAAATCAAGATGGTCTGGACCATTCATAGTCAAAAGAGTTTTCCCATACGGAACGATAGAATTAATAAATTCAAATGGGATTGAATTTAAAGTTAATGGTCATAGAGTTAAACACTACATAGACAGTCCAATGGAATTCGATGATGAAGTTAATCACAAATTCGACACCACAGCTAACTAAGTGTGGGGAGAATCAAGTCTTTAAAGGATAATATGTATTTCTGTTAGAGTTAGATTGTCTGTTTTCATGTAGTTCTCGAAAATGGAACCTGAATGGTCTTTCCCTAGCAGACCCTAAAGAACTAGTCTTCTCCCCCCATTCTGAATTTTTATTTTTTTTAGGAAATGAAGACTGCCTGTGAACTAAACCATGGTCTAATGCTACACGCTTTGATCACTAAACGTAATAATGACACACTTCTGAGTGAAATAGTATCAGTAATCAGAGAAAGATTGGACGGAGTTAGAAAAGAATCCAGATGCGAAGATAATAAGTTACAATTTGGTAAAGGAAAATCAAAATCCGCAGCGAAAAGAAGAGCACGACACCTAGAACGATGTCACAAATTCGGAAAATGGTCACATGGAGGTAAATGTTCAAATAATCAAACCTATTCAAATACCGAATTTGTTACTTTATGCAAAGACGGACCGTTCATATGTTTAGAAGAAAAGACACTGAATGCTCGAGGTTACGCCTATGTAGCCATGGAAAACCAATTAAACCGACTATCTTATGAATGGGATAGATCATATAACTAAGAATACTATCTCACAGGTAAGTCTGTACAGTTTTTATTTTTTTTTATTTTTAATCTTTTGATAATAAACGCTAATTTGTTCGCTATAAAGTATTAAATTGGTATTAAATAAAATTAGGTTTGGCGACCGAAATTATTGATATCATTCAAAAATTTATTACATCACTGCGAAATTTAACGTTTATTCTTAAGGTATAAATATCTTTAATCAATCAACCCAAAATATTTCAAAAATTCGTCATGAGTTAAATTAGGTCTTGGAACCGAAATTACTTTACCGAAAAGAGGGGCGCATATTTTTGATAATATTTGATTGATTAAAGTAGGATAAAAAGCCAAAAAGATTTTTAATTTTATTTTTACCATGTTTTTAAAATTAATATATAAATCTTAAATTAATATTGTAAACTTTGTAAAAATAATATTTTTAAAATTGTAAATATTTGAAAAATTAATATAAGTTTGGTGTGAATTTATAATATGAATTTTTAAATTAAGTTTGGTGTGAATTTTTAATATTAATTTTGAATTTTATATTTAAATTGTGTGAATTTAAAAACAAAAATTTACTTTATCTCATTAAGTTAAAAATATGATTTTTAAAATTCGTCGTAAGTTGAAGACTAGGTCATTGAACCGAAATTGCTTTACCCGAGGGAGGGACGAGAACTTTTATTATCATTATTTTTAATCTTATTGAATTAAAGTATGCCAAAAAAAAAAAAAAAAAACCTAAAAATCTTAGCTTTTAAAACAATCGCTACAAAAAGACAAATTTTAAAATTTTGTCGAAGGACGGACTAGGACATCGATCCGAAACGACCTCGTCCTAAATAACAAGAGAAACAAATTTTTAAAATTAATTAATATTTTTTTATAAGTTAAAGATTTCTAAAAAAAATCCAATATGTTTGGAAACTTTGGTAAAATTTAATCATTTTTCTACGCAAATCACCCTCAATAATTTAAATTGTTACTGATTTCTTGCAAATGAGGGCATTGCAAGATCTTAAGTGTGGGAAGGGGTTAAATTCTTTCGGATTTTAAAATTTTTATCTTAAACACTGGGTTACCATTAAAAATACTAGTAAAGCAGTAGTTGTATTAGAATCTAGTGCTCTCTGATAATAAAGAACAGCCCTAGTCTTATATACTGACTTCCCAATTTTAGTAAAATTTTTCAAAATTTTCAATTAAATGAACTCAAAATCATGTTTATACATATTTATGAACGATAAAACTAGGTTTTAACACCGAAATTATTGTAACCTCGGAAAGGACATAAATTGAGAAACAAACTAAAATGTTAAAATTCATTTAAGAACGGAATAGAGGAGAACAAAAAGGCAAATAAAAGAAAATAAAAGTCAAGTGTGGGAAAATTTACCAAGTTATTTTAAACATATGTAACATATTTCTGTAACAAATAATTTAAGATACTTTTGCTTTGGACTAATCTAAACAGTTTTACTCGATTTATTATAATATATTTGAAAGAAAGATGGATCTACACGATGAATCAATTCCATCATTAAAAGGAAGTAAAGTCTTCCGAAAAAGAAACGCGCTTCTTGATTTAGGTCATGAAGTTGTCGTCCAGACCAGCTGTAGGTTGACGAAAAATCTAGAAAAGTCATCCCTAAAATCAGCAGGAAATCCACGGACCTCAGCATCAAACAGGGTCGCCAAGTGGTCAGACTTATCCTAACCATGAGAGGATCTGTCTTGTAAAATGGGGAGGACGCCGTGCAAATTAGCTTGATAAGACTAATGAATCAAACCCCCAGAAAGGATAATCTCCTTAAAGATTAAAAATCAGCTTTTAAGACTGATATTACTCAATCCTAGAGATTGACCTTAAAGATTGAGAATTCAAACTCATGGAATTCGATGATATCTAAACTCGAGCTTGAACGAGAAAATATTTTGATAAAAAATACAAACCGATTTGTTTTTTGAAAACCCATTTTCAATGCGTTCATTACCATTGAACGTAAAATCCTAGGAATTCACCTGGAATTCATTAGGTCACCTGAACTAAATCGGGTGTCAACCGTAAGAACGGTGGTTGCATAGCATGGTCGAAGACAGGACCTTGTGCCAGACCGAAAAATCATAGGATGATCTTTACTATTGCTCCTACCAAGGATAGTACTAGCATCCGACACGTTAAAGACCATAATCAAATGCATGTCACGAGACATTGCCTTAACAGTTTCTTG
Source organism: Rutidosis leptorrhynchoides (assembly GCF_046630445.1). Classification (NCBI taxonomy): domain Eukaryota; kingdom Viridiplantae; phylum Streptophyta; class Magnoliopsida; order Asterales; family Asteraceae; genus Rutidosis; species Rutidosis leptorrhynchoides. The sequence continues at coordinate 103,955,600 of NC_092342.1, forward strand.
TTCATCGCTTTCCTTTACAACCGGACGGTAGTTTACCGAAAGGTAATATACGGGACAAGTAAACTGGACGTGTTGCTTTCCTTATACAAGGTTAGCAAGTGGGTGACACAAAACCGCAAGTTTTGAGCTAAAATTTTCAAATCTGAAACCCACCAAGCCCACAAAAATATTTTGCAAACACCGGTGAAGGGTTATTCCGGAAAACTTATCTAGGGTAAAAACTAGATTTAATTTTCAAAAGATCAAATGTTTTCATAAAGATCCAATTTCCTTAATGGATCTAAATTTTTATAGTCATGTGGGACTGTAAACCATATCGTTACTACCATTGTTTATACCACCGTATAGAAATCACTGATGTACAAAGTGTGAAGAATAAAGAAGTGATTCTAGTATTTCAAGACGATATTGCTTGAGGACAAGCAACGCTCAAGTGTGGGAATATTTGATAATGCTAAAAACGAACATATATTTCATAGCATTATTCCTCAAGAAAGACAAGCTTTTAGTTGCAATTGTTCTATTTAAAAGTGATATTCGTTTAAATAATAAAAGGTGAAGACAAAAGACAGATTCGACGAATTGAAGACGCAAACGACCAAAAAGCTCAAAAGTAAAAAAGACAATCAAAGAGGTTCCAATTATTGATAATAAACGTCTCAAAATTACAAGAGTACAAGATTCAAAACGCAAAGTACAAGATATTAAATTGTACGCAAGGACGTTCGAAAATCCGAAACTGGGACCAGAGTCAACTCTCAACGCTCGACGCAACGGACTAAAAATTACAAGTCAACTATGCATATGAATATAATATAATATATAATTAATTCTTAAAATTAATATATATATTATATTATATTTATAAAACGTCGGCACAAGAAAACAAGCAACATGTGAGCTCTCCCAGCTGGCCATGCGATCGCATGGCCAGGAAGAAGAAAGTCCATGCGATCGCATGGCATGAAAAGTCAGGCCACATCTCCTATAAATTCGCAGTTTGGTGAACGCAAAAATATAATATATCCATCTCTCTATCTATATACGTAATATATATATATTTATAATTTATATTTTAATTTTAATTTTAATCCTAATAATAAGGGTATGTTAGCGAATGTTAAGGGTGTAAGTCGAAATTCTGTCCGTGTAACGCTACGCTATTTTTAATCATTGTAAGTTATGTTCAACCTTTTTAATTTAATGTCTCGTAGCTAAGTTATTATTATGCTTATTTAATCCGAAGTAATCATGAAGTTGGGCTAATTACTAAAATTGGGTAATTGGGCTTTGTACCATAATTAGGGTTTGGACAAAAGAACGACACTTGTGGAAATTAGACTATAGGCTATTAATGGGCTTTATATTTGTTTAACTAAATGATAGTTTGTTAATGTTAATATAAAGATTTACAATTGGGCGTCCCTATAAATAACCATATACACTCAATCGGACACGATGGGTGGGGTATTTATATGTACGAATAATCGTTCATTTAACCGGATACGGGAATGGATTAATAGCCACTAGAATTGTTGAAATAGGGGTGAATTACATTCATGGGTAATTGGTGTAATTGTTAACAAAGTAGTAAAACCTTGGTTTACACGCAGTCGATAACCTGGTGTATTCATTAAACAAAGTATTAAAACCTTGTTACAATTCGAATCCCCAATTAGTTGAAATATTTAACTTCGGGTATAAGGATAATTTGACGAGGACACTCGCACTTTATATTTATGACTGATGGACTGTTATGGACAAAAACCAGACGGACATATTAAATAATCCAGGACAAAGGACAATTAACCCATGGGTATAAAACTAAAATCAACACGTCAAACATCATGGTTACGGAAGTTTAAATAAGCATAATTATTTTATTTCATATTTAATTTCCTTTATTTTATATTTAATTGCACTTCTAATTATCGCATTTGTATTGTTATTGTATTTAATTGCACTTTTAATTGCCGTACTTTTTAATTATCGCAAGTTTATTTTATCACATTTTTATTAATCGCAATTTCATTATCGTTATTTACTTTACGCTTTAAATTAAGTCTTGTATTTATTATTTTACATTTGGTTTTAACTGCGACTAAAGTTTTAAAATCGACAAACCGGTCATTAAACGGTAAAAACTCCCCTTTATAATAATAATATTACTTATATATATATTTGTATTTTTACAAAAGTAAACTAATATAGCGTTAAGCTTTGTTTAAAGATTTTCCCTGTGGAACGAACCGGATTTACTAAAAACTACACTACTTTACGATTAGGTACACTGCCTATAAGTGTTGTAGCAAGGTTTAAGTATATCCATTCTCTAAATAAATAAATATCTTGTGTAAAATTGTATCGTATTTAATAGTATTTTCTTGTAAAATTTAATAGTATTTCGTACACCCCGCTGCACACATCACATTGCCTCGGATTGACGATTTGTTTGACCAACTCCAAGGTACAACGTATTTCTCTAAGATCGACCTACGGTCCGGCTATCACCAAATGCGTGTCCGTGAGGAAGATATTGAGAAAACGGCCTTTTGAACGCGTTACGGGTATTTTGAGTTTGTAGTTATGCCTTTTGGTCTTACGAATGCACCGACGGCATTCATGGATCTTATGAACCGAGTGTGCCAACCTATGTTGGACAAGTCGGTAATTATGTTCATTGACGACATACTTGTCTATTCGAAGAGTATGAAGGAACATGAACATCATTTGCGTGGTGTGTTGAAGACGTTACGGAAGGAGAAGTTGTATGCAAAATTCTCCAAATGTGAATTTTGGCTAAGGGAAGTTCAATTCCTTGGTCATATTGTGAACAAAGATGGTATTCAAGTAGATCCGGGGAAGATTGAGACGGTAAAGAGTTGGGGACGACCGACTATGCCTACGGAAATCCGAAGTTTTTTCGGATTGGCCGGTTATTATCGTCGGTTTATCCAAGACTTTTCTAAAATCGCTTCTCCTTTGACAAAGTTAACGAGAAAGAACGCGAGATTTAATTGGGAAAACGAGCAAGAAATTGCTTTCCAATTGTTAAAAGAGAAGTTATGTCAAGCTCCGGTTTTAGTGTTGCCGGAAGGTGTAGAAGACATGACAGTTTATTGTGATGCTTCTTTAAATGGGATCGGTTGTGTTCTAATGCAATGAGGTAAAGTCATCGCGTATGCCTCTCGACAATTAAAGGAACACGAAACGAGATATCCGAATCATGATCTTGAGTTGGCGGCGGTTGTTCATGCGTTGAAAATTTGGCGCCATTACTTGTATGGTGTCAAGTGTACGATTTATTCGGATCACAAGAGCTTAAAACATCTTTTTGATCAACGAGATTTGAATTATCGTCAACGTCGATGGATGGATGTGGTGAAAGACTATGATTGTGAAATACTTTATCATCCGGGTAAGGCGAATGTGGTCGCGGATGCGTTAAGTCGAAAGAGTCAACATCCGGCGATACGAGTAGGATCGTTACGCATGATTATTATTAACGATTTTCTTGTAAAGCTTGGCGAGACTCAAATCGAAGCTTTTGTTAACAATAAGCATGAGGAACGAATCGTGGGACAAATAGAGTTTATTACCTTAGGTCCGCATGGTTTGTTATCTTTTCAAGGAAGAGTGTGGGTGCCTAAAATGGGTGATCATCGACGAGTGCTACTTGATGAAGCACATAAGTTAAAGTATTCCATTCACTCGGGCGCGACAAAAATGTATCTTGATTTGAAGAAATAGTATTGGTGGCCGGACATGAAACGTGATGTTGTAAAGTATGTTGAACAATGTGTCACGTGTTTGCAAGTTAAGGCCGAGCACCAAAAGCCGTATGGTAAGTTACAACCGTTGGAAGTCCCGAAATGGAAATGGGAGCACATTACCATAGATTTCATTACAAAGCTACCAAAGACAGCGAGAATCCAATTTGATACGATTTGGGTGATAGTTGATCGGTTGACGAAAAGTGCATTGTTTCTTCCCATTCGGGAAATGATATCATCGGAGACTTTGGCTAAATTATTTATCAAGGAGGTGATATCGAGGCATGAGGTTCCTATATCTATTATTTCAGATCGAGACACTCGTTTCACATCTCATTTTTGGAATAAGTTTCATAAAGATATGGGTACATAATTGAGAATGAGCACGACGTACCATCCTCAAACGGACGGTCAAACCGAACGTACGAATCAAACATTGGAGGATATGTTACGGGCGTGTATTATTGATTTCGGTGGTAGTTGGGATGAGCACTTGCCCTTGGTGGAATTCTCGTACAATAATAGTTATCATACTAGTATCGGGATGCCACCTTATGAGATGCTTTATGGGCGGAGGTGTCGAACTCCGATTTGTTGGGGCGAATTGGGTCAAAGAGAAATCGGGAGTACCGATTTGGTTTTAGAGACGAATAGCAAGATTGAGATGATTCGGACTTATTTGAAAGCAGCTCAAGATAGACAAAAGTCGTATGCTGACAAACTTAGGTGATTGATTGAGTTCCAAGAAGGTGCCATGGTGATGCTTAAGGTTTCGCCATGGAAGGGTATTATTCGGTTTCGAAAACGGGGAAAGTTAGCTCCTCGGTTTATTGGGCCATTTAAGATTTTAGCTCGTGTTGGTGAAGTTGTGTATCGTTTGGAATTACCCGAAGAGCTTGCGGGGATCCATAATACATTTCATGTTTCCCATCTCCGTAAGTATCTTGCGGACGATTCTTCATGGATGCCATTAGACGAAATTGAGCTAAACAACAAGTTAGAGTATGTTAAGGAGCCGATTGCTATACTAGATGAAAAGGTGAAAAGGTTGAGGAATAAAGAGGTGAGAACTTATAAAGTTCAATGGCATCGTAGTAAAGGTTCCGAGTTTACATGGGAGCCCGAAGAGTTTGTGTTGGTGTATCTTCCCTCATGTCATGCTGCTTGGATCGCGAGGACGCGCTCCGATTCAAGTGGGGGAGAGTTGTAAGACCCGAATAATTAGTGTACAGCAGTGTAAATATGGTACATGGAGTGTGGGTGACATTGTACAGCTAAACAGAGGTCAGAGCCTGCTCAGGCCTGTGTGCGCGCCTCACAGGTATAGGTGTGCGCGCCGCGCACCTATACTGTTGGCAGATTTTAGCTTTTAAATTAAAGTTTAATGAGGGGCATTATGGTCCTTTCACATGGGGCCGGTTTTAGGGCACTTATGGCCAGATTTGTGGTGGTTGAAGCACATTCAACACAACCACCAACACCATCTTCAATTCTACTTTAATCTAGAGAGAGAAACCCTTTAAGAGAGAGAAAGCTTGAATCAAGGATGAAGAAGCTTGATCCGGGTTAAAGCTCAAGTATTAAAGTTGTTCATCTAGCCTTTAGCTACATTTCGGTTGTGGTGGTATGTTCTAACCTCGATTTCCCTATTTTAATTTGTCTAAGTGTTAGGGTTTGGGTTAGCGATGAACATAAAACCTATATTTGGTGATTTTTGGTGTTCTTGGGTAAGATTGAGTCATGAAGACTCAATAGCAACTAACCTAGGGTTTCAAAGTGTTAATTGGTGTTAATGAGCCTTAATTGGTTAGTTAATTACTAGCACACCTAGATGTTTAGTAAATGTGTGTTATGTGGGTTTGTGGATGACCCGAAATGGGTGTGTTGACCTTAAAATGGTAAAATGGGTAATAATTGACCTAGTTGGGAAAGATGGGTATGAAATACCCTAATTGTGTATTAGTTAGGGTTGTTGAACCTTAATCACTAGCTTTTAGTGGTTTGTGATGGTGTTGACCTTAAATGGACGGTTTTGGAATAAATGTGTGGTTTAATGCATTAAGTCATTAAATGCACATTAGTGAATGGTTGGTGTTTAGTCCAACTAGTTTGTGTGTTGATTGAGTACTTATTGTAATAGGTACTTTTCTTTGAAGCTTACGGAAGTGTAAAACCGTCACCGAATTGTTAAGGTGAGTGGAGTAATTATGCATGTATGTATATGGTGTATTTATTTGTATGCTATGGGGAGCCGGGAGCGCCATAGTGTGTGCGAGTGTACTATGATGTGAACCAAGGAGCCGGTAGTATCATGGTGCATGTGTTGTGATGTGAACCACGGGGCCGGTAGCATCAAAGTGTGAACCACGGAGCCGGTAGCACTATAAAATGAGATGTGAACCACGGAGCCGGTAGCATCAAAGTGTGAACCACTGAGCCGGTAGCACTATAAAATGTGATGTGAACCATGGAGCCGGTAGCATCTAAGTGTGAACCATGGAGCCGGTAACACCTTAGTGTGAACCACAGAGCCGGTAGCACTATAAAAGAGTATGACTTGAATGCGTAGTGACGTGAACCACGGAGCTAGTAGCGTCATAGCATTACGTATGGTGTGAACCACGGAGTCGGTAGCACCATGATGTGTGTATGGTTAACCATATAGTTTGTGTATGTGTCGTTGTATAGCATAATATATTATTTCAATGAATATGCTATTGATTACGCTAGTTGCGGTATTTGGAGGTTATTAGCTTATACTTGGAGTTTGTATGCTAATTGTTATTGCTAGCGATTATACGGTGTATGTAAGTGTATGCAAGTAGGTATATTATATATGTATATGTATAATTATTTCATTCACTAAGCTTTGCTTACCCTCTCGTTGTTTACCTTTTTATAGGCTCGGGCGTTGACAATAGTAAGGACGTTCGATTGGATTAGAGATCCCGCTTTGTTTTGATAGGGGACGCTTTTGGATGTGTTAGCTTTTGAAGTTTGACCGAGAGTTGGGTAGTTTAACCTCCAAACATCATGCTCTAGTGTCGTTTGGAATTTAAACTAATTCGGTTGAAACTTATATATTTTGTACGAAACTTGTATTTCGGCCATATGTGGGCCCGGGTTCGTAAAACTTGTTTTATCATTGAAATGTGTTAGTTTTACATATTTGAACATGTTGTGAAAAGCGTTTCGTCTAAATACGTCGGGAAGTGGGAGATCTTTATTTGAAAAATGACAAAACCGGACAGAAGGTGAATTGACTTGTGCGCGCCGCGCACTTATGGGGCTGCGCGCCGCGTACCCTATCTGTAATAAAAAAATTTCGCGTATTCGTTTGGATATTGGGTTGGGTTATTACATTAATACTCTATCCGGAGATAGACCCACTCACTGAATACCAGCAACTAGCTTAGATAATCTATTACTGAGCGGCTTCCTTATCCTTATCACCTGAACATGAGGCAAATCAAGTTAGTTTCTGTCTGTTAACACAAAACAACACAGTACAGAAATCAGTCACAAAAAGCGCCGCTAAAAGTCCACCTAACACATGCATTTTCAGAATTTATATCCTGATTATCATAAGTCACGCAGACAGCATAACGGCTTGGCATTAACACTTAGTAAAATATTCTGCCCTCAAAGACACTCGGTCGATTGACCGACACAGTCGGTCAACTGTGTCCACACACTCGGTCGAGTGTCCACTTAAACGGCCGACTGAGTAAAATAAATCATCTGGTCAGAACTCAGACACACTCGGTCGAGTGTGTCACTCAACCGGTCGATCGTCTACACGGTCGGTCGAGTGTCAAGAGACACTCGGCCGAGTGTGTTCATCTGATGAAGAAGATGAACACAACTACGGGTTTAACCCAAAAATTCGCCATTTCTTGCTCTAGAGCTCGTTTATTACCTCAAAAATGACCAAATCGACTATACTAAACATCAATAGACACAAACCCACAAGATTTTGACACTAACAACATCAAAATCAACCATTTTGACCCAATTTGCACTTTTAATAAACTTGACACAAAAACTTCATTTTCTCAAAGATTAGAGCTTGATACACTATGATTCTTACCTCAAAAGACTCAGTAAATTGTAAGGAACAAGATGATACAAAAGATTTGAGCTCTAGAACACCAATTAGCAATCTAGGGTTTGATGGATGTGGAAGAAGTGAGTACGGGTTTGGTTTGGGAATTTTCTAGATAAGTGGAGAAATGAGAGGATAATGGATGCACAATACACTTAATTATGTTAACACACAATACCCCATGACACACGGGTATTTACCAGTTATCTAAAATCTTTCGTACTTAATTTGACTGCCCTAACGGAGTCCAAATTAAATAAACGAACCTGTTCTGTGACCCTTGTCACAAACTGGTCTTACCAAATAATAAAATAACACTGAACAATTAATTAAAATAAAAGCATAATTAACCACACAATTATGCCTAAGGGCAAAAAGGTCATCTTACATCTATGCCCGATCTGAGGATGTTACAAATGTACTAAATATTAAGGTGCGTTTAAAACAGCATAAGATTAAGTGTTGAATTATTCAATATTCAAATGATTCAAAGGTTCTGATTTAATTTGCTTCTAAACAACAACAATCTGTTTGATATTTATTCTAAATAAACTCTGTGAATAATGTAAAATTAGTATATTAACCTTATAAATTGTATAAATAAATTATTATACTATTATTTTGTAAGTGTTCTTATATGATTTAAGAAGTATAATAAAGGAAATGTGTGTGTTGAATAGTTAAAAGAGTATTTCAACTATAAATGATTTAGCACAAATTGTTGAACATTCATCATTATTTTTTATTCAGATGTCACAAATAAACGTATTGCACGCTAAACGATTTAGTATTCAGTATTGAACGGTTTAGCATTTAGTGCTATACTATTTAAGTAAGAGAAAAACACATCATAAACTCACTCCAGTTATTATGAACTTAATAACAAATTATTTTTTTAATAACATAACAATAACAAAATAGTATGAATTCGATCCAAATCCAAATATCTTGGGGAATGATGTGTCTTGTTGTTTACGAGATCAGGACGACTATTTCTAGCTCAGAGGTGACCATAAAGTTTTTTTTTATTAACCTGGGTATCCAACCGATATTACGAAGTGACTAATCTCAGGGCAACTACCAGCTTTGCGAGCAGTCTGGAGTCATTGAGGGTAAACCTTCGTAGCCGCGAGGGAGTAACTGCAGCTGCCTGGAATCGAACCCATGACCTCCACTATAGAATGATGGGCCCTCAAACATTACATCACCACCCGTGGTTGACCATAAAGATTTTTAGTGATGAGCATGTTGGTGGGTTTAATGCATATACGATTTGTCTTGAGGAGGGCACTTCAAAGACTATTCCTTCTGGATCCTTTGAAGTGTTTTCTTTTTATCAAGAGCGGGTAAAGCAATACACTTTGAAAATGTGGAGGAGAAACTTCTCAAACAGGGTTCGAACAACATAAAAGTTTTTCTAGCGTCAGAAAAGCTTGGTGTTTTCTTGTTTTTGAAAGGTGACGTTTACATTTCATATATATATATATATATATATATATATATATATATATATATATATATATATATATATATATATATATATATATATATATATATATAAACAATATGTATAGAGGAGAATGTCTAGCCCTCAAAATTATGAGAGCAGACAAAATACAGGTAACACACATACACGAATACAAAATTAAAAGACAGAACTCAAATCCCCGATGCTTAACCAATACCGGACTCATCCATGTTGATACACTCAAACGATCTCGGGTTAAATTACCATCAATGCCAATCCAGTGAGAATTGATTGAGATCCACGCGTGGCTTTGAAATTGAATCTCATTAAAAATTACAGCGTTGCTCGAGTTCTCTTTACCAAAGGTTGCTTTATTTCTATGATTCCAATGTATATACCTGATGACCCATTCAACTGCTTGGCACAAAAGTTTACCAAATGCCGATTAAAAAGAGAACCCGTTGCCCGTAAAAATTTCTCTTAAACTGAGGTTTGAACCCGATTTAATGTGCCACCAGTCATACACTTTCGACCACACATCACATGCCAGTTTGCAATGAAGTAGTGAATGATCAATTGACTCCACATCTTCGTTAGAAACTGGGCATCTAAGCGTGCCAAGATCCACCCAACGCTTATTAAGCTCTACCCGAACCGGAATCCTCCTACGCTTGGCTCTCTGATAATGCTAAAAATGAACATATATTTCATAGCATTATTCCTCAAGAAAGACAAGCTTTTAGTTGCAATTGTTCTATTTACAAGTGATATTCGTTTAAATAATAAAAGGTGAAGACAAAAGATAGATTCGACGAATTGAAGACGCAAACGACCAAAAAGCTCAAAAGTACAAAATACAATCGAAGAGGTTCCAATTATTGATAAGAAACGTCTCGAAATTACAAGAGTACAAGATTCAAAACGCAAAGTACAAGATATTAAATTGTACGCAAGGACGTTCGAAAATCCGGAACCGGGACCAGAGTCAACTCTCAACGCTCGACGCAACGGACTAAAAATTACAAGTCAACTATGCACATAAATATAATATAATATTTAAATAATTCTTATAATTATTTATATATTATATAATGTATTATAAACCGTCGGCAAATTAAAAGACAAACTTGTGTGAGCTGGTTTTACAAACTCCGCGAGTTGCGGAGTTTGTAGTGAAAAAATTACGCGAGTCGCGGAGCTTACCTGGACTAAAATGCCTATAAAAGCAAACGCATTTTGATCATTTTAACATCATCTTTTTCTTCTTCTTACTTATACGTAAGATATATATATATATATATATATATATATATATATATATATATATATATATATATATATATATATATATATATATATATATATATATATATATATATTTATATTTTAATTTTAATTTTAATTTTAATTTTAATTTTAAATCCTAATAATAAGGGTATGTTAGCGAATGTTGTAAGGGTGTAAGGCGAAATTCTGTCCGTGTAACGCTACGCTATTTTTAATCATTGTAAGTTATGTTTATATTATTTTCATTAATGTCTTGTAGCTAAGTTATTATTATGCTTATTTAATACCGAAGTAATCATGATGTTGGGCTAAAAATACTAAAATTGGGTAATTGGGCTTTGTACCATAATTGGGGTTTGGATAAAAGAACGACACTTGTGGAAATTAGACTATGAGCTATTAATGGGTTTTATATTAACTAAACAATACCTTGTTAATTTAATATACAAACTTATAATTCGACGTATTCATATATAACCACATACGCTTGACTGGGTACGGTGGGCGGGATATCTATAAATACCAATAATTATTCATTTTACCGGATACGAAACTGGATTAATAGTTAATAGACTTGTTGAAACAGGGGTGAATTACATTCAAGGGTAATTGGTGTAATTATTAACAAAGTAGTAAAACCTTGGTTTACACGCAGTCGATAACCTGGTGTATTCATTAAACAAAGTATTAAAACCTTGTTACAATTTGAATCCCCAATTAGTTGGAATATTTGACTTCGGGAATAAGAATAATTTGACTAAGGCTTTCGCTCTTTATATTTATGACTGATGGACTATTATGGATAAATCCGTATGGACATATTAAATAATCCAGGACAAAGAACAATTAACCCATGGGCATAAAACTAAAATCAACACGTCAAACATCATGATTACGGAAGTTTAAATAAGCATAATTCTTTTATTTTATATTTAATTTCCTTTATTTTATATTTAATTGCACTTCTAATTATCGCACTTTTATTTATTGTTATTGTATTGAATTTCACTTTTAATTATCGCATTTTTTAATTATCGCAAGTTTATTTTATCGCACTTTTATTTATTGCAATTTCATTATCGTTATTTATTTTACGCTTTAAATTAAGTCTTTTATTTATTTAATATTTTACATTAGGTTTTAACTGCGACTAAAGTTTTTAAAATCGACAAACCGGTCATTAAACGGTAAAAACCCCCTTTATAATAATAATATTACTTATATATATATATTTGTATTTTTATAAATTAAACTAATATATCGTTAAGCTTTGTCTAAAAGATTCCCTGTGGAACGAACCGGACTTACTAAAAACTACACTACTGTACGATTAGGTACACTGCCTATAAGTGTTGTAGCAAGGTTTAAGTATATTCATTCTATAAATAAATAAATATCTTGTGTAAAATTGTATCGTATTTAATAGTATTTTCCTAGTAAAAATAAAGCTATTTTATATACACCTCGCATAACTATCAAGTATTTTTGGCGCCGCTGCCGGGGAACTTAAAATCTAGCTTAAATGCCGGAAGCGCAACGCTAATATATAAGAAAAAAAAAGATTTTTATTTTTAGTTTACTTTTATAAAAATACGTTTTTGTAAAAATACGTTTTAAATATTCGAAAATATAAAAAGAAAAACAAAAATATAAATATTTTTAAGAGTTTGTTAAATATTTAAGTTTTATAAAGTTTCTTTATTTTTATTTTATAAAAATATAAGTTTTATTTAAATATTTTGTTTTTATTTAAAACATAAAAATTAAAAAACCGAAAAAAAAATATACATATAAATCTAGTTTTTAGATTTTTATTTATAAAATTATAAAGTGTTTCTATTTTTATTTTAGTTTTTAAAAAAACATAAGTTTTTATTTAATTAATATAAATATTTTATATAAATATTAAAAACAGAAAAATAAAAAAATATATATATAAATAAAAAACTGAACCTGTCGAAACCAGCCTGCACCTAATCTGAAATAACAAACCCCGCGACTCGCGGAGTTTGTTGCCTGGAGTACCGCAACTCGCGGAGCCGTCTGCCACGGGTGACCAGAAACCCTAAAAAGCATTTATTACGGAGTAATTATTATTTATTATTATTATTATTAACCCTAATTACTTAATTATTATTATAATTAGTTTTAAAATTTTAAATTAAATTGTATTTTAAATTTTAATTAGTTTTATTAATTTATAAAATTAATAGTTTTATAAAATAAATAATATAAAAATAATATTTTTATAAAAATTGAACTTTTTACAACTTTTAGTATATTTTTATATTTTGTCCTTTTTTATTCGTTTTAGCATAATTTTTTGTATTTTTCGCCCATATTTAGTTTTAAGTTATAGTTTTTGCCATAGTTATTTTTATTTTTAGATTTTTAGGCTTTGCCGTAAAATCTCTTAAGTGCTTATTCCTTAGACTAAGATCTAGGTGCTTTAGAATTTTGCGACGCCTTTTTAAGTTTTAGTACCTTTTTAAGTTATTGCCATTTGGGATATAGTTTTACTTGTAAGCTTTAATATTTTTAGACGCAACTTTTAATTTTTAGTTTTTAGTTCCTTTTTAAGTTTCAACGCGCTACTTTCTTATTTTTATTTTTCGACGCCTTTTACCTATGTATCAATTATCACTCCAATTAGTAATCTCAATTTGTAATTTTAATTTTAAATTAGTGATAGTAATAAGGTTGGGTTAGTCGAGTGTTTTAAAGTTTTTTTAAGTCACTCTTTTTCTTTCTTATTTTTCGACGCCTTTTATTTTTCAACCCTTTTCTTTTTTGACCTTTTTTGATGCGCTCTTTTTCTTTCTTATTTCTCGCCATTCAAGTTTTAGGACATAGATTTTATTCTACTTCTTATCTAAATTTCTTAAAATTACGAAAATTTATTTTAAGTGGTTAAATTGACAGACATCAAAATTTTCTGGTTCGTAGTAATAGTTGGATTTGTACGTGGACCGGGTTATTGGAGCCAAACAGTACGCAATTATATTGAGACCAAATGAATCCTGCCCCTCTGCTGCATCTTTTGGCTATTCGAAACGTGGGCAAAATCAGAAAAGTCTATTAATTGGATAACTTATATAATTTTTCTTTCCTTTTAAAAACTAATAGGATATTCAGTGAATGCACCGAGCAAGACGTTCACCACCTTTTGTACGTTCACCACCTGTAACTAGATCAAGACATCTAGCAAATATTGTCGCCGTTGATTTTTCTTTAGAATCGTCATCCAGTCAACCAAGTACTACAATTCAAATTTTCGATAATCCATTTTTTGAACCCGACCTCACAATTGAGAATCCGGAGAATATTCAGGGACGATTCATAGATCCTGAACCATTAATTTTTCCTCTGGAACCACCAATCATTCAAACAGAGATTGTTGAGGAACGAACCATTAAATCAGAATCCTCTAGTGATTCAGATTTAACAAATTCAATTATGGAGAATCTGGAACCTTTAAGTATGGAAGACCGAATGAGAGCTAAACGCACTGGCCAAGGTCACGCAATTACTCATCCAGACATTAATGCGCCAGATTATGAAATCAAAGGACAAATTCTACTTATGGTGACTAATCAATGCCAATTTAGTGGTGCACCGAAGGAAGATCTAAATGAACATCTTCGTACCTTTAATAGGATCTGCACACTATTTAAAATAAGAGAAGTTGAAGATGAACAGATATATCTCATGTTATTTCCCTGGACTTTAAAGGGAGAAGCCAAAGATTGGTTAGAATCGTTACCTGAAGGGGCGATTGACACATGGGACGTTTTAGTTGAAAAATTTCTTAAACAATTTTTTTCGGCATCTAAAGCCGTGAGACTTCAAGGAGAAATTGTTACGTTCACACAGAAACCAAATGAAACTCTATATGAGGCGTGGACAAGATTTGGAAAGTTATTAAGAGGATGTCCGCAACATGGTTTAGACACTTGTCAAATAGTACAAATATTCTACCAAGGATGCGGCATCACTACAAGAAAAGACATAGACATAGCAGCTGGTGGTTCTATTATGAAGAAAACAGAAACTGATGCTTACAAAATTATTGATAACACTGCTTCCCACTCACATGAGTGGCACCAAGAAAAAGATATCGTTAGATCAACTAAGCAGCTAGAGCCGATTCTAGCCATGACTTAGATTCCATTTCCGCAAAGTTAGATGCTGTCGAGAGACGAATGGAAAAGATGACTTAAGATATTCACTCAATACAAATTAGTTGTGAGCAGTGTGGAGGACCACATTTGACAAAAGATTGTCTCAGTATTGAACTAACAATGGAACAAAGAGAGAATATTTCATACATAAACCAAAGGGCTGGAAATAATTATCAGAATAATTATCAACCGCCAAGACCGATTTACAATCAAAACCAGAATTATAACCGCAATGTTCCATACAATAACCAACAAGGTCCTAGTAATCAACAAGTATCCAACAATACTTACAATCAGCAAAGACCTAATTTTCAAAACAAACCACCACAAACCGATGATAAAAAGCCAAATTTAGAAGATATGATGACAAAGCTAGTTGAAATTCAAACGCAGTTTTTCACATCTCAAAAACAAACCAATGAACAAAATGCTCAAGCATTTAGAAATCAACAAGCTTCTATTCAAAATTTGGGACAAGAAGTAAGTAACCTAGCAAGGTTAATAGGTGAAAGAAAACCGGGAAGTTTACCTAGTGATACAAATGCTAACCCCGGGAATGAAACAGCTAAAGCCATTACCACAAGAAGTGGTACAACACTTAAACCACCTGAAATACCTGTAATTTCTGATGAAGCTATTCCAACTCCACAAGAACCACAACTTGAACAAGATAAGGAAAAAGAACCGGTAGTTGAAAAGGTTAATGAAGATAACATAGTTAAGGCTAAACCTTGTGTTAAACCATACCAACCACCACTTCCTTACCCGAGTAAAATGAAAAAAGAGAAACTTGAAGCCGAGCAATCCAAATTCTTGGATATGTTTAAACAAATAAATGTCAATCTTCCTTTCATTGATGTGATTTCAGGAATGCCTAGATATGCTAAATTCTTGAAAGATCTAATCACAAATAGAAATAAAATGGAAGAACTCTCGGCCATTACTATGAATGCTAATTGTTTAGCAGTGCTGTTGAATAAGATACCAGAAAAATTATCTGATCGAGGAAGTTTCACAATTCCATGTTTTCTGGGTAGTCTTAGTTCAATAGAAGCATTGGCAGACTTAGGTGCTAGTATAAATCTAATGCCGTATTCACTATACGCTAAACTAGACCTTGGAGAATTGAAACCAACAAGAATAAGTATACAGCTAGCCGATCGATCAATAAAATATCCTAGAGGGATAATGGAGAACATGCTAGTTAAAGTTGGTACTTTAGTATTTTCAGTAGATTTTGTTGTTCTGGATATGGAAGAAGATTCTCAAGTTCCTCTCATATTAGGAAGACCATTCTTAAACACGGCTAAAGCAATGATAGACGTGTTCGGTAAGAAATTGACCCTAAGTATAGAGGACGAGAGTGTTACCTTTTCAGTTGATAGAGCTATGCAACAACCACAATCTGCAGATGATACATGTTATTATATTCAAACTATAGATTCACATGCAGAATTATTAGAAGAATTTCCAGAATTACAAGGAACAGGAGAATGTTCTTTAGGAGAAGGTACTGAACCAATTGATGAAGCTGAAATGTTAGCTACACTAATGGCTAATGGATATGAACCAACAACAGAAGAAATTCAAATGCTAAAAGAAGAAGACAGATATCGATATAAATCATCGATAGAAGAACCTACGATATTAGAGTTAAAGCCACTTCCAAACCATTTAGAATACGCTTATTTACATGGTGAATCTGAATTACCTGTAATAATATCGTCTTCTCTTACTGAAAATAAAAAATCTCAACTCATTTCTGTGTTGAAAGCTCATAAACTAGCCATTGCATGGAAGATTCATGATATTAAAGGCATAAGTCCTTCGTATTGCACACATAAAATCCTTATGGAAGAAGGTCATAAAACGTATGTGCAACGCCAACGAAGACTAAATCCTAATATGCAAGATGTTGTTAAAAAAGAAATAATTAAACTGCTAGATGCAGATTTAATTTATCCAATCTCTGATAGTCCATGGGTAAGCCCAGTTCAATGCGTGCCTAAGAAGGGTGGCATAACTGTAATTACAAATGAGAAAAATGAGCTTATTCCTACTAGGACTGTAACATGATGGCGTGTATGTATTGATTATAGAAAATTAAATGACGCCACCAGAAAAGATCACTTTCCCTTACCTTTTATTGATCAAATGTTGGAAAGATTAGCCGGAAATAGTTACTATTGTTTTCTTGATGGATTTTCCGGATATTTTCAAATTCCAATAGCACCCGAAGATCAAGAGAAAACCACATTCACGTGTCCTTATGGTACTTTTGCTTACAAACGCATGCCATTTGGACTTTGCAACGCCCCTGCAACCTTTTAAAGGTGCATGATGGCGATTTTTCACGACATGATAGA
Organism: Rutidosis leptorrhynchoides; assembly: GCF_046630445.1. Classification (NCBI taxonomy): domain Eukaryota; kingdom Viridiplantae; phylum Streptophyta; class Magnoliopsida; order Asterales; family Asteraceae; genus Rutidosis; species Rutidosis leptorrhynchoides. The sequence continues at coordinate 103,972,780 of NC_092342.1, forward strand.
AGAATGCATGGAAGTTTTCATGGATGGCTTTTCAGTCTTCGATGATACATTTGAATCATGTCTAGCTAATCTTGAACGAATGCTTATTAGATGCGAATAATCAAATCTAGTACTTAATTGGGAGAAATGCCATTTCATGGTTAAAGAAGGCATCGTTCTTGGACATAAAATTTCAAAGGAAGGAATTGAAGTGGATAGAGCTAAAGTAGATGTAATTGCTAAACTTCCACATCCCACCAATGTTAGAGGAGTTAGGAGTTTTCTAGGGCATGCCGGTTTTTACCGACGTTTTATAAAAGATTTTTCTAAAATTGCCACTCCTATGAATAAACTCCTAGAAAAGGATGCTCCATTTATCTTTTCAGAGGAATGTATCAAATCTTTTAATATTCTTAAAGAGAAACTTACTAATGCGCCGATCATGATAACTCCAAATTGGAATCTACCATTTGAACTAATGTGCGATGCAAGTGATTTTGCAATGGGAGCCGTTTTAGGACAAAGGATTGAAAAAAGATTTCAACCTATATATTATGCTAGTAAGACGTTACAAGGAGCACAAACAAATTATACAACTACTGAAAAAGAACTCCTTGCTATTTTCTTTGCTTTTGACAAATTTCGTTCATATCTCGTTCTAGCAAAAACGGTGGTCTACACCGACCATTCTGCTCTTAGATACCTATTTTCGAAACAAGATGCCAAACCAAGATTAATCCGTTGGATCTTACTCTTACAAGAGTTAGATATTGAAATCCGAGATAAAAGAGGAGCAGAAAATCTCGCCGCTGATCATTTTTCTCGTCTTGAAAATTCCGAATTAGAAGTTCTAAATGAATCGGCCATATAAGACAACTTTCCTGATGAATATCTATTGAAGATAGATTATAATGAAATTCCATGGTTTGCAGACTATGCAAACTACTTAGTATGTGGATTCCTTGAAAAAGAATTATCGTGCCAAAAACGAAAGAAATTCTTCAGTGATATAAAACACTATTTCTGGGAAGATCCACATTTGTTTAAAAGTTGTCCAGATGGAATAATACGCCGATGTGTATTCGGAGATGGAGCTAGTAAAATTTTAAACCATTGTCACACAGGACCAACGGGAGGGCATTATGGGCCTCAACTAACAGCAAGAAAAGTTTATGATGCTGGATTCTATTGGCCTACAATTTACAAAGACGTGCACCTTCTTTGCAAATCCTGTGATGCTTGTCAAAGGGCCGGAAAAATAAGTCAACGTGATGAAATGCCACAAAATGTCATTCAAGTATGTGAAGTATTTGACATTTGGGGTATTGACTTTATTGGTCCATTTCTAAAATCTCATAATAATCTCTACATTCTCGTTGCCATTGATTATGTATCTAAATGGGCGGAAGCACAAGCTCTCCCAACTAATGATGCACGAGTTGTAGTCAACTTTTTAAAACGTTTTTTTTTTCAAGGTTTGGAACACCGAAAGCTTTAATAAGTGATCGGGGAACTCATTTCTGTAATAATCAACTTGAGAAAGTTCTTAAAAGATATGGAGTAACTCATAAAATCTCCACTGCATATCATCCACAAACAAGTGGACAAGTTGAAAATACCAACCGAGCATTAAAACGTATTCTAGAGAAAACCGTAGGATCAAATCCGAAGGAATGGTCCATAAAATTGGAGGATGCACTCTGGGATTTTAGAACAGCCTACAAAACTCCAATTGGAACCACACTTTTTAGACTCGTTTACAGAAAAGCATGTCATCTTCCAGTAGAAATTGAACACAAAGCATTTTGGGCTTTGAAGACATGTAATCTTGACTTACATGAAGCTGGACGTCTACGGTTAAGTCAATTAAACGAATTAGAAGAATTAAGACATGAAGCATACGAAAATTCGTTAATCTATAAGGAAAGAACGAAGAAATGGCATGATAAAAGAATCAGAAGTTCAAAAGAATTCAAAGAAGGAGATAGAGTTCTTCTTTTCAATTCACGATTCAAGCTATTTCCTGGAAAATTGAAATCAAGATGGTTTGGACCATTCATAGTCAAAAGAGTTTTCCCATACGGAACAGTAGAATTAATAAATTCAAATGGGATTGAATTTAAAGTTAATGGTCACAGAGTTAAACATTACATACATGGTCCGATGGAAGTTGACAATGAAGTTAATCACAATTTCGACACCACAGCTAACTATGTGTGGGGAGAATCAAGTCTTTTAAGGATAATATATATTTCTATTAGAGTTAGATTTTTTGTTTTCGTGTAGTTCTCGAAAATGGAACATGAATGGTCTTTCCCTAGCAGACCCTAAAGAACTAGTCTTCTCCCCCCATTCTGAATTTTTATTTTTTTTAGGTTTTACGAAATGAAGACTTCCTGTGAACTAAACCATGGTCTAATGCTACTCGCTTTGATCACTAAACGTAATAATGACACACTTCCGAGTGAAATAGTATCATTAATCAGAGGTAAATTGGACGGAGTAAGAAAAGAATCCAGATGCGAAGATAATAAGTTACAATTTGGTAAAGGAAAATCAAAATTCACAGCGAAAAGAAGAGCATGACACCTTGAAAAATGTCACAAATGCGAAAAATGGTCACACGAAGGTAAATGTTCAAATAATCAAACCTAATCAAATACCGAATTTGTTACTTTATGCAGAGATGGACCGTTCATATGTTTAGAAGAAAAAACATTAAATGCTCGAGGTTACGCCTATGTAGCCATGGAAAATCAATTAGTCCGACTATCTTATGAGTGGGCTAGAGCATATCACTAAGAAATATATTTCACAGGTAAGTCTGTACAGTTTTTATTTTTATTTTTATTTTTAACCTTTTGATAATAAACGCTAATTTGTTCGCTATAAAGTATTAAATTGGTATTCGATAAAATTAGGTCTTGCGACCGAAATTATTGATATCATACAAAAATTTATTACATCACTGCGAAATTTAACGTTTATTCTTAAGGTATAAATATCTTTAATCAATCAACTCAAAATATTTCAAAAATTCGTCATGAGTTAAATTAGGTTATGGAACCGAAATTACTTTACCGAAAAGAGGGGCGCATATTTTTGATAATATTTGATTGATTAAAGTGGGATAAAAGCTAAAAAAAATTTTAATTTTATTTTTACCATGTTTTTAAAATTAATATATATTTAAAATTGTAAATATTTGAAAAAATTAATATTTTTAATATAAGTTTGTATGTATAAAAACAAAATTTAATTTAAGTTTGGTGTGAATTTTTAATATTAATTTTGAATTTTATGCATTTTAAATTTAAGTTTGGTGTGAATTTATAATATGAATTTTTAATTAAGTTTGTTGTGAATTTTTAATTTTATGCATTTTAAATTTAAGTTTGGTATGAATTTAAAAACAAAAATTTACTTTATTTCGCTAAGTTAAAAATATGATTTTTAAAATTCGTCGTGAGTTGAAGACTACGTCTTTGAACCGAAATTGCTTTACCCGAGGGAGGGACGAGAACTTTTATTATCATTATTTTTAATCTTATTGAATTAAAGTATGCCAAAACCATTAAAAAATCCAAAAAATCTTTGCTTTTAAAAATCGCGCTTTAAATAGACAAATTTTAAAATTTTGTCGAGGGACGGACTAGGACATCGATCCGAAACGACCTCGTCCTAAATAACAAAGGAAACGAAATTTTAAAATTAATTACTTAATTGTTTTAAAAGTTAAAGATTATTAAAAAAAAAAGGGGGGCCGCGACTCGCGGAGTTTGAAAGAGGCAAACACCGCAAGTCGCGGAGTTTGAAAAATACAGAAAAAAATAAAACGCTGGAAACAGATCAGTCCACACCACCCACACCCAAAATAACTGCGAAAAAAACCCGAAAAATACACACAAAAATCAAATTTTTTCACCAAAAATCATCACATTTTTTACTAAAATCATGTTGAGAAGGATGCTATCAAGGAATTACTCAAGAAAAACGGTAAATTTCTACACCTAAACACCATTTAATCAGAAAATTAGTGTTCTTGAGCAATTTTATACCCAATTCGATTTTGATGCTTTTTAGTGTAATTATGCTTAAATTGCTTATGTATTATGCTTGTATAACCTAGATTGATGCTATTTAACATGATTAGAAGCCTTAAACTTCAAATTTTGAGTAATCTAGGGTTTGTGTTCTTGAGCAATTTGGGGCTTTTTGATATAAACAGGCTAGGGCCGATTTTTGTCATGAATTATTGCTAAATTAAGTAGTGTAACATGTTTAGGTAGTTAAATAATCCAAACTTTGAGCCTAAACATGATTTTTGAGAATTAAAGTGGACTTTTTCAAGTCTAAAATTCATGAACTTGATTCTTGAGAGATAATGCCATTTGTAAACTTGTTTAATTGCTAATAATGATTATTTTGACATGTTATATGAGTTGAATGCTTATGAACTTGGCGAACATTTTCGTATATGCTTATTTGAAAAAGTGTAGATTTGATAAAAATATGAAAATGAGCATAAGTTTGATATAAATTGAACATGTCATTGTAATTATTTTGATTGATGATTTTGCTGACACTAATGCATATTTGGATGCACAAAAATTGTGTTTGATGTGTTTTGCAGACTGAAAGGGGTGAATCTTCATCCCAAGCTCGCAATGCTCCTCCTGAGAATGCGAAACAACAAGATGTTGATAACTATTACAAACAAGATATACCTCATCCAGTTATGACATTTTCAGATATGCACGTGGAAAATTTGCACCCGAACTTGAGATTAGACAGACGTTGGATAGATTATCCAAAATACCAAAGGGGCTTGCATACTCTTCATTCTAAAGCTGTTGAAGTACCTAGGATAATAGAATGGGGACCATTAGAGGCTGTAGAATTGGCCGAGCCAATTAGAGAATTACTTACACAGAGGTATGGTAATTCTACTTTTAACGATTGGGTACGATTATTTAACATGCGTAGACCTGTATATAAAGTATGGTGTGAAGAATTATTGTGTAGTATAGAAATAAATGATCGGGTAGCTAGTTTAACCGATCGTTCTTTTATTAGATTTTTGTTAGGAGGTTCGATGCGCCACATGTCTCTACTAGACATGGCTCAGGCCTTACATATATATACGCCTGAGGAGCTAGCATCTGCCGATTGTCGAGGGTTGATACTAAATGGTAGGAAAATTGATGAAAATTTTGATACGCATGGTGTATGGAGTCAAATGACTAGCCATCACCGATTTAAAGGGGGAAATTACTCTTATTTGGATATAGATAGAGCTGAATTAAGAGTAATTCACAGATTTTTAGCCAATTCGATTACACAACGAGGTAAGAATAAGGAAAAGGTAAATGAACAGGATTTGTTTTACCACATGTGTATTCGAGACCCACAAAGCGCTGTAAGTATACCTTATTGTGTGGGTTATTATTTATCAGCTATGGTTAGGGGGATGAGACCGCACAGTATAATAGGAGGTGGTATATTTATTACATTAATTGCTGAGTATCTCAATGTGGATATAAGTCGGGGGGGGGGGGGGATTATTAATCAAAGAACCAGAACCCCACGATACAATTGGTTTAAATGTATATCATGGTGCTAAGGTTTTGAAGAGGTGAAATAACGCCGCAGTACGATATAATGGTAGACATCCACAGGTTGAGAGAAATCAACAGCAAGGTAATGTGGGAGGGGGAAATGAAATGACAGAAATGCAAAGGTTTATAGCTTCACAAGAGTATGAAAATGCTAGACATCGAGCATTTGAAGATTGGCAAGTTCATCAAAACCAAATCATAGCTCATTGCCAACATGTAGGTAGAAACTATATTCCTACTCCAACGCCTATATTTCCTCCCTGGTCTATAGAGATGCAACCACCGTATCCTACTTATAACCCAGCTGAAGCATTTTATAACACATATGGTTATGCATGGAACCCCTACTGGTATCAGTAACAACCCTAGTTTATTTAGTTTTATTTATTTTATTTTTGTAATGTTACTACATTTAACACTTATGTTGATATTGTAATAGTTTTTATAATTTTCTAACTTTTATTTTTAGATTTTAATAATTTTTGAATGTGGGGTAATATACCAAACTTCAAAAATATGTATATATGTTTGCAGTTTATCTTATGTACACAACAGGGTAAAACAACGCATTTTCAAAGACTGGCATTAAGTTCAGCAAAAGCAACTAATTTTGATGACAAGATGCAAAATATATGTGAAATAACGACAAGACGGAATGAACAAATGATGTGCACCATTTATCATTCAGCAAACAAACGCCAATATGTTTGGAAACTTTGGTAAAATTTAATCATTTTTCTGCGCTAATCACCCTCAATAATTTAAATTGTTACTAATTTCTTGCAAATGAGGGCATTGCAAGATCTTAAGTGTGGGAAGGGGTTAAATTCTTTCGCAATTTTTAAAATTTTTATCTTAAACACTTGGTTACCATTAAAAATACTAGTAAAACAGTAGTTGTATTAGAATCTAGTGCTCTCTGATAATAAAGAACAACCCTAGTCTTATATACTGACTACCCAATTCTAGTAAATTTTTCAAAATTTTCAATTAAATGAGCTCAAAATCATGTTTATACATATTTATGAACGATAAAACTAGGTGTTAACACCGAAATTATTGTTACCTCGGAAAGGACATAAATTGAGAAACAAACCAAAATGTTAAAATTCATTTAAAATGGAATAGAGGACAATAAAAAGGAAAAATAAAAGCCAAGTGTGAGAAAATTTACCAAGTTATTTTAAACATATGTCACATATTAAAGATACTTTTGCTTTGGACTAAACTAAGAAATTTTACCCGATTTACTGTAAGAAAGATGGATCTACACAATGAATCAATTCCATCATTAAAAGGAAGTAAAGTCTTCCGAAAAAGAAACGCGCTTCTTGATTTAGGTCATGAAGTTGTCGTCCAGACCAGCTGTAGGTTGACGAAAAATCTAGAAAAGTCATCACTAAAATCAGCAGAAAATCCACGGACCTCAGCATCAAACAGGGTCGCCAAGTGGTCAGACTTATCCTAACCATGAGAGGATCTGTCTCGTAAAATGGGGAGGACGCTGTGCAAATTAGCTGGACAAGACTAATGAATCAGATCTCCAGAAAGGATAATCTCCTTAAAGATCAAAAATCAGCTTTTAAGACTGATATTACTCAATCCTTGAGATTGACCTTAAAGATTGAGAATTCAAACTCATGGAATTCAATGATATCTAAACTCGAGCTTGAACGAGAAAATATTTTGATCAAAATTACAAACCGATTTGTTTTCTAAAAAACCATTTTCAATCCGTTCATTACCATTGAACGTAAAATCCTAGGAATTCACCTGGAATTCATTAGGTCACCTGAACTAAATCAGGTGTCAACCGTAAGAACGGTGGTTGCATAGCATGGTCAAAGACAGGACCTTGTGCCAGACCGAAAAATTAGAAGGGTGAGCTTTACTATTGCTCCTACAAAGGATAGTAATTGCGTCCGACACGATATAGACCATAATTAAAAGAATGTCAGGGGACATTGCCTTAACAGTTGCTTGTTCAACGCTTTCCTTTACAACCGGACGGTAGTTTATCGAAAGGTAATATACGGAACAAGTATACTGGACGTGTTACTTTCCTAATACAAGGTTAGCAAGTGGGTGACACAAAACCGCAAGTTTTGAGCTAAAGTTTTCAAATCTGAAACCCACCAAACCCACAAAAACAATTTGCAAACACCGGTGAAGGGTTATTCCGGAAAACTTATCTAGGGTAAAAGCTAGATTTAATTTTCAAAAAGATCAAATGTTTTCATAAAGATCCAATTTCCTTAATGGATCTAAATTTTATAGTCATGTGAGACTGTAAACCATATCGTTACTACCATTGTTAATACCGCCGTAAAGAAATCACTGATGTACAAAGTGTGAAGAATAAAGAAGTGATTCTAGTATTTCAAGACTATATTGCTTGAGGATAAGCAACACTCAAGTGTGGGAATATTTGATAATGCTAAAAACGAACATATATTTCATAGCATTATTCCTCAAGAAAGACAAGCTTTTAGTTGCAATTGTTCTATTTACAAGTGATATTCGTTTAAATAATAAAAGGTGAAGACAAAAGATAGATTCGACGAATTGAAGACGCAAACGATCAAAAAGCTCAAAAGTACAAAATATAATCAAAGAGGTTCCAATTATTGATAAGAAACGTCTCGAAATTACAAGAGTACAAGATTCAAAATGCAAAGTACAAGATATTAAATTGTACGCAAGGACGTTCGAAAATCCGGAACCAGGACCAGAGTCAACTCTCAACGCTCGACGCAACGGACTAAAAATTACAAGTCAACTATGCACATAAATATAATATAATATTTAAATAATTCTTATAATTATTTATATATTATATAATATATTATAAACCGTTGGCAAATTAAAAGACAAACTTGTGTGAGCTGGTTTTTCAAACTCCGCGAGTTGCGGAGTTTGTAGTGAAAAAATTACGCGAGTCGCGGAGCTTACCTGGACTAAAATGCCTATAAAAGCAAACGCATTTTGATCATTTTAGCATCATCTTTTTCTTCTTCTTACTTATACGTAAGATATATATATATATATATATATACATATATATATATATATATATATATATATATATATATATTTATATTTTAATTTTAATTTTAATTTTAAATCCTAATAATAAGGGTATGTTAGCGAATGTTGTAAGGGTGTAAGTCGAAATTCTGTCCGTGTAACGCTACGCTATTTTTAATCATTGTAAGTTATGTTTATATTATTTTCATTAATGTCTCGTAGCTAAGTTATTATTATGCTTATTTAATACCGAAGTAATCATGATGTTGGGCTAAAAATACTAAAATTGGGTAATTGGGCTTTGTACCATAATTGGGATTTGGATAAAAGAACGACACTTGTGGAAATTAGACTATGGGCTATTAATGGATTTTATATTAACTAAACAATACCTTGTTAATTTAATATACAAACTTATAATTCGACGTATTCATATATAACCACATACGCTTGACTGGGTACGGTGGGCGGGATATCTATAAATACCAATAATTATTCATTTTACCGGATACGGAACTGGATTAATAGTTAATAGACTTGTTGAAACAGGGGTGAATTACATTCAAGGGTAATTGGTGTAATTGTTAACAAAGTAGTAAAACCTTGGTTTACACGCAGTCGATAACCTGGTGTATTCATTAAACAAAGTATTAAAACCTTGTTACAATTCGAATCCCCAATTAGTTGGAATATTTGACTTCAGGAATAAGAATAATTTGACTAAGGCTTTCGCTCTTTATATTTATGACTGATGGACTATTATGGACAAATCCGTATAGACATATTAAATAATCCAGGACAAAGAACAATTAACCCATGGGCATAAAACTAAAATCAACATGTCAAACATCATGATTACGGAAGTTTAAATAAGCATAATTCTTTTATTTCATATTTAATTTCCTTTATTTTATATTTAATTGCACTTCTAATTATCGCACTTTTATTTATTGTTATTGTATTGAATTGCACTTTTAATTATCGCATTTTTTAATTATCGCAAGTTTATTTTATAGCACTTTTATTTATTGCAATTTCATTATCGATATTTATTTTACGCTTTAAATTAAGTCTTTTATTTATTTAATATTTTACATTAGGTTGTAACTGCGACTAAAGTTTTTAAAATCGACAAACCGGTCATTAAACGGTAAAAACCCCCCTTTATAATAATAATATTACTTATATATATATTTGTATTTTTATAAAATAAAACTAATATAGCGTTAAGCTTTGTCTAAAAGATTCCCTGTGGAACGAACCGGACTTACTAAAAACTACACTACTGTACGATTAGGTACACTGCCTATAAGTGTTGTAGCAAGGTTTAAGTATATCCATTCTATAAATAAATAAATATCTTGTGTAAAATTGTATCGTATTTAATAGTATTTTCCTAGTAAAAATAAAGCTATTTCATATACACCTCGCATAACTATCACTCTCCAAAAAAATATACCTACTTTGATCGGAACTAAGTTGCATCAGTGAGTTTCGGATGTCCCTGTCGTCGTCGGTAGAATAACTTGTTTAATCAACTCGGATAATGCCTTAGTTGTGAATAAACCATTACTTGCTGATAATGCTAAAAACAAACATATATTTCATAGCATTATCCTTCAAGAAAGACAAGCTTTTAGTTGCAATTGTTCTATTTACAAGTGATATTCGTTTAAATAATAAAAGGTGAAGACAAAAGACAGATTCGACGATTTGAAGACGCAAACGACCAAAAAGCTAAAAAGTACAAGTTACAATCCAAGTGGTTCAATTTATTGATGAGAAACGTCTAAAAATGACAAGAGTACAAGCCGCAAAACGCAAAGCAAAAGATATTAAATCATACGAAAAGGCGTTCGAAAATCCGAAACCAAGACATGAACCAACTATCAACGAGCAAGTCAACGGAGCTAAAATTACAAGTCAACTATGCACAAGAATATAATATAATATATATAATTATATAAAATTATATATATTATATTATATATTATAATAAAACTCAGCAGCCCACGTTTTGGAATCAACTGGAACAGGATTTGGCAGCCATGCGATTACATGGCCAGCATGAGTAAATACCATGCGATAGCATGGCCAAGGAAACTTGGTCAGGTCTATAAATTGCAACGAATTCTGGCCAGTTTACACACACCTTATTCAATCTTACTCTCTGCTCTCTCTCAAATATATATATTTATATTTTATAATTATAATTTTAATATTAAGTTAATAATAATAAGGTTATAGTAGCGAATGTTTTAAGTTTGTAGGTCGAAACTCTGTCAGTGTAACACTACGCGATAAATACTCATTGTAAGTTATGTTCAACCTTTTTAAATTAATGTCTCGTAGCTAAGTTATTATTATGCTTATTTAAGCCGAAGTAATCGTGATGTTGGACTAAATATTAAGACTGGGTTATTGGGCTTTGGACCATAATTGGGGTTTGGACAAAAGACCGACACTTGTGGAAATTGGACTATGGGATATTAATGGGCTTTATATTAATTAAATGATATCTCGTTGATTTAATATAGAGATTTATAATTTGATGTATTTATATATAACCACATACGCTTGACTGTTTACGGTGGGTGGGATATTTATAAATACTAATAATTATTCATTTGACCGGACACAGGGATGGATTAATAGTCACTGGACTCATTAAAACAGGGGTGGATTACATTCAAGGGTAATTGGTGTAATTGTTAACAAAGTATTAAAACCTTGGATTACACGCAGTCGATAACCTGGTGTACTCATTAAACAAAGTATTAAGACCTTGTTACAGTTTAAGTCCCCAATTAGTTGGAATATTTGACTTCGGGTATAAAGGTAATTTGACGAAGACTCTCGCATTTTATAATTATGACCAATGGACTATTATGGACAAAACTGTAACGACCCGGATTTTTCCGATCATTTTACACTTATAAGATTAATATTTACATAAATTAAAACTTACTAACATGATAAGCAATCTAAATTGTTGAGATTTATGATTTTGAAAAGAGTTTTACATAACGTTTGACCGTCCAATTTGACCGATGATATCACGAACTATATAACATACGATAATTATACGTTTGTGTATATATATGTATATATACATATTTAACATGATTTATGGATGTTTTAATATCTTATTTTGTATTAATAACAATAAGTTATAAGTATATTTTGAAACTACTAACTTAAGTTTTCAAAACGATAACCATACGTAACGTTATTTGACATAAATACTTATGACCTATAATGTTTATACATATATCGTATATATAATGTATTTAATCACTTTTTAAGAACTTAAATACATAAAACAATATAAGTATATTCACAAAAGATAGCTATATTTGAATTCTCATTCCATTTTTCACAAGATTTCTATACGTATATCTAGAGTACATGTACTCGTATCATACCTAGCTTCTATACGTATTTACTATTGGTATATACACATAAAATCACCACCAACCAGCCCTTGTTCATGCCTTATGTATAAGGTAACTACTTTTGTTATCTAGTATGACAATTTCACATGATTAAAAGATTTTTTCACAAAATTACAAACTTATACACCTTTTACACCACCATTTATACTCCATTCCATTTTCATTTTACTACACATTTCCTTTAACTAAAACACACTCTTTTAAGAAAGAAAAGAATCCCTTAAACACTCCAGCAAATTTTCATCATGAACTAGCTTCAAAAACAACATTTAAACATCATAAGAAAATCCTTTCAAGAACACTTCAAAAATTCTTCCAACTATACAAGTTTACTTCCAATCTTTCATCTAATTCCATCACTCTTTTGGTTCTAGGTTTTTACTCCTCTTTTACAGCAATCTTGTCCAAGTAACTTGAGGTAGTAACTTTGTTCATAACCTTATTCGATTCATATATATATAGCTATCTTATTTTGTGGTATAAAATTTTAACAACAAGAACATAGTTTGAATGTTTTCAAACTTGTTTGCAAACTAAATAGATCCTTCTAACTTAACTTTTAAAATACTTCAAGACCTGTAATATAACATAAATATATGCTAATTTAACAAGGTATAACTTGGTTTTTCAAAGAACACCTTAAAAACTGATTTTACGACGTCGGAGTGCAACCGGGGGCTGTTTTGGGTTGGATAATTAAAAACCATCTTGAACTCTGAATTGGAGGTTTATATCCTGGAAAAATGATATTTCTTATGAATATGTTAACACATAAAAATTTCATGATTTAATTCAAAGTATAAGTGTTTTTAGAAAAATGGTCATTAAATGATATTTTTGTAACAAAAATGATTAACTTCATAAGTTTCACCAAAGTTTGACCTATGACCTGTGATTTCGAATACAAACTAAGGTATTTACAGTTCATATTTTTAAAGAGGGACTCGATCCAAGGAAGTGGCAAGTTGAACCAACGAAAACGGAGTTGTAACGAAGAAACTATGACCAAAACGAAATCGGATATCCAAGACTAGTTTAGCCACGAAAATAATTGGAGAAAAATTAAATAAATCACATCTTTTTAAAATAACATGATATTTTATATATATGTACTCATAATTTAATTTTATATGGTTCAGGATCACCCGTAAACAATACGAGAAGATTAATCATAAGATCCCATGATTGTACGCAACACGTCATTTGACAACACCGGTACTTTATGTACGCAACACGTCATTTGACAACACCGGTACCGTGGGTCAAGATTAATCTCGACCAATACATATACGATGGGGGTTTTATTTATTTCATTGGGGGTTTATTAAACACCTAAAAATGAACCATTAAAATTGAATTACTAACATCGGTCTGCTAACTACGGACTAAGGAATTATTAAAAGTATTAAAAGTATTATAAGTATATATATGTGACGATTGTTTTAAAAAGAAAAAGTATTGATATATTATATATGGATAGGTTCGTGATATCAATCGGAGACCAAGTCGAAATTACATATCTTCAAGGCAAAAGTGAGTATATAGTCCCACTTTTAAACTCTAAGTATTTCGGGATGAGAATACATGTATTTTATGTTTTACGTTATGGACACAAGTAACTGAAAAATATATTCTACGTTGAGTTGTACCACTGGCATACTTCCCTGTAGCTTGGTAACTATTATTTACAGCGGTATTGTAAACGCGAATCCTGTTGATAGATCTATCGGGCCTGACAACCCCAACCGGACTGGACGACCAGTATTCAACGGTTGCACAGTACTTCGTTTCGTGACTACACCTTGGTACGGTGTAGTAAGATTTCATAATAAAGGGAATATGCGACGTGATTAAATGTTAAGTATGGTTACCAAGTGCTCAACCACTTAGAATATTTTTATTAAAATGTTTATATATGAAATCTTGTGTTCCATTGTTATAACGCTGCTAGCATCAAACCTATATATCTCACCAACTTTATGTTGACGTTTTAAAGCATGTTATTCTCAGGTATGAATTAAGTCTTCCGCTGTGCATTAGCTCATGTTAAGGATACTACTTGGGACCTTTTAAAGCCATGATACAAAGACGTTGCATTCGAGTCATTGGAGTTCAATAGAGAATATTAATAAGTAAATGACAGATTAGGTCATTTGGATATTATGAAATGTTAGACGAAAATGTCAAATATTGATGTAATGATAGTTTGCCTTTTAAGAATAAATGCAACGTTTGTAAAATGTATCATATAGAGGTCAAGTACCTCGCAATGTTATCATATGTTATTGTATTCGTCCCTATGGATTGGGTCGGGTCGTCTCATGTGGTATCAGAGCGTTGGTCTTAGCGAACCAGGCCTTGCATTAGTGTGTCTAACTGATAGTTGTTAGGATGCATTAGTGAGTCTGGACTTTGACCGTGTCTACATGTCAAAAGTTTTGCTTATCATATCTAGTCGAAAAATCATCTGCTTTTCATCCTTAGGAATTGCCTGCTTAGTATTCTTAAGTCTAGACACGTCTTACTGCATTTAGTGCATCGATAGTGTATAGACAAAATTCGTATCCTAGCGTATCTGTTGCTATAGACATTGCCTGACGAATTTCAAAGATTCTCCGTAATTTACGGGATTTTGAGTATTATAAATACATATGTAAATTATGTATTGAAGAATACCAAACCCAACTCCTATAATCTATTCCAAACCAAAAATTCATTTCCCCGACTATACAAGATGAACTCCGCGTCCAGTTCGAATTCCTCCGACTCCGACAGCTACGCTGATATGGATTTCCATTCGGGCTCCGAAGGCAGCGTCACTGGAATGGATCAACCAATTTCTCATCATCTATTCTGGATGAATTGGGGATGGGTTCGTAGTATACTAAATTATTGGAGACAAGAAGAAGGTGATCCCTTTCACCCACCAAATTGCCCCATTGGCGACGAACCTGAAGCACTTACCGGCGAACCTGTTCGAGAAACCATTTTCTCTCTCATTTCTCGAGTATCTCGTCACGATTATATCCTATCCCATATTTCGGATCTTGTTCATTCGCTCACTCCAACCGCCAATCATCCTGGTGTACTAGCAGAAATTAACGAACTTCGCGCTCGTGTGACGGCTTTGGAGAACACGGTACGAAGGTTACAAACACCAGCAGCAGCAGCACCAGCAGCATAACCAGTACTGTTAACAACATCAACCTCGCAATCTTCAGTACCAGTAGCATCATCGACGTCAACGGCATCATCAGCATCAACACCAACCGTATCATTACCACCACCAACAATCACATCCGCACCACGTACCTCAACATCATCATCTGAACTTTGAATATGATCTTTGTTCTACATATCATTCTACACCGATTACCTCTTCTTTACGTATCATTCTTCGTTCGACATGACGATTATGTAATCTCTAATGTTTTGGAGATTATGTAATCTAGTAATAACGATAAATCAAATGAGTTGAATATTTTATTGACTCATTAAATTCATAGTTACCTCCGAAGAAAATATATATGCAAATATATTTTCATAAAGATTGTAATTAAAAATTTCATTCGTACAAACTGTTAATGATGAAAATATTTTAACGGGTGGGTAGTACCCAAGGAATATTTAGAATTCACATTAACAAGTTACACTGTACATTCTTCGAATCTGATTCAACGATCATTTATTATCATACTTACAATTACCGATATACGTATCCGTTCACCCCAGATTAACCATTTCCATTTAAATTTCATATTTGGATTTTTACCTATCCGAATCTAACAAGTGGCATAATGAAGAAACATTGGCAAAATAAAAATTGTTAGAAACAGATGAATTAATTAATTGAAATTGTGATAGGATTACACGCCAACTGTTCCGGCTAACTGTTCCCAGCTAACTGATTAATATTTAATTTATCGCAATTTACATTCTTGCAATTTTAATTTCTGTACTTTACATACCGTCGGGACACATGTACAACAACACGTCGGATTAATTCTGAGACAACACGTTGTATAATGGGTCATGATATATATTTATTTATTTTACGCATTTTAAATAACGGGACACGTATACAAGGTTTCGACTTATCATATTGACCCATCTATATATATATTTCGGAACAACCATAGACACTCTATATGTGAAGGTGGGAGTTGGCTATACAGGGTCGGAGTTGATTCCAAAATATATATATACTTTGAGTTGTGATCGACACCGAGACCAGTACACGGGTCACGATACGTATTAAGTAATTCGAATATTATATATTTAGTTCATATATGAATTTATTGAACCATTGGACAATCGGACTATTGGACTGCTAACTTTGGACAATTAAAAATGAGTTAAAATGATGATTATTACATATGAAACTAAACAATCCTTCAAGTTTGCCACTTGATTCTATTTTAAACCTCATTTGTATCTTGACGATTACAATTCGCATTCACAACTTTTCATGATTCTTGAAAACATCTCGATCGAGAAGTTGAACCAGTCGCACCTCGTCTACGGAAGAAAGATTTATGCATACAGTTATGCACCTGAAAATTTTCGAACTCGAAGTTATAGTTAAAACGTATCCGCATCGAATTCCTTATCATCCATTAGCAAAAACAATCACGCGATTCCTTTTCAATTAACTAATTTTGTCACAGCTCCACTTCGATATCTCAGTAAGACTACTCTTATTACAATCTCGATATATATATATACATTGTTCTTTAGCCATCGTTACCGGAGAACCTTTTATATTCCATCATATTACCATCAGCGTTTAATCATCTAAAAATACAATTCTCCTTAAACCATCTTGGTTTGATAACCAATGACCCAGATCCGATAACTTTGAAAATACTAATGAAGCAGCATGTTGTAGAAGGTCTTAATGACCAAAAGTTGATGATAAAAGAAGGAAGTGTTAGGAACGCTCGATAGAAAATTGGTACTGAAAACCGGATTGAGCAAACCATGAAGGAGACTCTGAACAAGTTACAAGGACTAAACTTGTACATAAAGAATTATGACGATTCTGTAGCAAACACCTTGCTTCTGAATCTAAACCCTTACGGGTCAATCTTCATCATCATCCTTCGACATTAGAAATTCCAAGATATTATCATATCTTTCATTATAAATATCCTCAATATTTCTGAAGATATTTTCACCACTATCCTTATCTGAAATCATTTATCTCTCTGTAATATCTGCGTTACAATATAAAGGAAACTGTGTTAGTTTCTAAATCCTTCAAGTTTAAAATAGGAATGTTCTGAAGCAGTGTTGGGAACTGATGCATGAATTAGTATAATATAATGAAACTTGATCAACTTCATTATATTACAGTAAGTCATGTTAAGTTTCTAATGGAATGTGATGATTCACAGTACCGTCATCATGTGCCATGTTACACGGCTTTTACATTCTATCCAATTCTGAAACGTATTAAGAACAAATCATCTTGATAGTTCTATTTTCCTGGATATTCTGGTAATTTGACAAATCAAAATCGTGCCATTACCATTCCTTTCTTAGAGCATTAGCTATGTTCATTCCGAATTTTATACCTACGAATTTCGAACTATTGATCGCTTGACTCAAGGACGGGAAGAAGAAACGAAGGGACAAAGTCCCAAAATAGAAATTGGGGTATAGATTACAGCAAATAGGAGAGAGTATTAACTATGGATGACAATGATTATGGAAAACAGAAGCAGGAGCATCGAAATATAAGGAAAGATATCAAACCCAATAACTACCCAGAAACTACAAACCGTGTGTATCAATACGTATGGCGACGTAAAGACACGGTATAATTAGAAACATTATAATTCCAAGAAAATCATAAAAGTGAATAGATTCTTCTAGCGGTAGATGAAAGAGAAGAATGAAAGATATGAAAGTTAGAAGTATAACAAAAATCAGAACGGGATGAAGCATTTTAAAGGATACCTTAAGGTATGAATTAGAGGAGGAAGAGTAAGAGATGTGAGGTATGGAAGTAAGAAAGGGAAGGAGGTGGATTTATAGTGAAATATCCGACAAAGAAATCGAAACAGATTATCGTATTAAATCAAAGGAGATCCTGTTTTCTAAATCATCGAAGAACCAAATCTTATTACATAAGATTTTCTTTAAATCCCTTAAATTCTGGAAATCAATCCTAATCTCGACATCGGTTAAAACAATTCCATATTCACTCATTTCATTCTTTTGTGATAGCTTCACTCGTGCGCTTCACATGATCGAATCGTTTTATCCATATCTTCCAATAATGATAAAACTCTATTAATACCTCATATTCGTCATGAAAACATTACTATTGTTATTTATGACAACCTCTACCAAATTTCGGGACGAAATTTCTTTAACGGGTGGGTACTGTAACGACCCGGATTTTTCCGATCATTTTACACTTATAAGATTAATATTTACATAAATTAAAACTTACTAACATGATAAGCAATCTAAATTGTTGAGATTTATGATTTTGAAAAGAGTTTTACATAACGTTTGACCGTCCAATTTGACCGATGATATCACGAACTATATAACATACGATAATTATACGTTTGTGTATATATATGTATATATACATATTTAACATGATTTATGGATGTTTTAATATCTTATTTTGTATTAATAACAATAAGTTATAAGTATATTTTGAAACTACTAACTTAAGTTTTCAAAACGATAACCATACGTAACGTTATTTGACATAAATACTTATGACCTATAATGTTTATACATATATCGTATATATAATGTATTTAATCACTTTTTAAGAACTTAAATACATAAAACAATATAAGTATATTCACAAAAGATAGCTATATTTGAATTCTCATTCCATTTTTCACAAGATTTCTATACGTATATCTAGAGTACATGTACTCGTATCATACCTAGCTTCTATACGTATTTACTATTGGTATATACACATAAAATCACCACCAACCAGCCCTTGTTCATGCCTTATGTATAAGGTAACTACTTTTGTTATCTAGTATGACAATTTCACATGATTAAAAGATTTTTTCACAAAATTACAAACTTATACACCTTTTACACCACCATTTATACTCCATTCCATTTTCATTTTACTACACATTTCCTTTAACTAAAACACACTCTTTTAAGAAAGAAAAGAATCCCTTAAACACTCCAGCAAATTTTCATCATGAACTAGCTTCAAAAACAACATTTAAACATCATAAGAAAATCCTTTCAAGAACACTTCAAAAATTCTTCCAACTATACAAGTTTACTTCCAATCTTTCATCTAATTCCATCACTCTTTTGGTTCTAGGTTTTTACTCCTCTTTTACAGCAATCTTGTCCAAGTAACTTGAGGTAGTAACTTTGTTCATAACCTTATTCGATTCATATATATATAGCTATCTTATTTTGTGGTATAAAATTTTAACAACAAGAACATAGTTTGAATGTTTTCAAACTTGTTTGCAAACTAAATAGATCCTTCTAACTTAACTTTTAAAATACTTCAAGACCTGTAATATAACATAAATATATGCTAATTTAACAAGGTATAACTTGGTTTTTCAAAGAACACCTTAAAAACTGATTTTACGACGTCGGAGTGCAACCGGGGGCTGTTTTGGGTTGGATAATTAAAAACCATCTTGAACTCTGAATTGGAGGTTTATATCCTGGAAAAATGATATTTCTTATGAATATGTTAACACATAAAAATTTCATGATTTAATTCAAAGTATAAGTGTTTTTAGAAAAATGGTCATTAAATGATATTTTTGTAACAAAAATGATTAACTTCATAAGTTTCACCAAAGTTTGACCTATGACCTGTGATTTCGAATACAAACTAAGGTATTTACAGTTCATATTTTTAAAGAGGGACTCGATCCAAGGAAGTGGCAAGTTGAACCAACGAAAACGGAGTTGTAACGAAGAAACTATGACCAAAACGAAATCGGATATCCAAGACTAGTTTAGCCACGAAAATAATTGGAGAAAAATTAAATAAATCACATCTTTTTAAAATAACATGATATTTTATATATATGTACTCATAATTTAATTTTATATGGTTCAGGATCACCCGTAAACAATACGAGAAGATTAATCATAAGATCCCATGATTGTACGCAACACGTCATTTGACAACACCGGTACTTTATGTACGCAACACGTCATTTGACAACACCGGTACCGTGGGTCAAGATTAATCTCGACCAATACATATACGATGGGGGTTTTATTTATTTCATTGGGGGTTTATTAAACACCTAAAAATGAACCATTAAAATTGAATTACTAACATCGGTCTGCTAACTACGGACTAAGGAATTATTAAAAGTATTAAAAGTATTATAAGTATATATATGTGACGATTGTTTTAAAAAGAAAAAGTATTGATATATTATATATGGATAGGTTCGTGATATCAATCGGAGACCAAGTCTAAATTACATATCTTCAAGGCAAAAGTGAGTATATAGTCCCACTTTTAAACTCTAAGTATTTCGGGATGAGAATACATGTATTTTATGTTTTACGTTATGGACACAAGTAACTGAAAAATATATTCTACGTTGAGTTGTACCACTGGCATACTTCCCTGTAGCTTGGTAACTATTATTTACAGCGGTATTGTAAACGCGAATCCTGTTGATAGATCTATCGGGCCTGACAACCCCAACCGGACTGGACGACCAGTATTCAACGGTTGCACAGTACTTCGTTTCGTGACTACACCTTGGTACGGTGTAGTAAGATTTCATAATAAAGGGAATATGCGACGTGATTAAATGTTAAGTATGGTTACCAAGTGCTCAACCACTTAGAATATTTTTATTAAAATGTTTATATATGAAATCTTGTGTTCCATTGTTATAACGCTGCTAGCATCAAACCTATATATCTCACCAACTTTATGTTGACGTTTTAAAGCATGTTATTCTCAGGTATGAATTAAGTCTTCCGCTGTGCATTAGCTCATGTTAAGGATACTACTTGGGACCTTTTAAAGCCATGATACAAAGACGTTGCATTCGAGTCATTGGAGTTCAATAGAGAATATTAATAAGTAAATGACAGATTAGGTCATTTGGATATTATGAAATGTTAGACGAAAATGTCAAATATTGATGTAATGATAGTTTGCCTTTTAAGAATAAATGCAACGTTTGTAAAATGTATCATATAGAGGTCAAGTACCTCGCAATGTTATCATATGTTATTGTATTCGTCCCTATGGATTGGGTCGGGTCGTCTCAAAAACCATATGGACTTATCAAATAATCCAGGACGAAGGACAATTAACCCATGGTAAATTAAAATCAAAACGTCAAATATCATGATTACGGAAGTTTAAATAAGCATAATTCCTTTATTTTATATCTCATCGCACTTTTATTTACTGTCATTTTATTTATCATACTTTAAATTATTACACCTTTTATTATCGTACTTTTATTTTATCGCACTTTTATTTATCGTCATTTACTTTATGCTTTAAATTAAGTTATTTTTATTTTTAATATTTTGCATTAGAACTTAAAATCGACAAACCGGTCATTAAACGGTAAAACCCCCCTTTTATAATAATAATAATATTACTTTATATATATATATATATATATATATATATATATATATATATATATATATATATATATATATATATATATATATATATATATATATATATATAGGGGAAGGATCAATGGGGAAGTAACCAATCGGGGGGAAGCGGGGGGAAGCAAAATTTTTTTTTTTTCGTTTTTTTTGGAAGTTTTTTTCCGGCATCAAGATCACACAAAAATATGAACATTTAGAAGAGACACTTCATGATGAATGTTATTATTTAGGTGGGAAAACGATCGACAAAAATAACATTCAAGATAATATTGTTCGTGAAGAATATGAACGTCTTTTTTTCATGTTTTGGGAAGTAAAATTTAGCCCGATTTAGAGTTTAGGGTTTAGGGTTTAGGGTTTGGTGTTTTGGGTTTATTCCATAAACCCAAAACACCAAACCCTAAACCCTAAACCCTAAACTCTAAACCGTTCGTGTTAAAAACTCAATCTAAATCCTAAATCTAAACCCTAAATCTAAACCGTAAACCCTAAATTTCTAAACCCTAATATCTAAACCCTATAAACCCTAATATCTAAACCCTAATGTCTAAACCCCAATAGCTAAAACCTCAACATACGCTCGAAAAACACGATAATTGTTGTATATTACTTCTTCGAGCGTTTTCCCGCCAAAATAAAAACATTTATCACAAAGTGTCTCTACTAAATGTTCATATTTTCATCTCATCTATAATGTTCGTGAACAAAGTTTTTTCAAAAAACGAAAAAAAAAAGTTTTTGCTTCCCCCCGCTTCCCCCCGATTGGTTACTTCCCTCTTGATCCTACCACTATATATATATATATATATATATATATATATATATATATATATATATATATATATATATATATATATATATATATATATATATACAAATATAGTTTAAAATAAATATAGCGTTAAACTCAGCTGTATCCTTGTGGAACGAACCGGACTTACTAAAAACTACACTACTCTACGATTAGGTACACTGCCTATAAGTGTTGTAGCAAAGTTTAGGTATATCCATTCAATAAATAAATAAATAACTTGTGTAAATTGTATCGTATTTAATAGTATTTCGTAATAAAAATAATAGTATTTCGTATACACCTCTGCACACATCAAGTGTTTTTGGCGCCGCTGCCGGGGACCATCAAGCGAAAGCGAAACGCTATAAAAAAATATTTTAATCTATTTTTGTGAGAATATATTTATAAGTTTCAAAAATATAAAAACATAAAAAAAGAAAGAAAAATATATTTCTATATTTTTAAGTATTTAAATTAAAAAGTTTATATTTTAAGAGTTATAAAACTAATGAGTAATATATTTTTTTATAAAACTAATAAGTTATATTTATATTTTATATAAATTAAACTCAGAAAAGAGAAGTAATCGGGCCACTACACTGTAGCAGCCCAATTTCTAAACTGGATCCACAGTCCATGCGATCGCATAGACAGACCAAAGAACTCTCATACGATCGCATGAGGTGAAAAGACATGACTGGTACCTTAGACTGTCAAATTAGGGTTACGTTTAATTATTATTATTAATTATTTAAGATTAGGGTTTTATTTTAATATAATTAGTTTAAGTTTAGTTTTAATTAATTATAAGTTTTAATTAGTTTTATTAATTATAAATTAATACTTTTATAAAATAATAATATAAAAATAATATTTTTATAAAAATAAGTAATTTTATCATTTTTTGTCTCTTTTTATAAATTGTATATTTTAATCTTTTAATTTGTAATTTGTATTTTTATCGTTCGTACTTAGTTTTAAACTTAGTTTTGCCGTAGTTATTTTATATTTCTAGATTTTTAGGCTTTGCCATAAAATCCCTTAAGTGCTTTTTCTTTAGATTAAGATTTAGGCGCTTTAGAATTTTACGACGTCGCTTATCGCCTTAGTTTTAAATAGATTTTAGTGCCTATTTAAGTAATTGCCGTTTTGGATTTAGAATTCTTTTTAAGTTTAATACCTTTAGACGCAAGTTTTAATTTTTAGTTTTTAGGCTTTTAAGTTTCGACGCTTTAATTTCAACGTTTATTATTTTTCGACTTTTTGTTTTTCGACGATTGTTTTTCGACTCTTATTTTTAGACGTGTTTTTTTTTCTTTCTCATTTCTACGCTCTAGTTTTTAGGACATAGATTTTTATCTTCTTTAATATTTCGACGAAAAATTATTTTAAGTGGTTAAATTGATAGACATCCAAAAATTTTCTGGTTCGTAGTAATAGTTGGATTTGTTAGTGGCGAGTTATGGCTTCCGATTTAAAGGTTCCTGGCTACCTGCTGCATCTATTGGCTATTCGAAACGTGGGCAAAATCAAAAAAGTCTATTAATTTGATAACTTATATAATTTTTATATTTATAACTAATAGGATATTCAGTGAATGCACCGAGCAAAACGTTCACCACCTTTCATACGTTCACCTCCTGTAACTCGATCAAGACATCTAGCCAATATTGTCGCCGTTGATTTTTCTTTAGAATCATCATCTAGTCGACCAAGTACTCCAATTCAAATTTCCGATAATCCATTTTTTGAACCCGACCTCACAATTCAGAACCCGGAGGATATTCAAGGACAATTCAGAGATCTTGAACCACTAATCATTCCTCCGGAACCACCAATCACTCATCCAGAGATTGTCGAGGAAGAAACCATTAAATCAGAATCCTCTAGTGATTCAGATTCAACAAATTCAATCATGGAAAATCAGGAACCTCTAAGTGTGGAGAATCGAATGAGAGCTATACGCACTGGCCAAGGTCATGTCATTACTCAACCAGACATTAATGCGCCAGATTATGAAATCAAAGGACAAATCCTACACATGGTAACTAATCAATGCCAATTTAGTGGTACACCAAAAGAAGATCCAAACGAGTATCTTCGAACCTTTAATAGGATTTGTACACTATTCAAAATCAGAAAAGTTGAGGATGAACAGATCTGTCTCATGTTATTTCCCTGGACTTTAAAGGGAGAAGCCAAAGATTGGTTAGAATCGTTACCAGAAGGGGCGATTGATACATGGGATGTTTTAGTTGAGAAATTTCTTAAAAGATTCTTTCTAGCATCTAAAGCCGTGAGACTTCAAGGAGAAATTGTTACGTTCGCGCAAAAGCCAAATGAAACATTATATGAGGCGTGGACAAGATTTGGAAAGTTGTTGAGAGGATGTCCTCAACACGGTTTAGACACTTATCAAATAGTGCAAATATTCTACCAAGGATGCGACGTTGCTACAAGAAAAGGCATCGACACAGCAGCTGGTGGTTCCATTATGAAGAAAACCGCAACCGAAGCTCACAAAATTATTGATAAAACAACATCCCACTCACATGAGTGGCATCAAGAAAAAGATATCTTTCGTTCATCTAAAGCGGCTAGAGCCGATTCTAGCCATGACTTTGATTCCATTTCCGCAAAGTTAGATGCTTTCGAGAGACGAATGGAAAAGATGACTAAAGATATTCACGTAATACGAATTTGTTGTGAGTAGTGTGGAGGACCACATTTGACAAAAGATTGTCTCAGTATTGAACACACAATGGAACAAAGAGAGAATGTTTCATACATGAACCAAAGGTCGGGAAATAATTATCAGAATAATTATCAACCGTCAAGATCAAACTACAATCAAAATCAGAATTATAACCGAAATATTCCATACAACAACCAACAAGGTCCTAGCAAACAACAACAACAACAACAACAACAATACCCAATCACATTTGAGTGGGGTATGGGGGAGGTGGGATGTAGACAATCCTTCCTCTATCCTAGAATAAAGAGAAATCATTTCTCCACCCCGAGTTAAACACTCACAAGAGCGGAGAAAGTCCTCCCTCTCTCTATTCGACGGGTAAAGAGATTGCTTTCAAGGGGACCTCCGGCCATAAAGAATGAGAAAAAACAAAAAGAAATAAATTAACTTTAAAAAAAAACATGAAATAAATAGATAAATATATATAAAAAAATAGTAATAATAAATAAGAAAATAAAAAATAAAATAAACAGAGACGCCATGAAAATGGTAGAATCAAATTTTCATAGGTTTTACATCGTGCATGGAGTTCAATTTAGGCTCTAAGCGGCAGTCAAGTCGCCAATAGATCGACGCTTGCTAAGCCTCGCTTAACAGAGCCGTGTATGAAAAAAAAACTAATAGTGAGAGTATATATATATATATATATATATATATATATATATATATATATATATATATATATATATATATATATATATATATATATATATATATATATATATATATATATATATATATATATATAGGGAAAAAGAAGGCGTACCTTAGACAGTAGGACGGAGCTCAGGACAAAACGAGAGATGCTACAGCTAAAAAAAAAAAAAAAATAAAAAACATAGATGCCCGCAAACAAGCAACCCTAAACACAACAAAACATACAAACCTAGAAACACAGACCAACAAACATACGTACGTACGTACGTACATACGTACATACATACGTACGTACATGCATACAAGAAACCGTACGTAACCAAACAAATAACATGAAAATTTGAAACTTACCCACGAGCATACATACAAACATACATAATAGCCGACCCACAAACGCATACAAACATACATACAACAACATACATAAAGCAAACAAATAGACATACAAACAAACATACTCGCAACCACAACCTAAACCCTAAACATGAATATAAACAAACACAAACAAGCACACACAAACATAACCAGTAAAAAGAAGGGGGCGCGGTAATAGACAAAGCGCAGAAAAACACGCTATATGACGAAATAAACAAACAAAAACACAAAAAAGGAAGAAACAAAAACAGAAACACACAGACCGACGAACACACAAACACACATACACACAAACAAACCAACACCCAAACAAACAAAGACCTACTCTTCTATTCTAATTCTAGTCCTAGCAATCAACAAGTATCTAATAATACTTACAACCAGCAAAGACCTATTTTTCCAAATAAACCACTACAAACCGATGATAAAAAGCCAAATTTAGAAGATATGATGTCGAAGCTAGTTGAATCTCAAACTCAATTTTTCACATCTCAGAAACAAACTAATGAACAAAATGCTCAAGCATTTGGAAATCAACAAGCTTCTATCCAAAATCTGGAACAAGAAGTAAGTAACCTAGCAAGGTTAATAGGTGAAAGAAAACCGGGGAGTCTACCTAGCGATACAAATGCTAACCCCTGAAATGAACAGCTAAAGCCATTACCACAAGAAGTGGTATTACACTTAAACCACCTGAAATACCTGTGATTTCTGATGACTCTATTCCTACTACACAGGAACCACAGCCTGAGCAAGATAAGAAACAGAATCGGTAGTTGAAAAGGTTAATGAAGATAACACAGTTAAGGCAAAGCCTTATGTTAAACCATACCAACCACCGCTCCCTTACTCGAGTAAAATGAGAAAAGAAAGACTTGAAGCCGAGCAATCCAAATTCTTGGATATGTTTAAACAAATAAATGTTAATCTTCCTTTCATTGATGTGATTTCAGGAATGCCAAGATATGCTAAATTCCTGAAAGATCTAATCACAAATAGAAAAAAATGGAAGAACTCTCGGCTGTTACAATGAATGTTAATTGTTCTGCAGTGCTGTTGAATAAACTACCAGAAAAATTATCAGATCCAGGAAGTTTCACAATTCCATGTTTTCTGGGTAGTCTTAATTCAATAGAAGCATTGGCAGACGTAGGTGCTAGTATAAATTTATTGTTATATTCACTATACATTAAACTAGACCTTGGAGAATTGAAACCAACACGAATAAGCATACAACTAGCCGATCGATTAGTAAAATATCCTAGAGGGATAATGGAGAACATGCTAGTTAAAGTTGGTACTTTAGTATTTACAGTAGACTTTGTTATTCTGGACATGGAAGAACATTCTCGAGTTCCTCTTATATTAGGAAGACCATTCTTAAACACGGCTGAAGCAATAATAGACGTGTTCGGTAAGAAACTGACCCTAAGTATAGAGGACGAGAGTGTTACCTTTTCTGTTGATAGAGCCATGCAACAACCGCAATCTGCAGATGATACATGTTAATATATTCAAACTATAGATTCACATGCAGAATTGTTACAAGAATTTCTAGAATTATAAGGAATAGGAGAATGTTCTTTAGGAGAAGGAACTGAACTAATTGATGAAGCTGGAATGTTAGCTACACTCATGGCTAATGAATATGAACCAACAATAGAAGAACTTCAAATTATGAAAGAGGAAGATAGATATCGATACAAATCATCGATAGAAGAACCACCGATATTAGAGTTAAAGCCACTTCTAAACCATTTGGAATACGCTTATTTACACGGTGAATCTGAATTACCTGTAATAATCTCATCTTATCTTACGGAAAATGAAAAATCTCAACTCATTTCCGTGCTAAAAGCTCATAAACCAGCTATTGCATGGAAGATTCATGACATTAAAGGCATAAGTCCTTCGTATTGCACACATAAAATCCTTATGGAAGAAGGTCATAAAACATATTTGCAACGCCAATGAAGACTAAATCCTAATATGCAAGATATTTTTGAGAAATAAATTATTAAACTGCTCGATGCAGGTTTAATTTATCCAATATCTGATAGTCCATGGGTAAGCCCAGTTCAATGTGTACCTAAGAAGAGTGGCATGACTGTCATCACAAATGAAAAAGATGAGCTTATTCCTACTAGGACTGTAACAGGATGGCGTGTTTGTATTGATTATAGAAAACTAAATGATGCCACCAGAAAAGATCACTTTCCCTTACCTTTCATTGATCAAATGTTGGAAAGGTTAGCTGGGAATAGTTACTATTAATAATACTAAGATTCATGTAAAACAAGCTTAACTTTTATGTAAAGTCCTTTCATTTCATTGTTTAATCTATTTCCGTTTTATAGTATGAAGACGAGAAACGGACCCGAAAACCATGAAGGAGGTACGAGCAAGGAACTCGAGTTTACGGCCAAAGTGGAGGCCATCTTTAAACATCAAAAAGTGGAGTTTCTCGAAGATGTTAAGAAGATGTTTCCAGATACGATTGACGAGCAACTAGTCAATGTGGTTAAGGAACAAGTTAAGCGTGTTCTATAAGAAGATAATGTGGGAAGACGTGACTTTTTCTATAAGAATTTCAAGGATTCTCAACCTCCAACCTTTGATGGTGAACGAGATCCACTTAAGAGTGCCCGTTGAATCTCCGATATGGAGGGGGCTTTTCGTACCTGTAAATGCCCTCTCGATAAAAAGATGAGGTATGGTTGTAGCATGTTAAGGGGCGATGCTAAATTGTGGTGGGAAGCAAAGATCCAACTTTATGGTGAAGAACAATTTATGGATTTCACTTGGGAAGAGTTCAAGGCAGAGTTTTTCAAAGAGTACCGAACTTCGGCCGATCTTACTAGACTTAAGGACGAGTTGCGTGCCTTGAGGCAAGGGTCGATGGATTTGAACACTCTCAAATCCGTTTTCTTGTCAAAGACCCAATTTTGCCCGGAGTACGTCGGGAATGATAAAATGTTGAAGGAAGATTTCTATCGAATCTTGAACGACAACTATCAAGATAAGATTAGTGAAAACGTGGTGAAAAGTTTTGATGAGTTGTTTGATATGGCCAAAGGTTTTGAGTCGCTCGCTTTGAGAAAGAGTGGCTTTACTTTTGGCAAGAGGAAGTTTGAAGCTACTAGTCATTCGAACAAGAAAAGTAAGGGTGCGAGTGAGAGTGTTGGTAGTGTGAAGAAGGGTACGTCCGGAGGTTTTGGACTCGAATGTTATAATTGTGGACGACAAGGACACTTGGCTCGCGATTGCACCAAGCCATCTTCTACAACCAAACTCACTTGTTATAATAGTGGAAAGGAAGGGCACCGAAGGCCGGAGTGTCCCGATTTGAACACCGATCATGTTAAGAAATTGGAGAAGGCGGCGGGTACGGCTAGGGGACGAAACTATTTGATGACCAATGATGAGGCCAAGAAATCCAACGAAGTTGTCTCAGGTACTTTCATGGTTAACTCTAATCCGGCCAGGATCCTATTTGATAGCGGTGCTAATTTGTCGTTTGTTTCTCTAAGATTTGTGTCTAAGCTTGATAAACCGCTAGCTAAGTTAAGTCATCCAGTAGAAGTTGAAATAGCGGATGGTAAGTCGGTGCTAGGGGTTAATGTTTGTAATGATTGTGATATTGTGTTTGGTTTCGAAATGTTTAAAATTGATCTTATCCCGATGACCTTGGGTGAAT
Organism: Rutidosis leptorrhynchoides; assembly: GCF_046630445.1. Taxonomy (NCBI): domain Eukaryota; kingdom Viridiplantae; phylum Streptophyta; class Magnoliopsida; order Asterales; family Asteraceae; genus Rutidosis; species Rutidosis leptorrhynchoides. The sequence continues at coordinate 104,002,772 of NC_092342.1, forward strand.
TCGATATTGTCGTTGGTATGGATTAGCTCGATCGTTATAGATCCGATATTGCATTCCATGAGAAATCTATTCGTGTGAAGACCCCAAGTGGGGGAGAGTTAATAGTTCATGGCGAGAGACGGAGAAGACTTGTGCCATTATGCACGTATGCACATGGAACGTCGTTTCTTGTTAGTGGTGGCATGGCTTTTCTTTCTCATGTAGTTGATACTCGCGAAGAGCCACCATCCATTTGTGAAATTCCAGTGGTTAGTGAATTTGAAGACGTTTTTCCGGATGAATTACCGGGTGTTTCGGCGGAAAGACAAGTTAAATTTCGCATTGAGTTGGTTCCGGGGGCTACTCCCATTGTTAAAACTCCTTATCGTTGTGCACCAACGGAGATGCAAGAGTTGTTAAATCAAACCCAAGAGTTGCTTGAAAAGGGTTTTATTCGACCGAGTGCTTCACCATGGGGCGCTCAGATTGACGATTTGTTTGACCAACTCCAAGGTGCAACGTATTTCTCTAAGATCGACCTACGGTCCGGCTATCACCAAATGCGGGTCCGTGAGGAAGATATTGAGAAAACGGCCTTTCGAACGTGTTACAGGCATTTTGAGTTTGTAGTTATGCCTTTTGGTCTTACGAATGCACCGGCGGCATTCATGGATCTTATGAACCGAGTGTGCCAACCTATGTTGGACAAGTCGGTAATTGTGTTCATTGACGACATACTTATCTATTATAAGAGTATGAAGGAACATGAACATCATTTGCGTGGTGTGTTGAAGACGTTGCGAAAGGAGAAGTTGTATGCAAAATTCTCCAAATGTGAATTTTGGCTAAGGGAAGTTCAATTCCTTGGTCATATTGTGAACAAAGATGGTATTCAAGTAGATCCGGGGAAGATTGAGATGATAAAGAGTTGGGGACGACCGACTATGCCTACGGAAATCCGAAGTTTTCTCGGATTGGCCGGTTATTATCGTCGGTTTATCCAAGACTTTTCTAAAATCGCTTCTCCTTTGACAAAGCAAACGAGAAAGAACGCGAGATTTAATTGGGAAAACGAACAAGAAATTGCTTTCTAATTGTTAAAAGAGAAGTTATGTCAAGCTCCGGTTTTAGTGTTGCCTGAAGGTGCAGAAGACATGACAGTTTATTGTGATGCTTCTTTAAATGGGATCGGTTGTGTTCTAATGCAACGAGGTAAAGTCATCGCGTATGCCTCTCGACAATTAAAGGAACACGAAATGAGATATCCGACTCATGATCTTGAGTTGGCGGCGGTTGTTCATGCGTTGAAAATTTGGCGCCATTACTTGTATGGTGTCAAGTGTACGATTTATTAGGATCACAAGAACTTAAAACATCTTTTTGATCAACGAGATTTGAATTATCATCAACGTCGATGGATGGATGTGGTGAAAGACTATGATTGTGAAATACTTTATCATCCGGGTAAGGCGAATGTGGTCGCGGATGCGTTAAGTCGAAAGAGTCAACATCCGGCGATACGAGTATGATCGTTACGCATGATTATTATTAACAATTTTCTTGTAAAGCTTGGTGAGACTCAAATCGAAGCTTTTGTTAACAATAAGCACGAGTAACGAATCGTGGGACAAACAGAGTTTATTACCTTAGGTCCGCATGGTTTGTTATCTTTTCAAGGAAGAGTGTGGGTGCCTAAAATGGGTGATCATCGACGAGTGCTACTTGATGAAGCACATAAGTCAAAGTATTCCATTCACTCGGGCACGACAAAAATGTATCTTTATTTGAAGAAAGAGTATTGGTGGCCGGACATGAAAGGTGATGTTGTAAAGTATGTTGAACAATGTGTCACGTGTTTGCAAGTTAAGGCCGAGCACCAAAAGCCGTATGGTAAGTTACAACCGTTGGAAGTCCCGAAATGGAAATGGGAGCACATTACCATGGATTTCATTATAAAGCTACCAAAGATGGTGAGAACCCAATTTGATACGATTTGGGTGATAGTTGATCGGTTGACGAAAAGTGCCTTGTTTCTTCCCATTCAGGAAACGATATCGTCGGAGACTTTGGCTAAATTATTTATCAAGGAGGTGATATCGAGGCATGAGGTTCCTATATCTATTATTTCAGATCGAGACACTCGTTTCACATCTCGGTTTTGGAATAAGTTTCATGAAGATATGGGTACACAATTGAGAATGAGCACGGCGTACCATCCTCAAACGGATGGTCAAACCGAACGTACGAATCAAATATTAGAGGATATGTTACGGGCATGTATTATTGATTTCGGTGGTAGTTGGGATGAGCACTTGCCCTTGGTGGAATTCTCGTACAATAATAGTTATCATACTAGTATCGGGATGCCACCTTATGAGATGCTTTATGGGCGGAGGTGTCGAACTCCGATTTGTTGGGGCGAATTGGGTCAAAGAGAAATCGGGAGTACCGATTTGGTTTTAGAGTCGAATAGCAAGATTGAGATGATTCGGACTCATTTGAAAGCAGCTCAAGATAGACAAAAGTCATATGCCGACTAACTTAGGCGATTGATTGAGTTCCAAGAAGGCGACATGGCGATGCTTAAGGTTTCGCCATGGAAGGGTATAATTCGGTTTCGAAAACGGGGAAAGTTAGCTCCTCAGTTTATTGGGCCATTTAAGATTTTAGCTCGTGTTGGTGAAGTTGCATATCGTTTGGAATTACCCGAAGAGCTTGCGAGGATCCATAATAAATTTCATGTTTCCCATCTCCGTAAGTGTCTTGCGGATGATTCTTCATGGATGCCATTAGACGAAATTGAGCTAAACAACAAGTTAGAGTATGTTGAGGAGCCGATTGCTATACTCGATGAAAAGGTGAAAAGGTTGAGGAATAAAGAGGTGAGAACTTATAAAGTTCAATGGCGTCGTAGTAAAGGTCCCGAGTTTACATGGAAGCCCGAAGAGTTTGTGTTGGTGTATCTTCCCTCATGTCATGCGGCTTGGATCGCGAGGACGCGCTCCGATTCAAGTGGGGGAGAGTTGTAAGGCCCGAATAATTAGTGTACATCAGTGTAAATAAGCTACATGGAGTGTGGGTGACATTGTACAGCTAAACAGAGGTCAGAGCCTGTTCAGGCCTGTGTGCGCGCCGCGCACCTGTACTGTTGGCAGATTCCAGCTTTTAAATAAAAGTTTAATGAGGGGCATTATGGTCCTTTCACATGGGATCGGTTTTAGGGCACTTATGGCCAGATTTGTGGTGGTTGAAGCATATTCAACATAACTACCAACACCATCTTCAATTCTACTTTAATCTAGAGAGAGAAACCCTTTAAGAGAGAGAAAGCTTCAATCAAGGAGGAAGAAGCTTGATCCGGGTTAAAGCTCAAGTATTAAAGTTGTTCATCTAGCCTTTAGCTACGTTTCGGTTGTGGTGGTATGTTCTAACCTCGATTTCCCTATTTTAATTTGTCTAAGGTGAAATGTCCCGTTCATATTGATTATAAACGCTCCATATTAATTGATTTCGTCGCGAGGTTTTGACCTCTATATGAGACGTTTTTCAAAGACTGCATTCATTTTTATAACAACCATAACCTTTATTTTATCGATAAAGGTTTAAAAAGAATTACGTAGATTATCAAATAATGATAATCTAAAATATACCGTTTACACACGACCATTACATAATGGTTTACAATAAAAATATATTACATCAAAGTAAGTTTCTTGAATGCAGTTTTTACACAATATCATACAAGCATGGACTCCAAATCTTGTCCTTATTTTAGTATGCAACAACGGAAGCTCTTAATAATCACCTGAGATTAAACATGCTTAAAACGTCAACTAAAATGTTGGTGAGTTATAGATTTAACCTATATATTATCAAATCATAATAATAGACCACAAGATTTCTCATTTTCATAAATATCATTACACTCGCAAGTGCATAAAAATCATTCATATGTTGAACACCTGGTAACCGACGTTAACTTAATGCATAGAATATCACCAAAACAGAACCTCTTGTCTGTATAATAATCTCGAAGTACTAAACCATCCATAACCTGAATGGGGGTTATTAAGCCCAATAGATCTATCTTTAGGATTCGTGTCAATTAGGGGCCATTTCCCTAATTCTTAGGCTACCAGACTTGAAGGGCGATATTCAGTTTAATAATCCAACCATAGAATGTAGTTTCGCATACTTGTGTCTATTTTGTAAAACATTTATAAAACTGCATGTATTCTCATCCCAAAAATATTAGATTTTAAAAATGGGACTATAACTCACTTTCACAGATTTTTACTTCGTCGGGAAGTAAGACTTGACCACTGGTCGATTCACGAACCTATAACAAATATGTACGTATATATCAAAGTATGATCGAAATATATTCACAACACTTTTTATTACGTTTTAATGATTTAAGTGTATTAAGTCAGCTGTCCTCGTTAGTAACCTACAACTAGTTGTCCATAGTTTGATGTACAGAAATAAATTGATATATATTATCTTAAATCAATCCACGACCCAGTGTATACACATCTCAGGCTAGATCACAAATCAAAGTATATATATTTTTAGAATCAACCTCAATCCTGTATAGCTAACTCAAACATTACTGCATATAGAGTGTCTATGGTTGTTCCAAATAATATATATACATGGGTCGATATGATATGTCAAAACATTTGCATACGTGTCTATGGTATCCCAAGATTATATAATATATTAGAATACATGTATAATACAATATAAGTTAGCTAGGATATGATTGATATAGATTTGTTACCAATTTTCACGTAGCTACAACAAGCAAAATTATCCAATCTTGTTTTACACATAACTTCTTCGTTTTAAATCCGTTTTGAGTGAATCAAATTGCTATGGTTTCATATTTAACTCTATTTTATGAATATGAACAGAAAAAGTATAGGTTTATATTCAGAAATATAAGTTACAAGTCGTTTTTGTAAGAGGTAGTCATTTCAGTCGAAAGAACGACGTCTTGATGACCATTTTGAAAAACATACTTCCACTTTGAGTTTAACCATGATTTTTCGATAGAGTTTCATGTTCATAAGAAAAATAATTTTCCCAGAAGAACAACTTTTAAATCAAAGTTTATCATAGTTTTTAATTATCAAACCCAAAACAGCCCGCGGTGTTACTACGACGACGTATGTCCGGTTTTACGGTGTTTTTCGTGTTTCCTGATTTTAAATCATTAAGTTAGCATATCATATAGATATAGAACATGTGTTTAGTTGATTTTAAAAGTCAATTTAGAAGGATTAACTTCTGTTTGCGAACAAGTTTAGAATTAACTAAACTATGTTCTAGTGATTACAAGTTTAAACCTTCGAATAGGATAGCTTTATATGTATGAATGGAATGATGTTATGAACATCATTACTACCTCAAGTTTTGTGGATAAACCTACTGGAAAAGAGAAAAATGGATCTAGCTTCAAAGGATCCTTGGATGGCTTGAAAGTTCTTGAAGCAGAATCATGACACGAAAACAAGTTCAAGTAAGGTTTCCACTCGAAATAAGATTGTTATAGTTATAAAAATTGAATCAAAGTTTGAATATGAGTATTACCTTAAATTAGAAAGATATCTTACTATAAATAAGAAAGATTTCATGAGATTGGATGATCACTTAAAATGGATTTGCAAGATTGGAAGTAAGCTAGCAAGATTTCTTGAAGTGTTCTTGAATGGTTGTTTTTATGATGATTAAAGCTTGTAATTGAAGCTAAAAGATGGTGAAAATGCTTGGAGATGATCAAGTATGATGTTAGGAGTATTTTGAGAGAGAATTTGGAGTGTAAGTATGAGAAAATGGAATGGAAAAATGGGGTGAAATCATAAAAACGAAATTACTTGTTATAAAGAAAAAAAAAGATCCTTAAGTTTGTTTTTATCTCATTAGTCATAAAAGTTGTTAAATAATGGTTCCACATATTTTTGACTTTAAGATGGCTGCTAAGAATGAATGATTAAAGGTGTATATACCAATAGTAAATACATTTAGAAGCTGTGTATTGTACTAGTACAAATACGGGTGTACACGAGTAGAATTGTTGATGGAAACGAATGAGAATGTAATTTTGAGCATTTTTGCTAAGTAGAAATACTTTGATATATTTCTTGAAGTCTTTCAAAAGTGTATTAATACATCTTAATACACTACATGTATATACATTTTAACTGAGTCGTTAAGTCACCGTTAGTCATTACACGTAAGTGTTGTTTTAAGACCTTTAAATTAACAATCTTGTTAAATGTAATTAATTTATTGTTATTATACTTAAATGAGATGTTAAATTATTACATTATCATGATATTATAATGTATGAATATATCTTAATATGATATATATATACATTAAAATGTCATTACAACGATAATCGTTACATATATGCCTCGTTTCGAAATTCTTAAGTTAGTAGTCTTGTTTTACATATGTACTTCATTGTTAACACACTTAATGATATACTTAATTATCATTTTATCATGTTAAACTTAGTGTATCAATATCTTAATATGATTCATATGTATTTAGTAAGACGTTTTATAACGATAATCGTTATATATATCATTTCGAGTTTCTTAATTCAATAAACTCATTTTTATGTATATCACTCATTGTTAATAACTTAGTGAGATACTTACTTATCATAATCTCATGTTAACCATATATATATATATATATATATATATATATATATATATATATATATATATATATATATATATATATATATATATATATATATATATATATATATATATATATATATATATATATATATATATATATATATCATCATGTAGTTTTTACAAATTTTTAACGTTCGTGAATCGACGGTCAACTTGGGTGGTCAATTGTCTATATGAAGCACATTTCAAATAATCAAGTCTTAACAAGTTTGATTGCTTAACATGTTGGAAATATTTAATCATATAAATATAGTTTTCATTTAATATATAACATGGAAAATTTCGGGTCACTACAGTACCTACCCGTTAATTAAATTGCGTCCCGAAATTTTAAGCAGTTGGAGGTGTTGACGCATCTTCTGGAAATAGGTGCGGGTATTTCTTCTTCATCTGATCTTCATGCTCCCAGGTAAACTCGGGTCCTCTACGGGCATTCCATCGAACCTTAACAATTGGTATCTTGTTTTGCTTAAGTCTTTTAACCTCACGACCCATTATTTCGACGGGTTCTTCAATAAATTGAAGTTTTTCGTTGATTTGGATTTCGTCTAATGGAATAGTGAGATCTTCTTTAGCAAAACACTTCTTCAGATTCTAGACATAAAAAGTGTTATGTACAGCCGCAAGTTGTTGAGGTAATTCCAGTTGGTAAGCTACTGGTCCGACACGATCTATAATCTTGAATGGTCCAATGTACCTTGGATTTAGTTTCCCCCATTTACCAAATAGAACAACGCCTTTCCAAGGTGAAACCTTAAGCATGACCATCTCTCCAATCTCAAATTCTATATCTTTTCTTTTACTGTCCACATAGCTCTTTTGTCGACTCTGGGCGTTTTTCAATCGTTGTTGAATTTGGATCATTTTCTCTGTAGTTTCTTGGATTATCTCCGGACCCGTAATCTGTCTATCCCCCAATTCATTCCAAGAAATTGGAGATCTACACTTTCTACCATAAATTGCTTCGAACGGTGCAATTTCGATACTCGAGTGGCAACTGTTGTTGTAGAAAAATTCTGCTAATGGTAGATGTCGATCCCAACTGTTTCCAAAATCAATAACACATGCTCGTAGCATGTCTTCAAGAGTCTATATCATCCTTTTGCTCTGCCCATCGGTTTGTGGATGATAGGCAGTACTCATGTCTAGACGAGTTCCCAATGCTTGTTGTAATGTCTGCCAAATCCTTGAAACAAATCTGCCATCTCTATCAGAGATTATAGAGACTGGTATTCCATGTCTGGAGACAACTTACTTCAAGTATAATCTTGCCAACTTCTTCATTTTATCATCTTCTCTCATTGGCAGAAAGTGTGCTGACTTGGTGAGACGATCGACTATTACCCAAATAGTATCATAACCACTTGCAGTCCTTGGCAATCTAGTAATGAAATCCATGGTAATATTTTCCCATTTCCATTCTGGGATTTCAGGTTATTGGAGTAGACCTGATGGTTTCTGATGTTCAGCTTTGACCTTTGAACACGTCAAACATTCTCCTACATATTTAGCAATATCGGTTTTCATACCTGGCCACCAAAAGTGTTTCTTGAGATCTTTGTACATTTTTCCTGCTCCGAGATGTATTGAGTATCTGGTTTTATGTGCTTCCTTAAGTACCATTTCTCTCACATCTCCAAACTTTGATACCCAAATTCTTTCAACCCTATACCGGGTTCCGTCTTCCCGAATATTAAGATGTTTCTCCGATCCTTTGGGTATTTCATTCTTCAATTTTCCTTCTTTTATAACTTCCTGCTGTGCCTCCTTTATTTAAGGAGTAAGGTTAGTATGAATAATTATATTCATAGCTTTTACCCGCATAGGTTCTCTGTCCTTTTTACTCAAAGCATCGGCTACCACATTTGCCTTTCCCGGGTGGTAACGAATCTCGAAATCGTAATCATTCAATAACTCAATCCACCTACGCTGCCTCATGTTCAGTTGTTTCTGATTAAATATATGTTGGAGACTTTTGTGGTCAGTATATATGATACTTTTGACCCCATATAAGTAGTGCCTCCAAGTATTTAATACAAAAACAACAGCGCCCAATTCCAAAACATGAGTTGTATAATTTTGCTCGTGAATCTTCTATTGTCTGGACACATAAGCAATTACCTTCGTTCATTGCATTAATACACAACCGAGGCCTTACTTTGAGGCATCACAATATATCACAAAATCATCATTCCCTTCAGGCAATGACAATATAGGTGCCGTAGTTAACTTTTTCTTCAACAATTGGAACGCTTCCTCCTATTCATCCTTCCATTCAAATTTCTTTCCTTTATGCGTTAATGCAGTCAAGGGTTTTGCTATTTTGGAAAAATATTGGATGAATCTTCTGTAGTAACCAGCTAATCCTAAAAATTGACGTATATGCTTCGGAGTTTTCGGGGTTTCCTAGTTTACAACGGTTTCAATCTTTGCCGGATCAACCTGAATACCTTCTTTGCTCACAACATGTCCGAGGAATTGAACTTCTTTCAACCAAAATGCACACTTTGAAAACTTAGCGTACAGTTTTTCTTTCCTCAACAATTCCAGTACTTTCCTCAAATGTTCTTCATGCTCTTGATCATTCTTTGAGTAAATAAGTATGTCATCGATGAAGATAATGACAAACTTTTCGAGATATGGTCCACACACTCTGTTCATGAGGTCCATGAACACAGCTGGTGCGTTAGTCAAACCAAACGGCATAACCATAAACTCGTAATGACCGTATCGCGTCCTGAAAGCAGTTTTTCGGAATATCATCCTCCTTTACCCTCATTTGATGATATCCGGAACGTAAATCGATCTTCAAATAAACCAACGAGCCTTGTAGTTGATCAAATAAGTTGTCAATTCTCAGTAGTGGGTAACGGTTCTTGATGGTAAGTTTGTTCAACTCTCGGTAGTCGATACACAGCCTGAATGTACCATCCTTCTTTTTGACAAACAAAACAGGAGCTCCCCATGGTGATGTACTTGGTCGTATGAAACCATGCTCTAGAAGTTCTTGTAATTAGCTTTGAAGTTCCTTCATTTCGCTGGGTGCGAGTCTGTATGGAGCACGAGCTATTGGTGCAGCTCCCGGTACAAGATCTATTTGAAATTCAACGGATCGGTGTGGAGGTAATCCCGGTAATTATTTCAGAAATACATCAGGAAATTCTTTTGCGACGGGAACATCATTGATGCCATTTTCTTCAGTTTGTACTTTCTCGATGTGTGCTAGAACAGCATAGCAACCCTTTCTTATTAGCTTTTGCGCCTTCAAATTACTAATAAGATTTAGCTTCGCGTTGCTCTTTTCTCCGTACACCATTAAGGGTTTTCCTTCATCTCGTACAATGCGAATTGCATTTTTGTAACATACGATCCCTGCTTTCACCTCTTTCAACTAGTCCATGCCTATTTCACATCAAAACTCCCTAACTCTACTGGTATCAAATCAATCTTAAACGTTTCGCTACCCAGTTTAATTTCTCGATTCCAACATATATTATATGCTATAATTAATTTACCGTTTGCTAATTCTAGTATAAACTTATTATCCAAAGGCGTCAATGGACAACTTAATTTAGCACATAAATCCTTACTCATATAGCTTCTATTCGCACCCAAATCAAATAAAACATAAGCAGATGTATTGTCAATAAAAAACGTACCCGTAACAAGCTCCGGGTCTTCCTGCGCTTCAACCGCATTAATGTTGAAGACTCTTCCTCGGCCTTGCCCATTATTATCCCCCTGATTTGGACACATATTTTTGTAATGGCCCTTCTTCCCGCATCCGAAACAGGTAATGTCGGCATAACTTGTTCCGACATTATTTATTCCCTTAGCCATTGATCCGTAGATTTCGTACTTTATTGCACCATGGCCCTTTCTATTACACTTAGTACACACTGCTGTACAGAGCCCAGTTGGATGGTATCCTTCACATCTCTGGCAGAATTTCTGCCTCTTGTTGTTATTGTTGGGATTGTTGTTGTTGCGGTTGTTATTGTTGTTGAAACGGTTGTTGTAGTTATTGCTGGGGTGGTTGTTGTTGTTGCATTTGTTGTTGCGAAAATTGGTGCGATTGTAGTTGTGATTGTTGGGTTGATTATTGAAATTGTGACCCTTGTCACTGGTTTCTTCCCATTTCCTCTTGACTTGCTTCGTATTGGCTTCTTCGGCCGCCTGTTCTTTAATCCTTTGCTCAATTTGATTTATAAGTTTATGAGCCATTCGACTTGCCTTTTGTATGGAGGCGGGCTCGTGTGAACTTATATCCTCTTGGATCCTTTCCGGTAACCTTTTTACAAATGCGTCGATTTTCTCTTCTTCATCTTCGAATGCTCCCGGACACAATAGGCACAACTTTGTGAATCGTCGTTCGTACGTGGTAATATCAAACCCTTGTGTTCGTAACCCTCTAAGCTCTACCTTGAGCTTATTGACCTCATTTCTAGGACGATACTGCTCGTTCATTAAGTGTTTGAATGCTGACCACGGTAGTGCGTAAGCAGCATCTTGTCCCACCTGTTCTAGATAAGTGTTCCACCATGTTAACACAGTACCCGTGAAGGTATGAGTAGCGTACTTTACTTTGTCTTCTTCAGCGTACTTGCTTATGGCAAACACCGATTCAACCTTCTCAGTCCACTGTTTTAATCCGATTGGACCCTCGGTTCCATCGAATTCCAAAGGTTTACAGGCAGTGAATTCTTTGTAGGAGCATCCTACACGAGTTCTCGTGGCGTTAGTTCCATTGCTGGATTCAGAGTTATTGTTATTTTGCATCGCAGCCTGTACTGCGGCTATGTTTGCTGCAAGGAAAGCACGGAATTCCTCCTCGCTCATATTCAGGGTGTGTCGAGTAGTTGGTGTCATTTCCTTCAAAAATAGCCAAAAGAATTTAGTTAATCATATAGAATATCAAGAGTAGTCAATAGTATTTCGTAGCATAATATGAACTTATTTATAAAAGCTTGTTCTTCATATTAGCATTTTATAGTTTTTTTTCTTTTCCATTCGGGTAGTAACTACCCGTTAAGTTCATACTTAGTAGCTACTATACAATTCAACCACTACAATTCTATATGAAAAACTGATTATAATAATATTCTGCGTTCAAACTATTACACAATATTTTACAAACTTACAATACCGCTATATAGCATAAGATATAGCACACAATAACATTGATACAAAGCAGTTTCGATGACAATCCTAGTTAATACGCAAGTCGTTCAACAAAGGCAATAAAGACACGTAGTTCATAAGTCCAGAAACAAATCATGCATTCTGGTTTTACTAAGACTACTTTCCATCCTTGGTTTTGTGGAACATAACCGTTGTGGCCGTTGATAAGACAACATGTTGTAACATCGTCAAAGGAACGAGGGTTTCGTAATGCCCAACAGCCCCGTAACAATCTAAAAACCTTGTTTCTCACCCCAACTACTGAGTCCGTTACTTGTGGGAATGTTTTGTTTAATAGTTGTAATCCGATGTTCTTTTTCTCACTTTGGTGAGAAGCGAACATCACTAACCCATAAGCATAACATGCTTCTTTATGTTGCATGTTAGAAGCTCTTTCTAATTCACGAAGTCCTATGTTGGGATAAGTTGAGTCAAAATAGTTTCTTAATCCGTAGCATAAAATTGCACTTGGGTTCCCCGCATTTAATGATTTAAAGAAAATACGGCGTAGCTTACGGTCTCCCCAATGTGATATACCCCAACTTTCAAAGGAAAGCCTTTTATAAACTATGGCATTCTTGGAATTTTCATCAAATGTTCTACAAACTAATTTCGCCGTAAATAATTGTGCCGACGAATTCTGACCAACTTTAGACAAGATTTCATCAATCATGTCCCCGGGTAGGTCTTCTAAAATTTTTGGTTGTCTATCCTTAACGTCCATTGTGTTTTTATACTGTAAAACAGACGAGGATTAGATTTGTAAAAGATAATTATCAAATAATACAAGCAATTTTTTTTACATACAACATAAAAGTACAAGCACACTTATATTACATATATTACACCGCATGATTACAACCCTTTATTCCGACTCGCTTGTTTCTTCTTCTTCGGGCTTAGTTCGTTTCGCTAATTTTTTAGGGATATATGGTGTTCCCCTAATACGAGCTGTCGTTTTCCACAATGGTTTAGAAAAACCTGGTGGTTTAGAGGTTCCCGGGTTATTGTTACAATTTAGGAAATACGGATGTTGCCGATACATATAAAGTTCAACAGGGTTGGAATCAGTTTTCTCTATTTTTATACCTTTTCCCTTATTATTTTCTTTTGCCTCTTTAAATTGGGTCGGGGTAATTTCTATAACATCATCGGAATCCTCATCGGGATCCGATTCATCGGAGAATTGGTAATCTTCCCAATATTTTGCTTCCTTAGCGGAAACACCATTGACCATTATTAACTTTGGTCCATTGGTTGAGGATTTTCTTTTATTTGACCGTTTTTCTGTGGTTCCTAATATTTCCCCCTCCGGAACGTCTTCTTCTTCCAGTTCCTCTTCTTCCGGTTCTTCTTCTTCCGGTTCTTCGGGAATTTGTGAATCTTCCCAATATATATTCGACTCTTCATTATTATTATGTGAGTAAATGGGATTCGTGCTAGAGGTAGACATCTATCACACAATATCAAACACGTTAAGAGATTAATATATCACATAATATTTACATGTTAATAATATATAGTTTCCAACAAAAATGTTAAGCAATCATTTTTAAAGAAAACACGGTCGAAGTCCAGACTCACTAATGCATCCTAACAAACTCGATAAGACACACTAATACAAATTTTCTGGTTCTCTAAGACCAACGCTCGGATACCAACTGAAATGTCCCGTTCATATTGATTATAAACGTTCCATATTAATTGATTTCGTCGCGAGGTTTTGACCTCTATATGAGACATTTTTCAATGACTGCATTCATTTTTATAACAACCATAACCTTTATTTTATCGATAAAGGTTTAAAAAGCATTACGTAGATTATCAAATAATGATAATCTAAAATATACCGTTTACACACGACCATTACATAATGGTTTACAATAAAAATATATTACATCAAAGTAAGTTTCTTGAATGCAGTTTTTACACAATATCATACAAGCATGGACTCCAAATCTTGTCCTTATTTTAGTATGCAACAGCGGAAGCTCTTAATAATCACCCGAGATTAAACATGCTTAAAATATCTACAAAAATGTTGGTGAGTTATAGGTTTAACCTATATGTTATCAAATCATAATAATAGACCACAAGATTTCTCATTTTCATAAATATCATTACACTCGCAAGTGCATAAAAATCATTCATATGTTGAACACCTGGTAACCGACGTTAACTTAATGCATAGAATATCCCCAAAACAGAACCTCTTGTCTGTATAATAATCTTAAAGTACTAAACCATCCATAACCTGAATGGGGGTTGTTAAGCCCAATAGATCTATCTTTAGGATTCGCGTCAATTAGGGGCCATTTCCCTAATTCTTACGCTACCAGACTTGAAGGGCGATATTCGGTTTAATAATCCAACCCTAGAATGTAGTTTCGCATACTTGTGTCTATTTTGTAAAACATTTATAAAACTGCATGTATTCTCATCCCAAAAATATTAGATTTTAAAAATGGGACTATAACTCACTTTCACAGATTTTTACTTCGTCGGGAAGTAAGACTTGGCCACTGGTCGATTCACCAACCTATAACAAATATGTACGTATATATCAAAGTATGATCAAAATATATTCACAACACTTTTTATTACGTTTTAATGATTTAAGTGTATTAAGTCAGCTGTCCTCGTTAGTAACCTATAACTAGTTGTCCATAGTTTGATGTACAGAAATAAATTGATATATTATCTTAAATCAATCCACGACCCAGTGTATACACGTCTCAGGCTAGATCACAACTAAAAGTATATATATTTTTGGAATCAACCTCAACCCTGTATAGCTAACTCAAACATTACTGCATATAGAGTGTCTATGGTTGTTCCAAATAATATATATACATGGGTCGATATGATATGTCAAAATATTTGCATACGTGTCTATGGTATCCCAAGATTACATAATATATTAGAATACATGTATAATACAATATAAGTTAGCTAGGATATGATTGATATAGATTTGTTACCAATTTTCACGTAGCTACAACAAGCAAAATTATCCAATCTTGTTTTACCCATAACTTCTTCGTTTTAAATCCGTTTTGAGTGAATCAAATTGCTATGGTTTCATATTGAACTCTATTTTATGAATCTAAACAGAAAAAGTATAGGTTTATAGTTAGAAATATAAGTTAAAAGTCGTTTTTGTAAGAGGTAGTCATTTCAGTCGAAAGAACGACGTCTTGATGACCATTTTGAAAAACATACTTCCACTTTGAGTTTAACCATGATTTTTGGATATAGTTTCATGTTCATAAGAAAAATCATTTTCCTAGAAGTACAACTTTTAAATCAAAGTTTATCATAGTTTTTAATTATCAAACCCAAAACAGCCCGCGGTGTTACTACGACAGCGTATGTCCGGTTTTACGGTGTTTTTCGTGTTTCCAGGTTTTAAATCATTAAGTTAGAATCTCATATAGATATAGAACATGTGTTTAGTTGATTTTAAAAGTCAATTTAGAAGGATTAACTTCTGTTTGCGAACAAGTTTAGAATTAACTAAACTATGTTCTAGTGATTACAAGTTTAAACCTTCGAATAAAATAGCTTTCTATGTATGAATTGAATGATGTTATGAACATCATTACTACCTCAAGTTTTGTGGATAAACCTACTAGAAAAGAGAAAAATGGATCTAGCTTCAAAGGATCCTTGGATGGCTTGAAAGTTCTTGAAGCAGAATCATGACACGAAAACAAGTTCAAGTAAGGTTTCCACTCGAAATAAGATTGTTATAGTTATAGAAATTGAATCAAAGTTTGAATATGAGTATTACCTTGAATTAGAAAGATATCTTACTATAAATAAGAAAGATTTCATGAGATTGGATGATCACTAAAAATGGATTTGCAAGATTGGAAGTAAGCTAGCAAGATTTCTTGAAGTGTTCTTGAATGGTTGTTTTTATGATGATTAAAGCTTGTAATTGAAGCTAAAAGATGGTGAAAATGCTTGGAGATGATCAAGTATGATGTTAGGAGTATTTTGAGAGAGAATTTGGAGTGTAAGTATGAGAAAATGGAATGGAAAAATGGGGTGAAATCATAAAAACGAAATTACTTGTTATAAAGAAAAAAAAGATCCTTAAGTTTGTTTTTATCTCATTAGTCATACAAGTTGTTAAATAATGGTTCCACATATTTTTGACTCTAAGATGGCTGCTAAGAATGAATGATTAAAGGTGTATATACCAATAGTAAATACATCTAGAAGCTGTGTATTGTACTAGTACAAATACGGGTGTGTTGACCTTAAAATGGTAAAATGGGTAATAATTGACCTAGTTGGGAAAGATGGGTATGAAATACCATAATTGTGTATTAGTTAGGGTTGTTGAACCTTAATCACTAACTTTTAGTGGTTCGTGATGGTCTTGACCTTAAATGGACGGTTTTGGAATAAATGGGTGGTTTAATGCATTAAGTCATTAAATGCACATTAGTGAATGGTTGGTGTTTAGTCCAACTAGTTTATGTGTTGATTGAGTACTTATTGTAATAGGTACTTTGCTTTGAAGCTTGCGGAAGTGTAAAACCGTCACCGAATCGTTTAGGTGAGTGGAGTAAATACATGTATGTATATGGTGTATTTATTTGTATGCTATGGTATGACCCACTGAGCCGGGAGTGCCATAGTGTGTGCGAGTGTACTATGATGTGAACCACGGAGCCGGTATCATCAAAGTGTGAACCACGGAGCCGGTTGCACTATAAAATGGGATGTGAACCACTGAGCCGGTAGCACTATAAAATGAGATGTGAACCATGGAGCAGGTAGCATCAAAGTGTGAACCACGGAGCCGGTAGCACTATAAAATGAGATGTGAACCACGAAGCCGGTAGCATCTAAGTGTGAACCACGGAGCCGGTAGCACTATAAAATGAGGTGTGAACTACGGAGCCGGTAACACCGAAGTGTGAACCACGGAGCCGGTAGCACTATAAAATAGTATGACTCGAATGCGTAGTGACGTGAACCACGGAGTCGGTAGCGTCATAGCATTACGTATGTTGTGAACCACGGAGCCGGTAGCACCATGACATGTGTATGGTTAACCATATAGTTTGTGTATGTGTCGTTGTATAGCATAATATATTATTTCAGTGAATATGCTATTGATTACGCTAGTTGCGGTATTTGGAGGTTATTAGCTTATACTCGGAGTTTGTATGCTAATTGTTATTACTAGCGATTATACGGTGTATGTAAGTGTATGCAAATAGGTATATTATATATGTATATGTACAATTATTTCATTCACTAAGCTTTGCTTACCCTCTCGTTGTTTACCTTTTTATAGGCTCGGGCGTTGACAAGGGTAAGGGCGTTCGATTGGATTAGAGATCCCGCTTTGTTTTGATAGGGGACGCTTTTGGATGTGTTAGCTTTTGAAGTTTGACTGAGAGTTGGGTAGTTTAACCCCCAAACATCATGCGCTAGTGTCGTTTGGAATTTAAACTAATTCGGTTGAAACTTATATATTTTGTACGAAACTCGTATTTCGGCCATATGTGGGCCCGAGTTCGTAAAACTTGTTTTATCATTGAAATGTGTTAGTTTTACATATTTGAACATGTTGTGAAAAGCGTTTCGTCTAAATACGTCGGGAAGTGGGAGATCTTTATTTGAAAAATGACAAAACCGGGCAGAAGCTGAATTGACTTGTGCGCGCAGCGCACCCGATCTGTAATAAAAAAAATTTCCCGTATTCGTTTGGATATTGGGTTGGGTTGTTACATTAATACTCTATCTGGAGATAGACCCACTCACTGAATACCAGCAACTAGCTCAGATAATCTATCACTGAGCGGCTTCCTTATCCTTATCACCTGAACATGAGGCAAATCAAGTTAGTTTCTGTCTGTTAACACAAAACAACACAGTACAGAAATCAGTCACAAAAAGCGCCGCTAAAAGTCCACCTAACACTTATGCATTTTCAGAATTTACATCCTGATTATCATAAGTCACGCGGACAGCATAACGGCTAGGCATCAACACTTAGTAAAATATTCTTCCCTCAAAGACACTCGGTCGATTGACCGACACAGTCGGTCAACTGTGTCCACACACTCGGTCGAGTGTCCACTCACACGGCCGACTGAGTAAAATAAATCATCTGGTCAGAACTCAGACACACTCGGTCGAGTGTGTCACTCAACCGGTCAATCGTCTACACGGTCGGTCGAGTATCAAGAGACACTCGGCCGAGTGTGTTCATCTGATGAAGAAGATGAACACAACTACGGGTTTAACCCAAAATTCGCCATTTCTTGCTCTAGAGCTCGTTTCTTATCTCAAAAATGACCAAATCGACTATACTAAACATCAATAGACACAAACCCACAAGATTTTGACACTAACAACATCAAAATCAACCATTTTGACCCAATTTGCACTTTTAACAAACTTGACACAAAAACTTCATTTTTTCAAAGATTAGAGCTTGATACACTATGATTCTTACCTCAAAAAACTCAGTAAATTTTAAGGAACAAGATGATACAAAAGATTTGAGCTCTAGAACACCAATTAGCAATCTAGGGTTTGATGGATGAGGAAGAAGTGAGTACGGGTTTGGTTTGGGAATTTTCTAGACAAGTGGAGAAATGGGAGGATAATGGCTGCACAATACACTTAATTGTGTTAACACAAAATACCCCATGACACACGGGTATTTACCAGTTATCTAAAATCTTTCGTACTTAATTTGACTACCCTAACGGAGTCCAAATTAAATAAACGAACATGTTCTGTGACCCTTGTCACAAACTGGTCTTAACCAAATAATAAAATAACACCGAATAGTTAATTAAAATAAAAGCATAATTAACCACACAATTATGCCTAAGGGCAAAAAGGTCATCTTACATCTATGCCCGATCTGAGGATGTTACAAATGTACTAAATATTAAGGTACATTTAAAACAGCATAAGATTAAGTGTTGAATTATTCAATATTCAAATGATTCAAAGGTTCTGATTTAATTTGCTTCTGAACAACAACAATCTGTTTGATAATCATTCTAAATAAACTCCTTGAATAATGTAAAATTAGTATATTAACCTTATAAATAAAATATTATACTATTATTTGGTAAGTGTTCTTATATAATTTAAGAAGTATAATAAAGGAAATCTGTGTTTTGAATAGTTAAAAGAGTATTTCAACTATAAATGATTTAGCACAAATTGTTGAACATTCTTCATTATTTTTTATTCAGATGTCACAAATAAACGTATTGCACGCTAAACGATTTAGTATTCAGTATTGAACGGTTTAGCATTTAGTGCTATACTATTTAAGTAAGAGAAAAACACATCATAAACTCACTCCAGTTATTATGAACTTAATAACAAATTATTTTTTTAATAACATAACAATTACAAAATAGTATGAATTCGATCCAAATCCAAATATGTTGGGGAATGATGTGTCTTGTTGTTTACGAGATCAGGACGACTATTTCTAGCTCAGAGGTGACCATAAAGCTTTTTTTTTATTAACCTAGGTATCCAACCGATATTACGAAGTGACTAATCTCAGGGTAACTACCAGCTTTGCGAGTAGTCTGGAGTCATTGAGGATGAACCTTCGTAGCCGCGAGGGAGTAACTGCAGCTGCCTGGAATCGAACCCATGACCTCCACTATAGAATGATGGGCCCTCAAACATTACATCACCACCCCGTGGTTGACCATAAAGCTTTTTAATGATGAGCATGTTGGTGGGTTTAATGCATATACGATTTGTCTTGAGGAGGGCACTTCAAAGACTATTCCTTCTGGATCCTTTGAAGTGTTTTCTTTTTATCAAGAGCGAGTAAAGTAATACACTTTAAAAATGTGGAGGAGAAGCTTCTCAAAAAGGGTTCGAACAACATAAAAGTTTTTCTAGCGTCAGAAAAGCTCGGTGTTTTCTTGTTTTTGAAAGGTGGCTTTTACATTTCATATATATATATATATATATATATATATATATATGAGAATGTCTAGCCCTCAAAATTATGAGAGCAGACAAAATACACGTAACACACATACACGAATAGAAAATTAAAAGACAGAACTCAAATCCCCGTTGCTTAACCAATACCCGACTCATCCATGTTGATACACTCAAACGATCTCGGGTTAAATTACCATCAATGCCAATCCAGTGAGAATTGATCGAGATCCACGCGTGGCTTTGAAATTGAATCTCATTAAAAATTACAGCGTTGCTCGAGTTCTCTTTACCAAAGGTTGCTTTATTTCTATGATTCCAATGTATATACCCGATGACCCATTCAACTGCTTGGCACAAAAATTTACCAAATGCCGATTAAAAAGAGAACCCGTTGCCCACAAAAATTTCTCTTAAACTGAGGTTTGAACCCGATCCAATGTGCCACCAGTCATACACTTTCGACCACACATCACATGCCAGTTTGCAAAGAAGTAGTGAATGATCAATTGTCTCCACATCTTCGTTACAAACTGGGCATCTAAGCATGCCAAGATCCACCCCACGCTTATTAAGCTCTACCCGAACTAGAATCCTCCTACGCTTGGCTCTCCAAACAAATATACCTACTTTGATCTGAACTAAGTTGCATCAGTGAGTTTCGGATGTCCCTGTCTTCGTCGGTAGAATAACTTGTTCAATCAACTCGGATAATGCCTTAGTTGTGAATAAACCATTACTTGCTGATAATGCTAAAAACGAACATATATTTCATAGCATTATCCTTCAAGAAAGACAAGCTTTTAGTTGTAATTGTTCTATTTACAAGTGATATTCGTTTATATAATAAAAGGTGAAGACAAAAGACAGATTCGACGATTTGAAGACGCAAACGACCAAAAAGCTAAAAAGTACAAGTTACAATCCAAGTGGTTCAATTTATTGATGAGAAACGTCTAAAAATGACAAGAGTACAAGCCGCAAAACGCAAAGTAAAAGATATTAAATCGTACGAAAAGGCGTTCGAAAATCCGAAACCGAGACATGAACCAACTATCAACGAGCAAGTCAACGGAGCTAAAATTACAAGTCAACTATGCACAAGAATATAATATAATATATATAATTATATAAAATTATATATATTATATTATATATTATAATAAAACTCAGTAGCCCACGTTTTGGAATCAACTGGAACAGGATTTGGCTGCCATGCGATCGCATGGTGATAATGCTAAAAACGAACATATATTTCATAGCATTATTCCTCAAGAAAGACAAGCTTTTAGTTGCAATTGTTCTATTTAAAAGTGATATTCGTTTAAATAATAAAAGGTGAAGACAAAAGACAGATTCGACGAATTGAAGACGCAAACGACCAAAAAGCTCAAAAGTACAAAATACAATCAAAGAGGTTCCAATTATTGATAAGAAACGTCTCGAAATTACAAGAGTACAAGATTAAAGTACAAGATATTAAATTGTACGCAAGGACGTTCGAAAATCCGGAACCGGGACCAGAGTCAACTCTCAACGCTCGACGCAACGGACTAAAAATTACAAGTCAACTATGCACATAAATATAATATAATATTTAAATAATTCTTATAATTATTTATATATTATATAAATAATAAAAATCCGTCGGCAAGAAAGACTCCAAAGTTGGTGAGCTGTATTTTCAAACTCCGCGACTCGCGGAGTTTGAAGGCAAAAATTGCCGCGAGTCGCGGAGTATCCCTGAACTCAATTCCCTATAAAGCCAACCGAATTCTGATCATTTTTCACAACATATATATCCATCCTCTCTATATCTATACGTAAATATTTATATTTATATTTTAATTTTAATTTTAATTTTAATTTTAATTTTAATTTTAATCCTAATAATAAGGGTATGTTAGCGAATGCTGTAAGGGTGTAAGTCGAAATTCTGTCCGTGTAACGCTACGCTATTTTTAATCATTGTAAGTTATGTTCAACCTTTTTAATTTAATGTCTCGTAGCTAAGTTATTATTATGCTTATTTAATCCGAAGTAATCATGATGTTGGGCTAATTACTAAAATTGGGTAATTGGGCTTTGTACCATAATTGGGGTTTGGACAAAGGAACGACACTTGTGAAAATTAGACTATGGGCTATTAATGTGCTTTATATTTGTTTAACTAAATGATAGTTTGTTAATGTTAATATAAAGATTTACAATTGGGCGTCCCTATAAATTACCATATACACTCGATCGGACAAGATGGGCGGGGTATTTATATGTACGAATAATCGTTCACTTAACCGGACACGAGAATGAATTAATAGCCACTAGAATAATTAAAACATGGGTGAAATTATGTACAAGGACACTTGGTATAATTGATAACAAAATATTAAAACCTTGGGTTACACTCAGTCGACATCTTGGTGTAATTATTAAACAAAGTATTAAAATCTTGTTACAGTTTAAGTCCCCAATTAGTTGTAATATTTAACTTCGGGTATAAGGATAATTTGACGAGGACACTCGCACTTTATATTTATGACTGATGGACTGTTATGGACAAAAACCAGACGGACATATTAAATAATCCAGGACAAAGGACAATTAACCCATGGGCATAAAACTAAAATCAACACGTCAAACATCATGATTACGGAAGTTTAAATAAGCATAATTCTTTTATTTCATATTTAATTTCCTTTATTTTATATTTAATTGCACTTCTAATTATCGCATTTTTATTGTTATTGTATTTAATTGCACTTTTAATTATCGTATTTTTTAATTATCGCAAGTTTATTTTATCGCATTTTTATTAATCGCAATTTCATTATCGTTATTTACTTTACGCTTTAAATTAAGTCTTGTATTTATTATTTTACATTTGGTTTTAACTGCGACTAAAGTTTTAAAATCGACAAACCGATCATTAAACGGTAAAAACCCCCTTTATAATAATAATATTACTTATATATATATTTGTATTTTTACAAAAGTAAACTAATATAGCGTTAAGCTTTGTTTAAAGATTTTCCCTGTGGAACGAACCGGACTTACTAAAAACTACACTACTGTACGATTAGGTACACTGCCTATAAGTGTTGTAGCAAGGTTTAAGTATATCCATTCTCTAAATAAATAAATATCTTGTGTAAAATTGTATCGTATTTAATAGTAGTTTCTTGTAAAATTTAATAGTATTTCGTACACCCCGCTGCACACATCGAGTATTTTTGGCGCCGCTGCCGGGGAACCGCTTAAAAGCCGGAAGCGCAACGCTAATATATATAAAAAAAAAAATTATTTTTAGTTTACTTTTATAAAAATACGTTTTTGTAAAAAATTTACGTTTTTTTATTATTATTTCGAAAATATAAAAAGAAAAACAAAAATATAAGTATTTTTAAGATTTTGTTAAATATTTAAGTTTTATAAAGTTTCTTTATTTTTATATAAGTTTTATTTAAGTATTTTGTTTTTATTTAAAACATATAAAAAAAACGAAAAAAAAATAAAATAAAATATATATATAAATCTAGTTTTACGATTTTTATTTATAAAATTATAAAGTAGTTCTATTTTTATTTTAGTTTTTAAATATAAGTTTTTATTATATAAATATTTAGATTTTAAAACAGAAAAATATAAAACAGAAAATATAAAAAAAAAACGTCGAATTTCAAAACTGTACCAGAGTTGAATTTTGGAACCCCGCGACTCGCGGATTTTGCTGCCTCGACTACCGCAACTCGCGGAGCTACCCTGACACCGACAGAAACCCTAATCTGCATTTAATTACGGGTAAATATTAATTATAATTATTAACCCTAATTAATTATTATTATTATAATTAGTTTTACTTTTTATTTAATTTATATTTTAGTTAAATTAGTTTAATTAAATTGTAAAATTAATAGTTTTAATAAATAAATAATATAAAAATAATATTTTTATAAAAATTGTACTTTTTACAACTTTTTGTATATTTTTATATTTTGTCACTTTTCAATCGTTTTAACGTAATATTTGTATTTTTAATTCATATTTAGTTTTAAACTTAGTTTTTGCCATAGTTATTTTTACTTCTAGATTTTTAGGCTTTGCCGTAAAATCCCTTAAGTGCTTTTTCTTTAGACTAAGATTTAGGTGCTTTAGAATTTTGCGACGCCTTTTTAAGTTTTAGTTTCTTTTTAAGTTATTTCCATTTGGGATATAGTTTTTCCTGTAAGCTTTAATATTTTTAGACGACTTTTACCAATGTATCAATTATCATTCCAATTAGTAATCTCAATTTGCGATTATAATTTTAAGTTAGTTGTAGTAATAAGGTTACGTTAGTCAAGTGTTTTTAAGTGTTATAAGTTTCTTTTATTTTTCCGTCACCTTTTATTTTTCAACCATTTTTCTTTTTCGACCTTTTTCGACGAACTCTTTTTCTTTCTTATTTCTCGCTATTCTAGTATTAGGACATAGATTTTTATTCTACTTCTTATCTAAATTTCTTAAAATTACGAAAATTTATTTTAAGTGGTTAAATTGATAGACATCAAAATTTTCTGGTTCGTAGTAATAGTTGGATTTGTACGTGGACCGGGTTATTGGAGCCAAACAGTCCTCAATTATATTGAGACCAAACGAATCCTGCCCCTCTGCTGCATCTTTTGGCTATTCGAAACGTGGGCAAAATCAGAAAAGTCTATTGATTGGATAACTTATTATAATTTTTCTTTCCTTTTAAAAACTAATAGGATATTCAGTGAATGCACCGAGCAAGACGTTCACCACCTTTTGTACGTTCACCAACTATAACTAGATCAAGACATTTAGCAAATATTACCACCGTTGATTTTTCATTAGAATCGTCATCCAGTCGACCAAGTACTCCAGTTCAAATTTCCGATAATCCATTTTTTGAACCCGACCTCACAATTGAGAATCCGGAGAATATTCAGGAACGATTCGTAGATCATGAAACATTAAATTTTCCTCTGGAACCACCAATCATTCAAACAGAGATTGTTGAGGAATGAACCATAAAATCAGAATCCTCTAGTGATTCCGATTCAACAAATTCAATTATGGAAGTAACAGAACCTTTAAGTATGGAAGACCGAATGAGAGCTAAACGCACTGGCCAAGGTCACGCAATTACTCATCCAGACATTAATGCGCCAGATTATGAAATCAAAGGACAAATTCTACACATGGTGACTAATCAATGCCAATTTAGTGGTGCGCCGAAGGAAGATCCAAATGAACATTTACGTACCTTTAATAGGATCTGCACACTATTTAAAATCCGAGAAGTGGAGGATGAACAGATATATCTCATGTTATTTCCCTGGACTTTAAAGGGAGAAGCCAAAGATTGGTTGGAATCGTTACCTGAAGGGGCAATTGATACATGGGACGTTTTAGTTGAAAAATTTCTTAAACAATTCTTTCCTGCATCTAAAGCCGTAAAACTTCAAGGAGAAATTGTTACGTTCACACAGAAGCCGAATGAAACTCTATACGAGGCTTGGACTAGATTTGGAAAGTTGTTAAGAGGATGTCCGCAACATGGTTTAGACACCTGTCAAATAGTACAAATATTCTACCAAGGATGCGACATCACTATAAGGAAAGACATAGATATAGCAGCTGGTGGTTCTATTATGAAGAAAACCGAAACTGATGCTTACAAAATTATTGATAACACTGCTTCCCACTCACATGAGTGGCACCAAGAAAAAGATATCGTTAGATCATCTAAGGCAGCTAGAGCCGATTCTAGCTATGACTTAGATTCCATTTCCGCAAAGATAGATGCCGTCGAGAGACGAATGGAAAAGATGACTAAAGATATTCACTCAATACGAATTAGTTGTGAGCAGTGTGGAGGACCACATTTGACAAAAGATTGTCTCAGTATTGAATTAACAATAGAACAAAGAGAGAATATTTCATACATAAACCAAAGGCCTGGAAATAATTATCAGAATAATTATCAACCGCCAAGACCGATTTACAATCAAAACCAGAATTATAACAGAAATATTCCATACAACAACCAACAAGGTCCTAGCAATCAACAAGTATCCAATAATAATTACAATCAGCAAAGACCTAATTTTCAAAACAAACCACCACAACAAACCGATGATAAAAAGCCGAATTTAGAAGATATGATGACGAAGCTAGTTGAAACTCAAACGCAATTTTTCACATCTCAGAAACAAACTAATGAACAAAATGCTCAAGCATTTAGAAATCAACAAGCTTCTATTCAAAATCTAGAACAAGAAGTAAGTAACCTAGCAAGGTTAATAGGTGAAAGAAAACCGGGAAGTCTACCTAGTGATACAAATGCTAACCCCCGGAATGAAATAGCTAAAGCCATTACCACAAGAAGTGGTACAACACTTAAACCACCTGAAATACCTGTAACTTCTGATGAAGCTATTCCTACTCCACAAGAACCACAACCTAATCAAGATAAGGAAAAAGAACATGTAATTGAAAAGATTAATGAAGATAACACAGTTAAGGCTAAACCTTATGTTAAACCATACCAACCACCACTTCCTTACCCGAGTAAAATGAAGAAAGAGAAACTTGAAGCCGAGCAATCCAAATTCTTGGATATGTTTAAACAGATAAATGTAAATCTTCCTTTCATTGATGTGATTTCAGGAATGCCTAGATATGCTAAATTCTTGAAAGATCAAATCTCAAATAGAAAGAAAATGGAAGAACTCTCGGCTGTTACCATGAATGCTAATTGTTCAGCAGTGCTGTTGAATAAGATACCAGAAAAACTATCTGATCCAGGAAGTTTCACAATTCCATGTTTTCTGGGTAGTCTTAGTTCAATAGAAGCATTGGCAGACTTAGGTGCTAGTATAAATCTAATGCCGTATTCACTATACGCTAAACTAGACCTTGGAGAATTGAAACCAACCAGAATAAGCATACAACTAGCCGATAGATCAATAAAATATCCTAGAGGGATAATGGAGAACATGCTAGTTAAAGTTGGTACTTTAGTATTTCCAGTAGATTTTGTTATTCTGGACATGGAAGAAGATTCACAAGTTCCTCTCATATTAGGAAGACCATTCTTAAACACGGCTAAAGCAATGATAGACGTGTTCGGTAAGAAATTGACCCTAAGTATAGAGGATGACAGTGTTACCTTTTCAGTTGATAGAGCAATGCAACAACCACAATCTGCAGATGATACATGTTATTATATTCAAACTATAGATGCACATGCAGAATTATTAGAAGAATTTCCAGAATTACAAGGAACAGGAGAATGTTCTTTAGGAGAAGGTAATGAACCAATTGATGAAGCTGAAATGTTAGCTACACTTATAGCTAATGGATATGAACCAACAACAGAAGAAATTCAAATGCTAAAAGAAGAAGACAGATATCGATACAAATCATCGATAGAAGAACCTCCGAAATTAGAGTTAAAGCCACTTCCAAACCATTTGGAATACGCTTATTTACATGGTGAATCTGAATTACCTGTAATAATATCGTCTTCTCTTACTGAAAATGAGAAATCACAACTCATTTCTGTGTTGAAAGCTCATGAAACCAGCCATTTCATGGAAGATTTATGATATTAAAGGAATAAGTCCTTCGTATTGCACACATAAAATCCTTATGGAAGAAGGTCATAAAACGTATGTGCAACGCCAACGAAGACTAAATCCTAATATGCAAGATGTAGTTAAGAAAGAGATTATTAAACTGCTAGATGCAGGTCTAATTTATCCAATCTCTGATAGTCCATGGGTAAGCCCAGTTCAATGCGTGCCTAAGAAGGGTGGCATGACTGTCATTACAAATGAGAAAAATGAGCTTATTCCTACTAGGACCATAACAGGATGGCGTGTATGTATTGATTATAGAAAATTAAATGACGCCACCAGAAAAGATCACTTTCCCTTACCTTTCATAGATCAAATGTTGGAAAGATTAGCCGGAAACAGTTACTATTGTTTTCTTGATGGTTTTTCCGGATATTTTCAAATTCCAATAGCACCCGAAGATCAAGAGAAAACCACATTCACGTGCCCTTATGGTACTTTTGCTTACAAACGCATGCCATTTGGACTTTGCAACACCCCTGCAACCTTTCAAAGGTGTATGATGGCGATTTTTCATGACATGATAGAAGAATGCATGGAAGTTTTCATGGATGACTTTTCAGTCTTCGGTGATACATTTGAATCATGTCTAGCTAATCTGGAACGAATGCTTATTAGATGCGAACAATCAAATCTAGTACTTAATTGGGAGAAATGCCATTTCATGGTTAAAGAAGGCATCGTTCTTGGTCATAAAATTTCAAAAGAAGGAATTGAAGTGGATAGAGCTAAAGTAGATGTAATTGCTAAACTTCCACATCCCACCAATGTTAGAGGAGTTAGGAGTTTTCTAGCGCATGCCGGTTTTTACCGACGTTTCATAAAAGATTTTTCTAAAATTGCCACTCCTATGAATAAACTCCTAGAAAAGGATGCTCCATTCTTCTTTTCCGATGAGTGTATCAAATCTTTTAATATTCTTAAAGAGAAACTCACTAATGCACCGATCATGATAACACCAAATTGGAATCTACCATTTGAACTAATGTGCGATGCAAGTGATTTTGCAATGGGAGCCGTTTTAGGACAAATGATTGAAAAACGATTTCAACCTATATATTATGCTAGTAAGACGTTACAAGGAGCACAAACGAACTATACAACTACTGAAAAAGAACTCCTTGCTATTGTCTTTGCTTTTGACAAATTTCGATCATATCTCGTTCTAGCAAAAACGGTGGTCTATACCGACCATTCTGCTCTTAGATACCTATTTTCAAAACAAGATGCTAAACCAAGATTAATCCGTTGGATCTTACTCTTACAAGAGTTTGATATTGAAATCCGAGATAAAAGAGGAGCAGAAAATCTCGCCGCTGATCATCTTTCTCGTCTTGAAAATCCTGAATTAGAAGTTCTAAATGAATCGGCCATACAAGACAACTTTCCTTATGAATATCTATTGAAGATAGATTATAAAGAAATTCCATGGTTTGCAGACTATGCAAACTACTTAGTTTGTGGATTCCTTGAAAAAGGATTATCGTACCAAAGACGAAAGAAATTCTTCAGTGATATAAAACACTATTTTTGGGAAGATCCACATTTGTTTAAAAGTTGTCCCGATGGAATAATACGCCGATGTGTATTCGGAGATGAAGCCAGTAAAATATTAAACCATTGTCACACAGGACCAACAGGAGGGCATTATGGGCCTCAACTAACAGCAAGAAAAGTTTATGATGCTGGATTCTATTGGCCTACAATTTACAAAGACGCACACCTTCTTTGCAAATTCTGTGATGCTTGTCAAAGGGCCGGAAAAATAAGTCAACGTGATGAAATGCCACAAAATGTCATCCAAGTATGTGAAGTATTTGACATTTGGGGTATTGACTTTATGGGTCCATTTTCAAAATCTCATAATAATCTATATATACTCGTAGCTATTGATTATGTATCTAAATGGGCGGAAGCACAAGCTCTCCCAACTAACGATGCACGAGTTGTAGTCAACTTTTTAAAACGTCTTTTTGCAAGGTTTGGAACACCGAAAGCTTTAATAAGTGATCGGGGTACTCATTTCTGTAATAATCAACTTGAGAAAGTTCTTAAAAGATATGGAGTAACTCATAAAATCTCCACCGCATATCATCCACAAACAAGTGGACAAGTTGAAAATACCAACCGAGCTTTAAAACGTATTCTAGAGAAAACCGTAGGATCAAATCCGAAGGAATGGTCCATTAAATTGGAGGATGCACTCTGGGCTTTTAGAACAGCCTACAAAACTCCAATTGGAACCACACCTTTTAGACTTGTTTATGGAAAAGCATGTCATCTTCCAGTAGAAATTGAACACAAAGCATTTTGGGCTTTGAAGACATGTAATCTTGATTTACATGAAGCTGGACGTCTACGATTAAGTCAACTAAACGAATTAGAAGAATTAAGACATGAAGCATACGAAAATTCGTTAATCTATAAAGAAAGAACGAAGAAATGGCATGATAAAAGAATCAGAAGTTCAAAAGAATTTAAAGAAGGAGACAGAGTTCTTCTTTTCAATTCACGATTCAAGCAATTTCCTGGAAAATTGAAATCAAGATGGTCTGGACCATTCATAGTCAAAAGAGTTTTCCCATACAGAACGATAGAATTAATAAATTCAAATGGGATTGAATTTAAAGTTAATGGTCACAGAGTTAAACACTACATAGATAGTCCGATGGAAGTCGACAACGAAGTTAATCACAATTTCGACACCACAGCTAACTAAGTGTGGGGAGAATCAAGTCTTTAAAGGATAATATGTATTTCTGTTAGAGTTAGATTGTCTGTTTTCGTGTAGTTCTCGAAAATGGAACCCGAATGGTCTTTCCCTAGCAGACCCTAAAGAACTAGTCTTCTCCCCCCATTCTGAATTTTTATTTTTTTAGGTTTTTACAAAATGAAGACTGCCTGTGAACTAAACCATGGTCTAATACTACACGCTTTGTGTAACACCCGTTTTCAGTTACGTGTTATTTCGAACGACATTCGAAATACGAGGCATGTAAGCGTATATTTGGATCCCAAATAAAGTTGGATTTGATGTTCTAAAACCTTACCATTGGATAGGAAATCTCATTACATTTCCAACGATATTTGATTCATCGAAAACGGAGTTACGGTCAAAAAGTTATGGCCAAAACAAGTTTGCTGAAGTTCGGATGAAACAGGCAAATGCCGCGGCGCTACCAGAATGGCCACGGCGCGACAAAAGCCTATTTTGAAGGTCAGAAATCTTAAAAAAGTGATCTAAAATCACCCTTTGGGCCACGGCGCGACAAACCTGCTCCGCGGCGCGACATAAGCACGTTCTGGTACTTTTCAGCCTTTTAATGAGTTAAATGAGGGGCAAAGTTGGTATTTCACATATGGACGGGTCTTTGGCCATAAAACTGATCCTAATCTTATCTAAACCTCATTTCCTTCTCATTTCTTCCCTCCCACTCACACCCCAAACCCTAGAGAGAGAGTAAAGGGTTTAGAGAGAGAAAGCTCGAATCGGGGATGAAGAAGAGTGATTCGGGTCGGGTCTCAAGAGTTAAAGTTGTTCTCCTCGTTCACGGCTACGTTGTGATAGTGATGGTAAGTTCTAACTCCGAAATTCATCTTTATGATTTGGTATTCAAGTTAGGGTTTTTAGCTTTTTAGTTGTAAAACCCATTTAGATGATGAAGTGGGTTTATGGAAACTAGTTATTTTTGATACATGGCGGGTTTTGGGTTGATTGACGTTTTGACCATGATTAGGCTTTGGTTTTGGGTGTAATCACTTAGTTTAGTGATTTTGGAAGCGTTGGAACCCTTTTGGGTGTATTCGAGTTGACTAAATTTGAAATGGGTCAAAATTAGGGTTTATGTGTCAAAGTGGGTTTCGAGTGATGAAATTATGAGTTTGGGTCTTGCGTGTGTTGGTTAAACGTTAGAACATTTGTGTTGACTTGGTTTTTGGGTGTAAACCCTAATTTAGGTCAAAACGGGTCAAATGGGCATTTCGGGACAAGTAAGCTCGATTCGTTGTCAAATTAAGTTTTAAGTCAAGTTTTGGTAAATCAAGTAGGTAAATACTTGATTTAAGTGTTAGTGGTTGTCTTGGAAATATAATCACTAGTCGTTAGTAATTTTGGGGCGTTTTATGACTTTGGTCAAAATGAGCAATTTGAATTGGGTCAAAATTGAGGATGACACTAATTTGGATTAATTGGATGTTAAACGCTTTTGTTGAGTGTTAAATGATGCTTTTCATGTAATTACTCGCGAGAAGTGATTTTAGGTTAAAATTTGGTGTTTTAGCAATAAAGTCAAACTTGGTCAACCATGGAATGGGTTTTGAGTAAAATACGAGCTAGTATGCGTTTAAAGGTTAAAGTTGACATAATTGGGTATTTCGAGAACGCGGGAACTAGTCTCGCTAGTTTTGGACCTTCGGGTAGCGTTAAAAGTGCAAAAGGGTATATTTTACACTTGTTGTTCATTTGGGCGGGTCGAGAGTCCAAATGGGGTTGTATGTTGATTATGTGTATACCTATATGCGTATTATAGGTAAAATCTTGCTCGGTTGCGTGTCGTGAAGATTTCGTGCATGGTTTGTAATGCTCGAGTTCACGAGGTGAGTGGAATAATTATGCGTGAACGTATATAATGTATTTATTTGTGTGGTATGAATGTGGAAGTGTCGCGGTGTTCAAGACACCACATTCTAGGTAACGAGTAGTATTGTCGCGGTGCTTAAGACACTACTCCTTGTGTAATTGACTTGTGGGATTGTCGCTGTGTTTAAGACACCACAATGTCGTGAGAGTGGAAGTGTCGCGGTGTTCAAGACACCACTCATTGTATTGAATGAAGTGTGGATTCGTCGCGGTGTTTAAGACGCCACATTGTCGTAAGGGTGAGTTAGTCGCGGTGTTTAAGACATCACCCGGGGAACTAGTGATTACGCGGTGTATAAGTAACACTAGTGGATGTTATGAACTCCAACGGACTTACATGTACCGTTCTCTTGTATACTTGGTTAACCATGGTTATTTGTGTTGTAGCGTAAGCATATTATATTTGTTCATATTATATATGCTTTTGTTATGATAGCTTGATTATTGGAGGTTTATAGCTTTGTATTGTGATGATAAGCTATTTGTGTTGCTAGCATGTATGCGGTATGTGAGTAAGTGTTTGCAATTAGGTATATTATATATGTATGTGTATAATTATTGCATTCACTAAGCTTTATGCTTAGCCCTCTCGTTGTTTACCTTTTTACAGGTATTGTGATTACGAAGCTAGCTAGTTGTAGACTAGATGCTTAGGAGCGCTTGGGCTCGACGGGGTAGCTTTTGGATATTTGGACGCGAATGGGGGATTTGGTAGTCCCCGAGATTATGCTCTTGGTATTGGGTTGGGTTATTGAGTCTTAACCCGTATTTCTTGTGATCGGGTCATTATTACAAATGATTTTGTAAAGTGTAATTTGTGTGCCAAGGGTCATGATAGATTGTTAAACGTATCGTTATGATGTTCTGTTTCGATTAAAACAGAGTTGAAAATGTATTATATTAATGGGACCTAACTAAATAAAAAAAAATGTACTCTGTTTTTGGTTAAACGGATTTGAGTTATTACAAGTGGTATCAGAGCATAGTCTAAGGGAATTAGGTAACCTTGGGATAGGTGCCTAGTCTTAGACTTATTGGCGATTGTGCGTTATTTGTGGGGCTTGTAGGAGTACGGGTCGGATTGAGATTTGTTAGTGCCTTAGAGTAGGTGACTAACTAGGACTAGTGCTTGTCCAATGTGGGATTATGTGGGGCCTTATTTTGCGTGTAATTAGTGCCTTAGATTGCTAGTGCCTAAGGTAAGTAGGCGAACTTGGACGTTGTTTTAGTGATAGTCAACTAGGTTGTAGGTTGACTTGTTGTTGTGGTGTACTTGTGTATGCTTATTATTATTGTATATTGGTGTATATATATACAGGTATCTTTTGGTGCGGTATCCTAGGGATGAATCTATTGGGGAGATTCGTATGTTTGGCGGTTTTGAGTGATCAAGTTCACGGTAAGGACTTTGGTCATTCGGGTACTAGGAGTTATCGCGTGTTATTTTGTGTGAATGTTGCGTCAGTCCGAGTAAAGTACTTTGCATGACCATGCGGAAATGGTAAGGCACGCATTTGTAATAGTGATTGATCACCATTATTACGAAAGTGTATCTTGACATCAAGCATGACATGACGAGTACCGAACGGAGGAAACGTGCATGGTTGGGGTAGATTCGGGATAAATGAGGAATCTTTATTGGTTCCTAAGTGATAGTTGTCTCGGGTTATGTGCTTGTAGTCGCATCGGGTTCGTTGCGAGTCGTGAAGTGTTACGATGGATTCGGTTAGTTAAGTGAGTGAGCTAACTCACAAGTTTGGTGCGTGCTTAGCCACCCTAAGTAGTGGGTGCATTATTGAGATTGTTATTGGTTTTAGTTACCCATCGTAACTAGGAAGATCGATTTACGTTTGCGTGTGTGCGACGAGGACTTGAATTCTGTAATGGAATGCGACAAGTCTAATGATTGTAGTTTTGAGTTACACTCGGTAGAGTGTGTGGTTAGAGAATCGTGTTAGGATTCTTGTTGTTATTCGCCTTGGAATTGGCGTATCGAGGAGTCTTCGGGTCGTTAAACTCATGGGAGTGGGACCCGTGTAATGTTGATTGCGTTAGTGTGTGGTAGATTATAGGGCAACATTCCTAATGGAATATCCCTTGTAGTAGTGGTTTTATCGAGATGTAGAAGGGGTAAGACTTGGTATCCCCGAGCATCTCCTTGTGTTAGATGAAGGGCCTCATTAGGCTATATCGTTTGGCCTTGTGGAAACTGCGGGTAGCGTGTGATCGCTTGGAACTTTCGATAAGACAATAAACCGTAAGGTTGTCGGGTAGGTATGACTTCGGGTCATTATTATAGAGAGATGGGTGACATCGGGTGTATGGAACCTAAAGATCGATTTTCAAAAATTCATTTGATTGTGGTGGGAGTCTGCATGACACTGCGTCAGGTGCCTTTTTATACCTGCTAGTGTAATGTTCAACTCCGGTAGTGGTGTGATCACTTTGTGCTTAGGGTGCCCGTGAGATACCCTTGGAAGCATCGGAGATTATAATAGTGATTGACGGGTGATGGTAATTCGACGGTTGCGAAAGTTGAAGTTTAAGAGCATTGTGACGAATACTTCTTATGAAGTGACGGGTGAGCGAATCTTGTTGCTCTTAAGTGATAGATGGGTAAAGATGACCGGTGAGCCGGTGACAGACTTAATGGTCGGTTAGTCCGAAGGGTTTTGATGAAGTGTTGATATTGTGGTGGACGCAATTATGGTGTCAGAATTGGTCACTCTTCTCTATGAGAGTGATCTATTGTTGATAACGATTCGTCAAGTGGAAGGTCGGGTGATCTCGACTGAGAATCACGACTAAGTAAGCGGCGTGACATATGCCTAGGCTTAGAGGCATATGTAAGACTTTGGTGGAGTTTGCTTTTCGAACGATTAAGGTAGTTAGTTGTGAATTGTGGTATGAAGGTGCGATTTCATCGCGTGTACGACGTCTCAAGTGATTGTGCATGTCGGCTCTGAGAGCCTAAAGCGAATTTACGGTGAATTGATGTTTATGACCAACGGTGAGAATGGTCAGGTGTGACGTGGAATTACAATTACGCGGGATGTTATCATCTTGGCGGTGAGAATAGGGAGATAAATCCTAAGTGGGGGAGTTTTTACTGCCGCCCGAGGAAAACTCCAGTGGTGTTATGTATAGTGAAATGTTGGAGCATACCGTGCTAAGCCTCAATGGGTATTCGGAGCTCCTAACGAGGAAGAGTGACGGGTTGCTAATGTCGACTCGAGATCGTGCTTTACGATTATGAGTTATAACTCGAGAATGTTATGCGTGAAGATTGTGATGATGGGATCGAAGGAAGTGTAAGACTTCCTATGTAAGGTGGTCGTGTAGTACCAATGTGCGGTATGAGACCAAATGTGAAGTTTGAGATCCCGGAGTGAGAGAATGAAGTTGTCGTTGCGGGTGCTCCCGTAGTGAAAAATCTAGGTTGTCGTGAAACCCGGACAGTATAATTGAATGAGAACAAGTTCGATATCGTGACGAATATCGTATTTTCCCTGTTGGAAAACGCAATCGTCGAGATTGTCAGTGGATTATTCCACTTTATGGACGAATGTGAGGCGAAGAGTGTCGATTCTGATTGTCTCATATCGAGACACGCGGATGTTGTTTGTTTGCGAGAGTGTATTCCTTAGTAATGCGACTGTTAGTTGCATTGAAATGTCGAGACCATCTTTAACGGACGGTCTAGGTAGGAAGGTCCACCCGGCGTGGTGAATATTTTTGTAGATCGTGTGGCGAATTGCGGAATTTTGTGATGATAATTCGCCTTAACGGGATTCTAATATATGATTAGTCTCCATGCTAGTACTAGGAAGCCGTCTGGTGTGGTTGTGTCGTAGGGTTTAGAGGAGGAACCCTCATCGAGTGTTGATGTTTTGCTCAGCACATGGTGTATTATTGTTGTCCTGGATTAATCCAGTGATGGATTGGTCGTGTGCGGATTGACTGATTGAGTGATATGGTTACGGACGTAGCTTGTAGCGAGCTGTAGCTGAGAGAACTTGAAGGTATATGTAGTGATTTTCGTATTTTCCTAAATGAAAACTCTGGACGTTGAGTGTATGAGTTATCGCTTGTTGCGGTAGTGCACGCTAGTGATTATTAGCGTGTGGTTAGATCTTCGGATTTGTAGAAGAGGTTATGGATGTCGGGCTTGGTTGTGTTTCGTAAGATCGTGAGGCGTGACGATGATGTTTGTCGGCAAATTGTTCTACTCTTAGGACGATTGTGAAGTGTATGGTATGAGTTTGGATACTCGGCGTAGGACCAACGGTTACGGTTGTTTCGACTCGTGGGTTGATTACCCGATATTGTTGTTAAATGTTGAGTCAGTGCACGAAGCGAGAATTCGGGTGCGTGATTACTACATGTGTGACTTCGCGTTGGAAGCGAAAATGTTCGAGGGAGAAGTTCTTATATTCTAGTGTTGGTGCGGATCACGAGGACGTGATCCAATTTAAGTGGGGGAGAGTTGTAACACCCGTTTTCAGTTACGTGTTATTTCGAACGACATTCGAAATACGAGGCATGTAAGTGTATATTTGGATCCCAAATAAAGTTGGATTTGATGTTCTAAAACCTTACCATTGGATAGGAAATCTCATTACGTTTCCAACGATATTTGATTCATCGAAAACGGAGTTACGGTCAAAAAGTTATGGCCAAAACAAGTTTGCTGAAGTTCGGATGAAACAGGCAAATGCCGCGGCGCGACCAGAATGGCCACGGCGCGACAAAAGCCTATTTTGAAGGTCAGAAATCTTAAAAAAGTGATCTAAAATCACCCTTTGGGCCACGGCGCGACAAACCTGCTCCGCGGCGCGACACTAAGCACGTTCTAGTACTTTTCAGCCTTTTAATGAGTTAAATGAGGGGCAAAGTTGGTATTTCACATATGGACTGGTCTTTGGCCATAAAACTGATCCTAATCTTATCTAAACCTCATTTCCTTCTCATTTCTTCCCTCCCACTCACACCCCAAACCCTAGAGAGAGAGTAAAGGGTTTAGAGAGAGAAAGCTCGAATCGGGGATGAAGAAGAGTGATTCGGGTCGGGTCTCAAGAGTTAAAGTTGTTCTCCTCGTTCACGGCTACGTTGTGATAGTGATGGTAAGTTCTAACTCCGAAATTCATCTTTATGATTTGGTATTCAAGTTAGGGTTTTTAGCTTTTTAGTTGTAAAACCCATTTAGATGATGAAGTGGGTTTATGGAAACTAGTTATTTTTGATACATGGCGGGTTTTGGGTTGATTGACGTTTTGACCATGATTAGGCTTTGGTTTTGGGTGTAATCACTTAGTTTAGTGATTTTGGAAGCGTTGGAACCCTTTTGGGTGTATTCGAGTTGACTAAATTTGAAATGGGTCAAAATTAGGGTTTATGTGTCAAAGTGGGTTTCGAGTGATGAAATTATGAGTTTGGGTCTTGCGTGTGTTGGTTAAACGTTAGAACATTTGTGTTGACTTGATTTTTGGGTGTAAACCCTAATTTAGGTCAAAACGGGTCAAATGGGCATTTCGGGACAAGTAAGCTCGATTCGTTGTCAAATTAAGTTTTAAGTCAAGTTTTGGTAAATCAAGTAGGTAAATACTTGATTTAAGTGTTAGTGGTTGTCTTGGAAATATAATCACTAGTCGTTAGCAATTTTGGGGCATTTTATGACTTTGGTCAAAATGAGCAATTTGAATTGGGTCAAAATTGAGGATGACACTAATTTGGATTAATTGGATGTTAAACGCTTTTGTTGAGTGTTAAATGATGCTTTTCATGTAATTACTCGCGAGAAGTGATTTTAGGTTAAAATTTGGTGTTTTAGCAATAAAGTCAAACTTGGTCAACCATGGAATGGGTTTTGTGTAAAATACGAGCTAGTATGCGTTTAAAGGTTAAAGTTGACATAATTGGGTATTTCGAGAACGCGGGAACTAGTCTCGCTAGTTTTGGACCTTCGGGTAGCGTTAAAAGTGCAAAAGGGTATATTTTGCACTTGTTGTTCATTTGGGCGGGTCGAGAGTCCAAATGGGGTTGTATGTTGATTATGTGTATACCTATATGCGTATTATAGGTAAAATCTTGCTCGGTTGCGTGTGGTGAAGATTTCGTGCATGGTTTGTAATGCTCGAGTTCACGAGGTGAGTGGAATAATTATGCGTGAACGTATATAATGTATTTATTTGTGTGGTATGAATGTGGAAGTGTCGCGGTGTTCAAGACACCACATTCTAGGTAACGAGTAGTATTGTCGCGGTGCTTAAGACACTACTCCTTGTGTAATTGACTTGTGGGATTGTCGCGGTGTTTAAGACACCACAATGTCGTGAGAGTGGAAGTGTCGCGGTGTTCAAGACACCACTCATTGTATTGAATGAAGTGTGGATTCGTCGCGGTGTTTAAGACGCCACATTGTCGTAAGGGTGAGTTAGTCGCGGTGTTTAAGACATCACCCGGGGGACTAGTGATTACGCGGTGTATAAGTAACACTAGTGGATGTTATGAACTCCAACGGACTTACATGTACCGTTGTCTTGTATACTTGGTTAACCATGGTTATTTGTGTTGTAGCGTAAGCATATTATATTTGTTCATATTATATATGCTTTTGTTATGCTAGCTTGATTATTGGAGGTTTATAGCTTTGTATTGTGATGATAAGCTATTTGTGTTGCTAGCATGTATGCGGTATGTGAGTAAGTGTTTGCAATTAGGTATATTATATATGTATGTGTATAATTATTGCATTCACTAAGCTTTATGCTTACCCCTCTCGTTGTTTACCTTTTTACAGGTATTGTGATTACGAAGCTAGCTAGTTGTAGACTAGATGCTTAGGAGCGCTTGGGCTCGACGGGGTAGCTTTTGGATATTTGGACGCGAATGGGGGATTTGGTAGTCCCCGAGATTATGCTCTTGGTATTGGGTTGGGTTATTGAGTCTTAACCCGTATTTCTTGTGATCGGGTCATTATTACAAATGATTTTGTAAAGTGTAATTTGTGTGCCAAGGGTCATGATAGATTGTTAAACGTATCGTTATGATGTTCTGTTTCGATTAAAACAGAGTTGAAAATGTATTATATTAATGGGACCTAACTAAATAAAAAAAAATGTACTCTGTTTTTGGTTAAACGGATTTGGGTTGTTACACTTTGATCACTAAACGTAATAATGACACACTACCGAGTGAAATAGTATCAGTAATCAGAGAAAGATTGGACGGAGTTAGAAAAGAATCCAGATGCGAAGATAATAAGTTACAATTTGGTAAAGGAAAATCAAAATCCGCAGCGAAAAGAAGAGCACGACACCTAGAAAGATGTCACAAATGCGGAAAATGGTCACATGGAGGTAAATGTTCAAATAATCAAACCTATTCAAATACCGAATTTGTTACTTTATGTAGAGATGGACCGTTCATATGTTTAGAAGAAAAGACACTGAATGCTCGAGGTTACGCCTATGTAGCTATGGAAAACCAATTAAACCGACTATCTTATGAATGGGATAGATCATATAACTAAGAAATCTATTTCACAGGTATGTTTGTACAGTTTTTATTTTATTTTTAACCTTTTGATAATAAACGCTAATTTGTTCGCTATAAAGTATTAAATTGGTATTGAATAAAATTAGGTTTGGCGACCGAAATTATTGATATCATTCAAAAATCTATTACATCACTACGAAATTTAACGTTTATTCTTAAGGTATAAATATCTTTAATCAATCAACCCAAAATATTTTAAAAATTCGTCATGAGTTAAATTAGGTCTTGGAACCGAAATTACTTTACCGAAAAGAGGGGCGCATATTTTTGATAATATTTGATTGATTAAAGTGGGATAAAAAGCCAAAAAGATTTTTAATTTTATTTTTACCATGTTTTTAAAATTAATATTTAAATCTTAAATTAATATTGTAAACTTTGTAAAAACAATATTTTTAAAATTGTAAATATTTGAAAAATTAATATAAGTTTGGTGTGAATTTAAAATATGAATTTTTAATTTTTAAAATATAAATTTTATTTTTATGCATTTTAAATTGTAAAGTTTGATGTGAATTTTTAATATTAATTCCGAATTTTATATTTAAGTTGTGTGAATTTAAAAACAAAAATTTACTTTATCTCATTAAGTTAAAAATATGATTTTTAAAATTTGTCGTAAGTTGAAGACTAGGTCGTTGAACCGAAATTGCTTTACCCGAGGGAGGGACGAGAACTTTTATTATCATTATTTTTAATCTTATTGAATTAAAGTATGCCAAAAACATTAAAAAAACCCAAAAATCTTAGCTTTTAAAACAATCGCTACAAAAAGACAAATTTTAAAATTTTGTCGAAGGACGGACTAGGACATCGATCCGAAACGACCTCGTCCTAAATAACAAGGGAAACAAAATTTTAAAATTAATTACTTAATTGTTTTAATTAGTATAAGATATAAATAAATAAATAAAAATAAAAAATAAAAAACTCCGCGACTCGCGGAGTTTGAAGGTTTAAACCCCGCGACTCGCGGGAGGACCAAAAATCAGAAAAAAATAAAAACGCAGAACTGATCAGTTGCACACCACAAACACACCAAATACTGCAAAATACTGCGCAAAAACCCCGAAAAAACACCCCCAAAATCACAATTTTTAACCGTTAATCATCAAATCTTTTACTAAAATCATGTTGAGAAGGATGCTATCAAGGAATTACTCAAGAAAAACGGTAAATTTCTACACCTAAACACCATTTAATCCGAAAATTAGTGTTCTTGAGCAATTTTTTCCCCAATTTGATTTTGATGCTTTTTAGTGTAATTATGCTTAAATTGCTTATGTATTATGCTTGTATAACCTAGATTGATGCTAT
Organism: Rutidosis leptorrhynchoides; assembly: GCF_046630445.1. Lineage (NCBI taxonomy): Eukaryota > Viridiplantae > Streptophyta > Magnoliopsida > Asterales > Asteraceae > Rutidosis > Rutidosis leptorrhynchoides. The sequence continues at coordinate 104,043,766 of NC_092342.1, forward strand.
TTAACATGATTAGAAGCCTTAAACTTCAAATTTTGAGTAATCTAGGGTTTGTGTTCTTGAGCAAATTTGGGGCTTTTTAATATAAACAGGTTATGGCCGATTTTTGTCATGAATTGTTGCTAAATTAAGTAGTGTAACATGTTTAGGTAGTTAAATGATCCAAACTTTGAGCCTAAACATGATTTTGAGAATTAAAGTGGACTTTTTCAAGTCTAAAAATTCATGAACTTGATTTTTGAGTGATAATGCCATTTGAAACTTGTTTAATTGCTAGTAATGATTATTTTGACATGTTATTTGAGTTAAATGCTTATGAACTTGGCGAACATTTTCGTATATGCTTATTTGAAAAAGTGTAGATTTGATGAAAATATGAAAATGAGCTTAAGTTTGATATAAATTGATCATGTCATTGTAATTATTTTGATTGATGATTTTGCTGACACTAATGCATATATGGATGCACAAAAATTGTGTTTGATGTGTTTTGCAGACTGAAAGGGGTGAATCTTCATCCCAAGCTCGCAATGCTCCTGCTGAGAATGCGGAACAACAGGAGGTGGATAACTACTACAAGCAAGATATACCTCATCCAGTCATGACATTTTCTGATATGCACTTGGAAGATTTGCACCCGAACCTGAGATTTGACAGACTTTGGATAGATTATCCAAAATACCAAAGGGGTTTGCATACTCTTCATTCTAAAGTTGTTGAGGTACCTAGGGTCATAGAATGGGGACCATTAGAAGCTGTAGAATTGGCCGGGTCAATTAGGGAATTACTTGCACAGAGGTATGGTAATTCTACTTTTAACGACTGGGTACGTTTATTCACCATGCGTAGACCTGTATATAAAGTATGGTGTGAAGAATTGTTGTGTAGTATAGAATTAAATGATCGGGTAGCTAGTTTAACCGATCGATCTTTTATTAGATTTTTGTTAGGAGGTTCGATGCGCCACATGTCTTTACTAGACATGGCTCAGGCTTTACGTATATATACGCCTGAGGAGTTAGCATCTGCCGATTGTAGAGGGTTGATACTAAATGGTAGAAAGATAGATGAAAATTTTGATACACATGGTGTATGGAGTCAAATGACAAGCCATCACCGATTCAAAGGGGGAAATTACTCTTATTTGGATATAGATAGAGCTGAATTAAGAGTGATTCATAGGTTTTTAGCTAATTCGATTACACAAAGAGGTAAGAACAAGGAAAAGGTAAATGAACAGGATTTGTTTTACCATATGTGTATTCGAGACCCACAAAGCGCTGTAAGTATACCTTATTGTGTGGGTTATTATTTATCAGCTATGGTTAGGGGGATGAGACCGCATAGCATAATAGGAGGTGGTATTTTTATTACTTTGATTGCTGAATATCTCGGTGTGGATATAAGTCGGGGGGGATTATTAGTCGAAGAACCAGAACCCCGCGATACAATAGGTTTAAATGTATACCATGGTGCGAAAGTTTTGAAGAGGCGAAATAACGCCGCAGTACAATACCATGGTAGACATCCACATGTTGAGAGAAACCAACAGCAAGGTAATGTAGGAGGGGGAAATGAAATGCAAGAAATGCAAAGGTTTATAGCTTCACAGGAGTACGAAAATGCTAGACAGAGAGCATTTGAAGATTGGCAAGTTCATCAAAACCAAATCATAGCTCATTGCCAACATATAGGTAGAAACTATATTCCCTCCCTGGTCTATAGAGATGCAACCACCGTATCCTACATATAACCCAGCCGAAGCATTCTATAGCACCTATGGTTATGCATGGAACCCCTATTGGTATCAGTATCACCCCTAGTCTACTTAGTTTTATTTATTTTGTAATTTGTAATGTTGATACGTTTAATACTTATGTTAATATTGTAATAGTTTTTATAATTTTCTAACTTTTATTCTTAGATTTTAATAATTTTTGAATGTGGGGGTAATATACCAAACTTCAAAAATATGTATATATGTTTGCAGTTTATCTTATGTACACAACAGGGTAAAACAACGCATTTTCAAAGACTGGCATTAAGTTCAGCAAAAGCAACTAATTTTGACGACAAGATGCAAAATATATGTGAAATAACAACAAGACGGAATGAACAAATGATGTGCACCATTTATCATTCAGCAAACAAACGCCAATATATTTGGAAACTTTGGTAAAATTTAATCATTTTCACACAAATCACCCTCAATAATTTAAATTGTTACTGATTTCTTGCAAATGAGGGCATTGCAAGATCTTAAGTGTGGGAAGGGGTTAAATTCTTTCGGATTTTAAAATTTTTATCTTAAACACTGGGTTACCATTAAAAATACTAGTAAAGCAGTAGTTGTATTAGAATCTAGTGTTCTCTGATAATAAAGAACAGCCCTAGTCTTATATACTGACTACCCAAATCTAGTAAAAATTTTCAAAATTTTCAATTAAATGAACTCAAAATCATGTTTATACATATTTATGAACTATAAAACTAGGTTTTAACACCGAAATTATTGTAACCTCGGAAAGGAGATAAATTGAGAAACAAACCAAAATGCTAAAATTCATTTAAAATGGAATAGAGGACAATAAAAAGGAAAATAAAAGCCAAGTGTGGGAAAATTCTCCAAGTTATTCAAAACATATATCACATATTTTTGTACAAATAACTGAAAATACTTTTGCTTTGGACTAAACTAAAAAGTTTTACCTGATTTACCGTAAGAGAGATGGATCTACACGATGAATCAATTCCATCATTAAAAGGAAGTAAAGTCTTCCGAAAAAGAAACGCGCTTCTTGATTTAAGTCAGGAAGTTGTCGTCCAGACCAGCTGTAGGTTGACGAAAAATCTAGAAAAGTCATCACTAAAATCAGCAGGAAATCCACGGACCTCAGCATTAAACAGGGTCGCCAAGTGGTCAGATTTATCCTAACCATGAGAAGGATTTATCTCGTAAAATGGGGGGCACCATGCAAATTAGCTGGATAAGACTAATGAATCAGATCCCCAGAAAGGATAATCTCCTTAAAAGATTAAAAATCAGCTTTTAAGCCTGATATTACTCAATCCTTGAGATTGACCTTAAAGATTGAGAATTACAAACTCATGGAATTCAATGATATCTAAACTCGAGCTTGAACGAGAAAATATTTTGATCAAAATTACAAACCGATTTGTTTTCTGAAAACCCTATTTTCAATGCGTTCATTACCATTGAACGTAAAATTCTAGGAATTTACCTGGAATTCATTAGGTCACCTGAACTAAATCGGGTGTCAACCGTAAGAACGGTGGTTGCATAGCATGGTCAAAAACAGGACCTTGTGCCAGACCGAAAAATTATAAGGATGAGCTTTACTATTGCTCCTACCAAGGATAGTAATTGCGTCTGACACGTTATAGACCATAATTAAAAGCATGTCCGGGGACATTGCCATAACAATTGCTTGTTCAACTCTTTTCTTTACAACCGGACGGTAGTTTACCGAAACGTAATATACGGGACAAGTAAACTGGACGTGTTGCTTTCCAAATACAAGGTTAGCAAATGGGTGACACAAAACCATAAGTTTTGAGCTAAAATTTTCAAATCTGAAACCCACCAAACCCACAAAAATATTTTGCAAACACCGGTGAAGGGTTATTCCGGAAAACATATCTAGGGTAAAAACTAGATTTAATTTTCAAAAGATCAAATGTTTTCATAAAGATCCAATTTCCTTAATGGATCTAAATTTTTATAGTCATGTGGGACTGTAAACCATATCGTTACTACCGTTGTTTATACCGCCGTATAAAAATCACTGATGTACAAAGTGTGAAGAATAAAGAAGTGATTCTAGTATTTCAAGACGATATTGCTTGAGGACAAGCAACGCTTAAGTGTAGGAATATTTGATAATGCTAAAAACGAACATATATTTCATAGCATTATTCCTCAAGAAAGACAAGCTTTTAGTTGCAATTGTTCTATTTAAAAGTGATATTCGTTTAAATAATAAAAGGTGAAGACAAAAGATAGATTCGACGAATTGAAGACGCAAACGACCAAAAAGCTCAAAAGTACAAAATACAATCAAAGAGGTTCCAATTATTGATAAGAAACGTCTCGAAATTAAAAGAGTACAAGATTCAAAACGCAAAGTACAAGATATTAAATTGTACGCAAGGACGTTCGAAAATCCGGAACCGGGGCCAGAGTCAACTCTCGACGCTCGACGCAACGGACTAAAAATTACAAGTCAACTATGCACATAAATATAATATAATATTTAAATAATTCTTATAATTATTTATATATTATATAAATAATAAAAATCCGTCGTCAAGAAAGACTCCAAAGTTGGTGAGCTGTATTTTCAAACTCCGCGACTCGCGGAGTTTGAAGGCAAAATTTGCCGCGAGTCGCGAGTATCCCTGAACTCAATTCCCTATAAAGCCAACCGAATTCTGATCATTTTTCACAACATATATATCCATCCTCTCTATATCTATACGTAAATATTTATATTTTAATTTTAATTTTAATTTTAATTTTAATTTTAATCCTAATAATAAGGGTATGTTAGCGAATGTTGTAAGGGTGTAAGTCGAAATTCTGTCCGTGGAACGCTACGCTATTTTTAATCATTGTAAGTTATGTTCAACCTTTTTAATTTAATGTCTCGTAGCTAAGTTATTATTATGCTTATTTAATCCGAAGTAATCATGATGTTGGGCTAATTACTAAAATTGGGTAATTGGGCTTTGTACCATAATTGGGGTTTGGACAAAGGAACGACACTTGTGGAAATTAGACTATGGGCTTTATATTTGTTTAACTAAATGATAGTTTGTTAATGTTAATATAAAGATTTACAATTGGGCGTCCCTATAAATTACCATATACACTCGATCGGACACGATGGGCGGGGTATTTATATGTACGAATAATCGTTCATTTAACCGGACACGGGAATGGATTAATAACCACTAGAATAATTAAAACAGGGGTGAAATTATGTACAAGGACACTTGGTATAATTGATAACAAAATATTAAAACCTTGGGTTACACTCAGTCGACATCCTGGTGTAATTATTAAACAAAGTATTAAAATCTTGTTACAGTTTAAGTCCCCAATTAGTTGGAATATTTAACTTCGGGTATAAGGATAATTTGACGAGGACACTCGCACTTTATATTTATGACTGATGGACTGTTATGGACAAAAACCAGACGGACATATTAAATAATCCAGGACAAAGGACAATTAACCCATGGGCATAAAACTAAAATCAACACGTCAAACATCATGATTACGGAAGTTTAAATAAGCATAATTCTTTTATTTCATATTTAATTTCCTTTATTTTATATTTAATTGCACTTCTAATTATCGCATTTTTATTGTTATTGTATTTAATTGCACTTTTAATTATCGTACTTTTTAATTATCGCAAGTTTATTTTATCGCATTTTTATTAATCGTAATTTCATTATCGTTATTTACTTTACGCTTTAAATTAAGTCTTGTATTTATTATTTTACATTTGGTTTTAACTGCGACTAAAGTTTTAAAATCGACAAACCGGTCATTAAACGGTAAAAACCCCCCTTTATAATAATAATATTACTTATATATATATTTGTATTTTTACAAAAGTAAACTAATATAGCGTTAAGCTTTGTTTAAAGATTTTCCCTGTGGAACGAACCGGACTTACTAAAAACTACACTACTGTATGATTAGGTACACTGCCTATAAGTGTTGTAGCAAGGTTTAAGTATATCCATTCTCTAAATAAATAAATATCTTGTGTAAAATTGTATCGTATTTAATAGTATTTTCTTGTAAAATTTAATAGTATTTCGTACACCCCGCTGCACACATCACATGGCTAGCATGAGTAAATACCATGCGATCGCATGGCCAAGGAAACTTGGTCAGGTCTATAAATTGCAACGAATTCTGGCCAGTTTACACACACCTTATTCAATCTTACTCTCTGCTCTCTCTCAAATATATATATTTATATTTTATAATTATAATTTTATTATTAATTTAATAATAATAAGGTTATAGTAGCGAATATTTTAAATTTGTAAGTCGAAACTCTGTCAGTGTAACACTACGCGATAAATACTCATTGTAAGTTATGTTCAACATTTTTAAATTAATTTCTCGTAGCTAAGTTATTATTATGCTTATTTAAGTCGAAGTAATCGTGATGTTGGACTAAATATTAAGATTGGGTTATTGGGCTTTGGACCATAATTGGGGTTTAGACAAAAGACCGACACTTGTGGAAATTGGACTATGGGATATTAATGGGCTTTATATTAATTAAATGATATCTCGTTGATTTAATATAGAGATTTATAATTTCACGTATTTATATATAACCACATACGCTTGACTGGGTACGGTGGGCGGGATATTTATAAATACTAATAATTATTCATTTGACCGGACACGGGGATGGATTAATAGTCACTGGACTCATTAAAACAGGGGTGGATTACATTCAAGGGTAATTGGTGTAATTGTTAACAAAGTATTAAAACCTTGGATTACACGCATTCTATAACCTGGTGTACTCATTAAACAAAGTATTAAGACCTTGTTACAGTTTAAGTCCCCAATTAGTTGGAATATTTGACTTCGGGTATAAAGGTAATTTGACGAAGACTCTCGCATTTTATAATTATGACCAATGGACTATTATGGACAAAACCATATGGATTTATCAAATAATCCAGGACGAAGGACAATTAACCCATGGTAAATTAAAATCAAAACGTCAAACATCATGATTACGGAAGTTTAAATAAGCATAATTCCTTTATTTTATATCTCATCGCACTTTTATTTACTGTCATTTTATTTATCGTACTTTATATTATTACACTTTTAATTATCGTACTTTTATTTTATCGCACTTTTATTTATCGTCATTTACTTTACGCTTTAAATTAAGTTATTTTTATTTTTAATATTTTGCATTAGAACTTAAAATCGACAAACCGGTCATTAAACGGTAAAATCCCCCTTTTATAATAATAATAATACTACTTTATATATATATATATATATATATATATATATATATATATATATATATATATATATATATATATATATATATATATATATATATATATATATATATATATATATATATATATATATATATAGTGGTAGAATCAAGAGGGAAGTAACCAATCGGGGGGTAGCGGGAGGAAGCAAATACTTTTTTTTTATTCGTTTTTTGAAAAAAATTTGTTCACGAACATTATAGATGGGATGAAAATATGAACATTTAGTAGAGACACTTTGTGATAAATGTTTTTATTTTGGCGGGAAAACGCTCGAAGAAGTAATATATAACAATTATCGTGTTTTTCGAGCATATGTTGAGGTTTTAGCTATTGGGATTTAGATATTAGGGTTTATAGGGTTTAGATATTGGGGTTTAGAAATTTAGGGTTTAGCGTTTAGGGTTTAGATTTAGGGTTTAGATTTAGGATTTAGATTGAATTTTTAACACGAACGGTTTAGAGTTTAGGGTTTAGGGTTTAGGGCTTAGGGTTTAGGGTTTGGTGTTTTGAGTTTATGGAATAAACCCAAAACACCAAACCCTAAACCCTAAGCCCTAAACCCTAAACCCTAAACTCTAAATCGGGCTAAATTTTACTTCACAAAACATGAAAAAAAATCGTTCATATTCTTCACGAACAATATTATCTTGAATGTTATTTTTGTCGATCGTTTTCCCGTCTAAATAATAACATTCATCACGAAGTGTCTCTTCTAAATGTTCATATTTTCGTGTGATCTTGATAACGGAAAAAAAATTCCAAAAAAACGAAAAATTTTTTTTTTTGCTTCCCCCCGCTTCCCCCCGATTGGTTACTTCCCCATTGATCCTGCCCCTATATATATATATATATATATATATATATATATATATACAAATATAGTTTAAAATAAATATAGCGTTAAACTCAGCTGTATCCCTGTGGAACGAACCGGACTTACTAAAAACTATACTACTCTACGATTAGGTACACTGCCTATAAGTGTTGTAGCAAGGTTTAGGTATATCCATTCAATAAATAAATAAATAACTTGTGTAAATTGTATCGTATTTAATAGTATTTCGTAATAAAAATAATAGTATTTCGTATACACCTCTGTACACATCAAATATTTTTGGCGCCGCTGCCAGGGACCATCAAGCGAAAGCGAAACGCTATAAAAAAATATTTTAATCTATTTTTGTGAGAATATATTTATAAGTTTCAAAAATATAAAAACATAAAAAAAGAAAGAAAAATATATTTCTATATTTTTAAGTATTTAAATTAAAACGGTTATATTTTAAAAGTTATAAAACTAATAAGTAATATATTTTTTTATAAAACTAATAAGTTATATTTATATTTTATATAAATTAAACTCAGAAAAAAAAGAAGTAATCGGGCCACTACACTGTAGCAGCCCAATTTCTAAACTGGATCCACAGTCCGTGTGATCGCATGGATAGACCAAAGAACCCTCATGCGATCGCATGAGGTGAAAAGACAGGACTGGTACCTTAGACTGTCAAATTAGGGTTACGTTTAATTATTATTATTAATTATTTAAGATTAGGGTTTTATTTTAATATAATTAGTTTAAGTTTAGTTTTAATTAATTATAAGTTTTAATTAGTTTTATTAATTATAAATTAATACTTTTATAAAATAATTATATAAAAATAATAATTTTATAAAAATCAGTAATTTTATCATTTTTTGTCTCTTTTTATAAATTGTATATTTTAATCTTTTAATTTGTAATTTGTATTTTTATCATTCGTAATTAGTTTTAAACTTAGTTTTGCCGTAGTTATTTTATATTTCTAGATTTTTAGGCTTTGCCGTAAAATCCCTTAAGTGCTTTTTCTTTAGATTAAGATTTAGGCGCTTTAGAATTTTACGACGTCACTTATCGCCTTAGTTTTAAATAGATTTTAGTGCCTATTTAAGTAATTGCTGTTTTGGATTTAGAATTCCTTTTAAGTTTAATACCTTTAGACGCAAGTTTTAATTTTTAGTTTTTAGGCTTTTAAGTTTCGACGCTTTCCTTTCAACGTTTATTATTTTTCGACTTTTTGTTTTTCGACTATTGTTTTTCGACGCGTTTTTTTTCTTTCTCATTTCTACGCTCTAGTTTTTAGGACATAGATTTTTATCTTCTTTAATATTTCGACGAAAAATTATTTTAAGTGGTTAAATTGATAGACATCCCAAAATTTTCTGGTTCGTAGTAATAGTTGGATTTGTTAGTGGCGAGTTGTGGCTTCCGATTTAAAGGTTCATGGCTACCTGCTGCATCTATTGGCTATTCGAAACGTGGGCAAAATCAAAAAAGTCTATTAATTTGATAACTTATATAATTTTTATATTTATAACTAATAGGATATTCAGTGAATGCACCGAGCAAAACGTTCACCACCTTTCATACGTTCACCTCCTGTAACTCGATCAAGACATCTAGCCAATATTGTCGCCGTTGATTTTTCTTTAGAATCATCATCTAGTCGACCAAGTACTCCAATTCAAATTTCCGATAATCCATTTTTTGAACCCGACCTCACAATTGAGAACCCGGAGGATATTCAAGGACAATTCAGAGATCCTGAACCACTAATCATTCCTCCGGAACCACCAATCACTCATCCAGAGATTGTCGAGGAAGAAACCATTAAATCAGAATCCTCTAGTGATTCAGATTCAACAAATTCAATCATGGAAAATCAGGAACCTCTAAGTATGGAGGATCGAATGAGAGCTACACGCACTGGCCAAGGTCATGCCATTACTCAACCAGACATTAATGCACCAGATTATGAAATCAAAGGACAAATCCTACACATGGTAACTAATCAATGCCAATTTAGTGGTACACCAAAAGAAGATCCAAACGAGCATCTTCGAACCTTTAATAGGATTTGTACTCTATTCAAAATCAGAGAAGTTGAGGATGAACATATCTGTCTCATGTTATTTCCCTGGACTTTAAAGGGAGAAGCCAAAGATTGGTTAGAATCGTTACCAGAAGGGGCGATTGATACATGGGATGTTTTAGTTGAGAAATTTCTTAAAAGATTCTTTCCAGCATCTAAAGCCGTGAGACTTCAAGGAGAAATTGTTACGTTCGCGCAAAAGCCAAATGAAACATTATATGAGGCGTGAACAAGATTCGGAAAGTTGTTGAGATGATGTCCTCAACACAGTTTAGACACTTATCAAATAGTGCAAATATTCTACCAAGGATGCGACGTTGCTACAAGAAAAGACATCGACACAGCAGCTGGTGGTTCCATTATGAAGAAAACCGCAACCGAAGCTCATAAAATTATTGATAACACAGCATCCCACTCACATGAGTGGCATCAAGAAAAAGATATCTTTTGTTCATCTAAAGCGGCTAGAGCCGATTCTAGCCATGACTTTGATTCCATTTCCGCAAAGTTAGATGCTTTCGAGAGACGAATGGAAAAGATGACTAAAGATATTCACACAATACGAATTAGTTGTGAGCAGTGTGGAGGACCACATTTGACAAAAGATTGTCTCAGTATTGAACAAACAATGGAACAAAGAGAGAATGTTTCATACATGAACCAAAGGCCGGGAAATAATTATCAGAATAATTATCAACCGCCAAGACCAAACTACAATCAAAATCAGAATTATAACCGAAATGTTCCATACAACAACCAACAAGGTCCTAGCAATCAACAAGTATCAAATAATACTTACAACCAGCAAAGACCTATTTTTCCAAATAAACCACCACCAACTGATGATAAAAAGCCAAATTTAGAAGATATGATGTCTGTAGTGACCCGAACTTTTCCATGTTTATATATATTAATTGAGATTGATATTTATATGATTAAATGTTTCCAACATGTTAAGCAATCAAACTTGTTAAGACTTGATTAATTGAAATATGTTTCATATAGACAATTGACCACCCAAGTTGACCGGTGATTCACGAACGTTAAAACTTGTAAAAACTATATATAGTTAACATGATACTATGATAAGTAAACATATCATTAAGTATATTAACAATGAACTACATATGTAAAAACAAGACTACTAACTTAATGATTTTTAAACGAGACATATATGTAACGATTATCGTTGTAAAGACATTTAATGTATATATATATCATATTAAGAGATATTCATACATGATAATATCATGATAATATAATAATTTAAAATCTCATTTGATATTATAAACATTGGGTTAACAACATTTAACAAGATCGTTAACCTAAAGGTTTCAAAACAACACTTACATGTAACGACTAACGATGACTTAACGACTCAGTTAAAATGTATATACATGTAGTGTTTTAATATGTATTTATATACTTTTGAAAGACTTCAATACACTTATCAAAATACTTCTACTTAATAAAAATTCTTACAATTACATCCTCGTTCAGTTTCATCAACAATTCTACTCGTATGCACCCGTATTCGTACTCGTACAATACACAGCTTTTAGATGTATGTACTATTGGTATATACACTCCAATGATCAGCTCTTAGCAGCCCATGTGAGTCACATAACACATGTGGGAACCATCATTTGGCAACTAGCATGAAATATCTCATAAAATTACAAAAATATGAGTAATCATTCATGACTTATTTACATGAAAACAAAATTACATATCCTTTATATCTAATCCATACACCAACGACCAAAAACACCTACAAACACTTTCATTCTTCAATTTTCTTCATCTAATTGATCTCTCTCAAGTTCTATCTTCAAGTTCTAAGTGTTCTTCATAAATTCTACAAGTTCTAGTTACATAAAATCAAAAATACTTTCAAGTTTGCTAGCTCACTTCCAATCTTGTAAGGTGATCATCCAACCTCAAGAAATCTTTATTTCTTACAGTAGGTTATCATTCTAATACAAGGTAATAATCATATTCAAAATTTGGTTCAATTTCTATAACTATAACAATCTTTTTTCAAGTGATGATCTTACTTGAACTTGTTTTCGTGTCATGATTCTGCTTCAAGAACTTCGAGCCATCCAAGGATCCGTTGAAGCTAGATCTATTTTTCTCTTTTCCAGTAAGTTTATTCAAGGAACTTAAGGTAGTAATGATGTTCATAACATCATTCTTTTCATACATATAATGCTATCTTATTCGAAGGTTTAAACTTGTAATCACTAGAACATAGTTTAGTTAATTCTAAACTTGTTCGCAAACAAAAGTTAATCCTTCTAAATTGACTTTTAAAATCAACTAAACACATGTTCTATATCTATATGATATGCTAACTTAATCATTTAAAACCTGAAAACACGAAAAACACCGTAAAACCGGATTTACGCCGTCGTAGTAACACCGCGGGCTGTTTTGGGTTAGTTAATTAAAAACTATGATAAACTTTGATTTAAAAGTTGTTATTATGAGAAAATGATTTTTATTATGAACATGAAACTATATCCAAAAATTATGGTTAAACTCAAAGTGGAAGTATGTTTTCTAAAATGATCATCTAGATGTCGTTCTTTCGACTAAAATGACTACCTTTACAAAAACGACTTGTAACTTATTTTTCTGACTATAAACCTATACTTTTTCTGTTTAGATTCATAAAATAGAGTTCAATATGAAACCATAGCAATTTGATTCACTCAAAACGGATTTAAAATGAAGAAGTTATGGGTAAAACAAGATTGGATAATGTTTCTCATTTTAGCTACGTGAAAATTGGTAACAAATCTATTCCAACCATAACTTAATCAACTTGTATTGTATATTATGTAATCTTGAGATACCATAGACACATATACAATGTTTCGACCTATCATGTCGACACATCTATATATATTTCGGAACAACCATAGACACTCTATATGTGAATGTTGGAGTTAGCTATACAGGGTTGAGGTTGATTCTAAAATATATATAGTTTGAGTTGTGATCAATACTGAGATACGTATACACTGGGTCGTGGATTGATTCAAGATAATATTTATCGATTTATTTCTGTACATCTAACTGTGGACAACTAGTTGTAGGTTACTAACGAGGACAGCTGACTTAATAAACTTAAAACATCAAAATATATTAAAAGTGTTGTAAATATATTTTGAACATACTTTGATATATATGTATATATTGTTATAGGTTCGTGAATCAACCAGTGGCCAAGTCTTACTTCCTGACGAAGTAAAAATCTGTGAAAGTGAGTTATAGTCCCACTTTTAAAATCTAATATTTTTGGGATGAGAATACATGCAGGTTTTATAAATGATTTACAAAATAGACACAAGTACGTGAAACTACATTCTATGGTTGAATTATCGAAATCGAATATGCCCCTTTTTATTAAGTCTGGTAATCTAAGAATTAGGGAATAGACACCCTAATTGACGCGAATCCTAAAGATAGATCTATTGAGCCTAACAAACCCCATCTAAAGTACCGGATGCTTTAGTACTTGGAAATTTATATCATATCCGAAGGGTGTCCCGGAATGATGGGGATATTCTTATATATGCATCTTGTTAATGTCGGTTACCAGGTGTTCACCATATGAATAATTTTTATCTCTATGTATGGGATGTGTATTGAAATATGAAATCTTGTGGTCTATTATTATGATTTGATATATGTAGGTTAAACCTATAACTCACCAAGTTTTTTGTTGACGTTTTAAGCATGTTTATTCTCAGGTGATTATTAAGAGCTTCCGCTGTCGCATACTTAAATAAGGACGAGATTTGGAGTCCATGCTTGTATGATATTGTGTAAAAACTGCATTCAAGAAACTTATTTTGTTGTAACATATTTGTATTGTAAACTATTATGTAATGGTCGTGTGTAAACAGGATATTTTAGATTATCATTATTTGATAATCTACGTAAAGCTTTTTAAACTTTTATTGATGAAATAAAGGTTATGGTTTGTTTTAAAATGAATGCAGTCTTTGAAAAACGTCTCATATAGAGGTCAAAACCTCGCAACGAAATCAATTAATATGGAACGTTTTTAATCAATAAGAACGGGACATTTCAGTTGGTATCCGAGCGTTGGTCTTAGAGAACCAGAATTTTGCATTAGTGTGTCTTATCGAGTTTGTTAGGATGCATTATTGAGTCTGGACTTCGACCGTGTTTACTTGAAAAATGATTGCTTAACAAATTTTGTTGGAAACTATATATTTTTAACATGTGAATATTATGTGATATATTAATCTCTTAACGCGTTTGATATTATGTGATAGATGTCTACCTCTAGAACAAGTCCCATTGACTCACCTAATAATAATGAAAAGTCAAATGTAAATTGGAATAATTCGTGGACTGATTCACAAGTTCCCGAAGAGGAACCGGAAGAAGAGTCGGAACCGGAAGAAGAATCGGAACCGGAAGAAGAATCGGAACCGGATAAAGAAATAGAACCGGTGGGTAAAACGGTTAAGTAAAAGAAAATCCTCAACCAACCGACCAAGGTTAATTATGGTCAATGGTGTTTCCGCCAAGGAAGCAAAATATTGGGAGGATTACCAATTCTCCGATGAATCGGATTCCGACGAGAATTCCGATGATGTTATAGAAATTACCCCAACTGAATTTAAAAAGGTAAAAGAAAATAATAAGGGAAAGGGCATAAAAATAGAGAAATCTAATTCCAACCCCGATGAACTTTATATGTATCGTCAACCCCCGAAGTCCTTAAGTTGTAACAATGACCCGGGAACCTCCAAACCACCAGGTTTTTCTAAACCAATGTGGAAAACGACGGCTCGTATTAGGGGAACATTATATATCCCTAGAAACTTGGCAAAACGAACCAAAACCGAAGAAGAAGAAACAAGCGAGTCGGAATAAGATAGTTGTATTCGTGTGGTGTAATATATGTAATATAGTGTGCTTATGCTTTATGATATATGTAAAAATTGCTTGTATTAATAAGTATTTTTTTTATGAATCTAACTCTTATCTATTTTACAGTATAAAAAAACAAAATGGATAGACAACCCAATATTTTAAGAGACCTACCCGGAGACATGATTGATGAAATCTTGTCTAGAGTCGGTCAGAATTCTTCGGCACAACTATTTAAGGCGAGATCAGTTTGTAAGACATTCGAAGAACGTTCCAAGAATGCCTTGGTTTATAAAAGGCTTTCGTTCGAAAGATGGGGGATATCACATTGGGAAATCCATAAGTTACGATGTGTTTACTTTGACGCATATATTGCGGGGAACCCAAATGCTATTTTACGCAATGGGTTAAGAAATTATTTTGACTCAATATATCCGAATATTGGACTTCGTGATTTAGAAAAAGCGGCTAACATGCAACATAAAGAAGCATGTTATGCTTACGGATTAGTAATGTTCGCTTCTCACCAAAGTGAGAACAAGAACATCGGGCTACAACTATTAAACAAAACGTTCCCACAAGTGACGGAGTCGGTAATTGGGGTAAGAAATGAGGTTTTTAGATTGTTACAGGACTGTTGGACATTACGTAACCCTCGTCCCTTTGACGACATTACAATACGCTGTCTTATCAACGGCCATAACGGTTATGTTCCACAAGACCAAGGATGGGAAGTAATCCTAGTAAAACCAGAATGCATGACTTGTTTATGGACGTATGAATTACGTGTCTTTATTGCCTTTGCTGAACGATTTGTGTACTAGCTAGAATTATCTTCACAACCATCTTGTATCAAATTTATTGTGTGCTATATTTCATGCTATATGTAAAATAAGCGGTATTGTAAGTTTGTAAAATATTGTGTAAAAGTTTGAACGCGAAATATTATTATAATCAGTTTTTCATATAGAATTGTAGTAGTTGAATTGTATATTAGCTACTAAGTATGAACTTAACGGGTAGATACTACCCGAATTTAAACTTACAAAACGCTAATATGAAGAAAAAGCTTTTATAAATGAGTTCATATTATGCTACGAAATACTATTAACTACTCTTAATATTCTGTATGATTAACTTGTTCCATTTGACTATTTTGAAGGGAATGGCACCGACTACTCGACACACCGTGAATATGAATGAAGAGGAATTCCGTACTTTTCTAGCTTCAAACATAGCCGCAGTACAGGCTGCGCTACATACCAACAATAACCTTGGATCTAGTAGTACAGGAAATCGTGTAGGATGCACCTACAAAGAATACACTGCCTGCAAACCTTTGGAATTTGACGGAACCGAAGGACCGATCGGATTGAAACGGTGGACCGAGAAGGTCGAATCGGTGTTTGCCATAAGTAAGTGTACTGAAGAGGACAAAGTGAAGTACGCTACGCATACCTTCACAGGTTCTGCGTTAACATGGTGGAATACCTATCTAGAGCAAGTGGGACAAGACAATGCGTACGCACTACCGTGGTCAGCATTCAAGCACTTGATGAACGAGAAGTACCGTCCCAGAACCGAGGTCAATAAGCTCAATACAGAACTTAGAGGGTTACGAACCCAAGGATTTGATATTACCACGTACGAAAGACGATTCACAGAATTGTGCCTATTGTGTCCGGGAGCATTCGAAGATGAGGAAGAGAAGATCGACGCGTTTGTGAAAGGATTACCGGAAAGAATCCAAGAAGATATAAGTTCACACGAGCCCGCCTCCATACAACAGGCATGTAGAATGGCTCACAAACTAGTGAACCAGATTGAAGAAAGAATTAAAGAACAGACTGCTGAAGAGACCAATGTGAAGCAAGTTAAAAGAAAGTGGGAGGAAAACGGTGATAAGAATCACCAATACAACAACAACAGCAATTACAACAATAATCGCAACAATTATCCCAATAATCGCAACATCAATCGCAACTACAACAAACGGCCCAACAACAACAACAACAACAACAACAACAACAACAACTACAACTACAACAATCATCCCAACAACAATAATAACCGCAACAACAACAACAATCAGAAGCAGCTATGCCAAAGGTGTGAAAAGTATCACTCGGGGTTCTGCACTAAATTTTGAAACAAGTGTAAAAGAAATGGTCATAGCGCGACGAAGTGTGAGGTCTACGGACCAGGGGTTAATAGAACGAAAGGAACAAATGGTGTCGGAACGAGTAATGGCGGAGCAAGTAGTGTCGGAGCAAGTTATGCCAATGTAGTTTGTTATAAATGTGGAAAACTGGGCCACATTATTAGAAATTGCCCGAAGCAGGAGAACACGAATGGACAAGGCCGCGGAAGAGTTTTCAATATTAATGCGGCAGAGGCACAGGAAGACCCGGAGCTTGTTACGGGTACGTTTCTTATTGACAATAAATCTGCTTACGTTTTATTTGATTCGGGTGCGGATAGAAGCTATATGAGTAGAGATTTTTGTGCTAAATTAAGTTGTCCATTGACGCCTTTGGATAGTAAATTTTTACTCGAATTAGCAAATGGTAAATTAATTTCAGCAGATAATATATGTCGGAATCGAGAAATTAAACTGGTTAGCGAAACATTTAAGATTGATTTGATACCAGTAGAGTTAGAGAGTTTTGATGTGATAATCGGTATGGACTGGTTGAAAGAAGTGAAAGCAGAGATCGTTTGTTACAAAAATGCAATTCGCATTATACGAGAAAAAGGAAAACCCTTAATGGTGTACGGAGAAAAGGGCAACACAAAGCTACATCTTATTAGTAATTTGAAGGCACAAAAAATAATAAGAAAAGGTTGCTATGCTGTTCTAGCACACGTCGAGAAAGTACAAACTGAAGAAAAGAGCATCAATGATGTTCCCATTGCAAAAGAATTTCCCGATGTATTTCCGAAAGAATTACCGGGATTACCCCCACATCGATCTGTTGAATTTCAAATAGATCTTATACCAGGAGCTGCACCAATAGCTCATGTTCCTTACAGACTCGCACCTAGCGAGATGAAAGAACTGCAAAGCCAATTACAAGAACTTTTAGAGCGTGGTTTCATTCGACCAAGCACATCACCGTGGGGAGCTCCTATTTTGTTTGTCACGAAGAAAGATGGTACATTCAGGTTGTGTATCGACTACCGAGAGTTGAACAAACTTACCATCAAGAACCGCTACCCACTACCGAGAATCGACGACTTATTTGATCAACTACAAGGCTCGTCTGTTTATTTAAAGATTGACTTACGTTCCGAGTATCATCAAATGCGGGTGAAAGAAGATGATATTCCAAAGACTGCTTTCAGAACACGTTACGATCATTACGAGTTTATGGTCATGCCGTTTGGTTTAACTAATGCACCAGCTGTGTTCATGGACCTTATGAACCGAGTGTGTGGACCATACCTTGACAAGTTTGTCATTGTTTTCATTGATGACATACTTATTTACTCAAAGAATGACCAAGAACACGGTGAACATTTGAGAAAGGTGTTAGAAGTATTGAGGAAGGAAGAATTGTACGCTAAGTTTTCAAAGTGTGCATTTTGGTTGGATGAAGTTCAATTCCTCGGTCACATAGTGAACAAAGAAGGTATTAAGGTGGATCCGGCAAAGATAGAAACTGTTGAAAAGTGGGAAACCCCAAAAACTCCGAAACACATACGCCAGTTTTTAGGACTAGCTGGTTAGTACAGAAGGTTCATCCAAGACTTTTCCAGAATAGCAAAACCCTTGACTGTATTAACGCATAAAGGGAAGAAATTTGAATGGAATGATGAACAAGAGAAAGCGTTTCAGTTATTGAAGAAAAAGCTAACTACGGCACCTATATTGTCATTGCCTGAAGGGAATGATGATTTTGTGATTTATTGTGACGCATCAAAGCAAGGTCTTGGTTGTGTATTAATGCAACGAACGAAGGTGATTGCTTATGCGTCTAGACAATTGAAGATTCACGAACAAAATTATACGACGCATGATTTGGAATTAGGCGCGGTTGTTTTTGCATTAAAGACTTGGAGGCACTACTTATATGGGGTCAAAAGTATTATATATACCGACCACAAAAGTCTTCAACACATATTTAATCAGAAACAACTGAATATGAGGCAGCGCAGGTGGATTGAATTGTTGAATGATTACGACTTTGAGATTCGTTACCACCCGGGGAAGGCAAATGTGGTAGCCGATGCCTTAAGCAGGAAGGACAGAGAACCCATTCGAGTAAAATCTATGAATATAATGATTCATAATAACCTTACTACTCAAATAAAGGAGGATCAACAAGGAGTTTTAAAAGAGGGAAATTTAAAGGATGAAATACCCAAAGGATCGGAGAAGCATCTTAATATTCGGGAAGACGGAACCCGGTATAGGGCTGAAAGGATTTGGGTACCAAAATTTTGAGATATGAGAGAAATGGTACTTAGAGAAGCTCATAAAACCAGATACTCAATACATCCTGGAACGGGGAAGATGTACAAGGATCTCAAGAAACATTTTTGGTGGCCAGGTATGAAAGCCGATGTTGCTAAATATGTAGGAGAATGTTTGACGTGTTCTAAGGTCAAAGCTGAGCATCAGAAACCATCAGGTCTACTTCAATAACCCGAAATCCCGGAATGGAAATGGGAAAACATTACCATGGATTTCATCATTAAATTGCCAAGGACTGCAAGTGGTTTTGATACTATTTGGGTAATAGTTGATCGTCTCACCAAATCAGCACACTTCCTGCCAATAAGAGAAGATGACAAGATGGAGAAGTTAGCACGACTGTATTTGAAGGAAGTCATCTCCAGACATGGAATACCAATCTCTATTATCTCTGATAGGGATGGCAGATTTATTTCAAGATTCTGGCAGACATTACAGCAAGCATTAGGAACTCGTCTAGACATGAGTACTGCCTATCATCCACAAACTGATGGGCAGAGCGAAAGGATGATACAAACGCTTGAAGACATGCTACGAGCATGTGTTATTGATTTCGGAAACAGTTGGGATCGACATCTACCGTTAGCAGAATTTTCCTACAACAACAGCTACCATTCAAGCATTGAGATGGTGCCGTTTGAAGCACTTTATGGTAGAAACTGCAGGTCTTCGATTTGTTGGAGTGAAGTGGGGGATAGACAGATTACGGGTCCGGAGATTATACAAGAAACTACCGAGAAAATCATCCAAATTCAACAACGGTTGAAAACCGCCCAAAGTCGACAAAAGAGCTACGCTGACATTAAAAGAAAAGATATAGAATTTGAAATTGGAGAGATGGTCATGCTTAAAGTTGCACCTTGGAAAGGCGTTGTTCGATTTGGTAAACGAGGGAAATTAAATCCAAGGTATATTGGACCATTCAAGATTATTAATCGTGTCGGACCAGTAGCTTACCGACTTGAGTTACCTCAACAACTCGCGGCTGTACATAACACTTTCCACATCTCGAATTTGAAGAAATGTTTTGCTAAATAAGATCTCACTATTCCGTTAGATGAAATCCAAATCAATGAAAAACTCCAATTCATCGAAGAACCCGTCGAAATAATGGATCGTGAGGTTAAAAGACTTAAGCAAAACAAGATACCAATTGTTAAGGTTCGATGGAATGCTCGTAGAGGACCTGAGTTCACCTGGGAGTGTGAAGATCAGATGAAGAAGAAATACCCGCATCTATTTCCAGAAGATTCGTCAACACCTTCAACAGCTTAAAATTTCGGGACGAAATTTATTTAACGGGTAGGTACTGTAGTGACCCGAACTTTTCCATGTTTATATATATTAATTGAGATTGATATTTGCATGATTAAATGTTTCCAACATGTTAAGCAATCAAACTTGTTAAGACTTGATTAATTGAAATATGTTTCATATAGACAATTGACCACCCAAGTTGACCGGTGATTCACGAACGTTAAAACTTGTAAAAACTATATGATGACATATATATGGATATATATATAGTTAACATGATACTATGATAAGTAAACATATCATTAAGTATATTAACAATGAACTACATATGTAAAAACAAGACTACACATGTAACGATTATCGTTGTAAAGACATTTAATGTATATATATCATATTAAGAGATATTCATACATGATAATATCATGATAATATAATAATTTAAAATCTCATTTGATATTATAAACATTGGGTTAACAACATTTAACAAGATCGTTAACCTAAAGGTTTCAAAACAACACTTACATGTAACGACTAACGATGACTTAACGACTCAGTTAAAATGTATATACATGTAGTGTTTTAATATGTATTTATACATTTTTGAAAGACTTCAATACACTTATCAAAAGACTTCTACTTAACAAAAATTCTTACAATTACATCCTCGTTCAGTTTCATTAACAATTCTACTCGTATGCACCCGTATTCGTACTCGTACAATACACAGCTTTTAGATGTATGTACTATTGGTATATACACTCCAATGATCAGCTCTTAGCAGCCCATGTGAGTCACCTAACACATGTGAGAACCATCATTTGGCAACTAGCATGAAATATCTCATAAAATTACAAAAATATGAGTAATCATTCATGACTTATTTACATGAAAACAAAATTACATATCCTTTATATCTAATCCATACACCAACGACCAAAAACACCTACAAACACTTTCATTCTTCAATTTTATTCATCTAATTGATCTCTCTCAAGTTCTATCTTCAAGTTTTAAGTGTTCTTCATAAATTCTACAAGTTCTAGTTACATAAAATCAAGAATACTTTCAAGTTTGCTAGCTCACTTCCAATCTTGTAAGGTGATCATCCAACCTCAAGAAATCTTTGTTTCTTACAGTAGGTTATCATTCTAATACAAGGTAATAATCATATTCACACTTTGGTTCAATTTCTATAACTATAACAATCTTATTTCAAGTGATGATCTTACTTGAACTTGTTTTCGTGTCATGATTCTGCTTCAAGAACTTTGAGCCATCCAAGGATCCATTGAAGCTAGATCCATTTTTCTCTTTTCCAGTAGGTTTATCCAAGGAACTTAAGGTAGTAATGATGTTCATAACATCATTTGATTCATACATATAAAGCTATCTTATTCGAAGGTTTAAACTTGTAATCACTAGAACATAGTTTAGTTAATTCTAAACTTGTTCGCAAACAAAAGTTAATCCTTCTAACTTGACTTTTAAAATCAACTAAACACATGTTCTATATCTATATGATATGCTAACTTAATGATTTAAAACCTGGAAACACGAAAAACACCGTAAAACCGGATTTACGCCGTCGTAGTAACACCGCGGGCTGTTTTGGGTTAGTTAATTAAAAACTATGATAAACTTTGATTTAAAAGTTGTTATTCTGAGAAAATGATTTTTATTATGAACATGAAACTATATCCAAAAATTATGGTTAAACTCAAAGTGGAAGTATGTTTTCTAAAATGATCATCTAGACGTCGTTCTTTCGACTGAAATGACTACCTTTACAAAAACGACTTGTAACTTATTTTTCCAACTATAAACCTATACTTTTTCTGTTTAGATTCATAAAATAGAGTTCAATATGAAACCATAGCAATTTGATTCACTCAAAACGGATTTAAAATGAAGAAGTTATGGGTAAAACAAGATTGGATAATTTTTCTCATTTTAGCTACGTGAAAATTGGTAACAAATCTATTCCAACCATAACTTAATCAACTTGTATTGTATATTATGTAATCTTTAGATACCATAGACACGTATACAATGTTTCGACCTATCATGTCGACACATCTATATATATTTCGGAACAACCATAGACACTCTATATGTGAATGTTGGAGTTAGCTATACAGGGTTGGGGTTGATTCCAAAATATATATAGTTTGAGTTGTGATCAATACTGAGATACGTATACACTGGGTCGTGGATTGATTCAAGATAATATTTATCGATTTATTTCTGTACATCTAACTGTGGACAACTAGTTGTAGGTTACTAACGAGGTCAGCTGACTTAATAAACTTAAAACATCAAAATATATTAAAAGTATTGTAAATATATTTTGAACATACTTTGATATATATGTATATATTGTTATAGGTTCGTGAATCAACCAGTGGCCAAGTCTTACTTCCTGACGAAGTAAAAATCTGTGAAAGTGAGTTATAGTCCCACTTTTAAAATCTAATATTTTTGGAATGAGAATACATGCAGGTTTTATAAATGATTTACAAAATAGACACAAGTACGTGAAACTACATTCTATGGTTGAATTATCGAAATCGAATATGCCCCTTTTTATTAAGTCTGGTAATCTAAGAATTAGGGAACAGACACCCTAATTGACGCGAATCCTAAAGATAGATATATTGGGCCTAACAAACCCCATCCAAAGTACCGGATGCTTTAGTACTTCAAAATTTATATCATATCCGAAGGGTGTCCCGGAATGATGGGGATATTCTTATATATGCATCTTGTTAATGTCGGTTACCAGGTGTTCACCATATGAATGATTTTTATCTCTATGTATGGGATGTGTATTGAAATATGAAATCTTGTGGTCTATTATTATGATTTGATATATATATAGGTTAAACCTATAACTCACCAAGTTTTTTGTTGACGTTTTAAGCATGTTTATTCTCAGGTGATTATTAAGAGCTTCCGCTGTCGCATACTTAAATAAGGATGAGATTTGGAGTCCATGCTTGTATGATATTGTGTAAAAACTGCATTCAAGAAACTTATTTTGTTGTAACATATTTGTATTGTAAACCATTATGTAATGGTCGTGTGTAAACAGGATATTTTAGATTATCATTATTTGATAATCTACGTAAAGCTTTTTAAACCTTTATTGATGAAATAAAGGTTATGGTTTATTTTGAAATGAATGCAGTCTTTGAAAAACGTCTCATATAGAGGTCAAAACCTCACAACGAAATCAATTAATATGGAACGTTTTTAATCAATAAGAACGGGACATTTCAATGTCGAAGCTAGTTGAATCTCAAACTCAATTTTTCACATCTCAGAAACAAACTAATGAACAAAATGCTCAAGCATTTAGAAATCAACAAGCTTCTATCCAAAATCTGGAACAAGAAGTAAGTAACCTAGCAAGGTTAATAGGTGAAAGAAAACCGGAGAGTCTACCTAGCGATACAAATGCTAACCCTTGAAATGAACAGCTAAAGCCATTACCACAAGAAGTGGTATTACACTTAAACCACCTAAAATACCTGTGATTTCTGATGACTCTATTCCTACTACACAGGAACCACAGCCTGAGCAAGATAAGAAACATAACCGGTAGTTGAAAAGGTTAATGAAGATAACACAGTTAAGGCAAAGCCTTATGTTAAACCATACCAACCACCGCTCCCTTACCCGAGTAAAATGAGAAAAGAAAGACTTGAAGCCGAGCAATCCAAATTCTTGGATATGTTTAAACAAATAAATGTTAATCTTCCTTTCAATGATGTGATTTCAGAAATGCCAAGATATGCTAAATTCCTGAAAGATCTAATCATAAATAGAAAGAAAATGGAAGAACTCTCGGCTGTTACGATGAATGCTAATTGTTCTGCAGTGCTGTTGAATAAACTACCAGAAAAATTATCAGATCCAGGAAGGTTCACAATTCCATGTTTTCTGGGTAGTCTTAATTCAATAGAAGCATTGGCAGACTTAGTGCTAGTATAAATTTATTGTCATATTCACTATACACTAAACTAGACCTTGGAGAATTGAAACCAACACGAATAAGCATACAACTAGCCGATCGATCAGTAAAATATCCTAGAGGGATAATGGAGAACATGCTAGTTAAAGTTGGTACTTTAGTATTTACAGTAGACTTTGTTATTCTGGACATGGAAGAAGATTCTCGAGTTCCTCTTATATTAGGAAGACCATTCTTAAACACGGCTAAAACAATGATAGACGTGTTCGGTAAGAAACTGACCCTAAGTATAGAGGACGAGAGTGTTACCTTTTCTGTTAATAGAGCCACGCAACAACCGCAATCTGCAGATGATACATGTTATTATATTCAAACTATAGATTCACATGCAGAATTGTTACAAGAATTTCCAGAATTACAAGGAACAGGAGAATGTTCTTTAGGAGAAGGAATTGAACCAATTGATGAAGCTGAAATGTTAGCTACACTCATGGCTAATGAATATGAACCAACAATAGAAGAACTTCAAATGCTGAAAGAGGAAGACAGATATCGATACAAATCATCGATAGAAGAACCACCGATATTAGAGTTAAAGCCACTTCCAAACCATTTGGAATACGCTTATTTACATGGTGAATCTGAATTACCTGTAATAATCTCGTCTTATCTTACGGAAAATGAAAAATCTCAACTCATTTCCGTGCTAAAAGATCATAAACCAGCTATTGCATGGAAGATTCATGACATTAAAGGCATAAGTCCTTCGTATTGCACACATAAAATCCTTATGGAAGAAGGTCATAAAACTAATGAAGACTAAATCCTAATATGCAAGATATTTTTAAGAAAGAAATTATTAAACTGCTCGATGCAGGTTTAATTTATTCAATATCTGATAGTCCATGGGTAAGCCCAGTTCAATGTGTACCTAAGAAGGGTGGCATGACTGTCATCACAAATGAAAAAGATGAGCTTATTCCTACTAGGACTGTAACAGGATGGCGTGTTTGTATTGATTATAGAAAACTAAATGACGCTACTAGAAAAGATCACTTTCCCTTACCTTTCATTGATCAAATGTTAGAAAGGTTAGCTGGGAATAGTTACTATTATTTTCTTGACGGTTTCTCCGGATACTTTCAAATTCTAATAGCACCCGAGGACCAAGAGAAAACCACCTTCACGTACCCTTATGGTACTTTTGCTTACAAACGCATGCCATTTGGACTTTGCAACGCCCCTGCAACCTTTCAAAGGTGCATGATGGCAATTTTTCACGACATGATAGAGGAATGCATGGAAGTTTTCATGGATGACTTTTCAGTCTTCGGTGATACTTTTGAAACATGTCTAGTTAATCTTGAACGAATGCTGATTAGATGCGAACAATCAAATCTAGTTCTTAATTGGGAAAAATGTCATTTCATGGTTAAAGAAGGCATCGTTCTTGGTCATAAAATTTCAAAGGAAGGAATTGAAGTGGATAGAGCTAAAGTAGATGTAATTGCTAAACTTCCACATCCCACCAATGTTAGGGGAGTTAGGAGTTTTCTAGGGCATGCCGGTTTTTACCGACGTTTCATAAAAGACTTTTCTAAAATTGCCACTCCTATGAATAAACTCCTTGAAAAAGATGCTCCATTCATCTTTTCAGATGAATGCATCAAATCTTTTAATATTCTTAAAGAAAAACTCACTAATGCGCCGATCATGATAACCCCAAATTGGAATCTACCATTTGAACTCATGTGCGATGCAAGTGATTTTGCAATGGGAGCTGTTTTAGGTCAAAGAATTGAAAAACGATTTTAACCTATTTATTATGCTAGTAAGATGTTACAAGGAGCACAAACGAATTATATAACTACTGAAAAAGAACTCCTTGCTATTGTCTTTGCTTTTGACAAATTTCGTTCATATCTCGTTCTAACTAAAACGGTGGTCTATACCGACCATTCTGCTCTTAGATACCTATTTTCGAAACAAGATGCCAAACCACGATTAATCCGTTGGATCTTACTCTTACAAGAATCGATATTAAAATCCGAGACAAAAAGGGAGCAGAAAATCTCGCCGCTGATCATCTTTCGCGCCTTGAAAATCCCGAATTAGAAGTTCTAAATGAATCGGCTATACAAGATAACTTTCTTGATGAATATCTATTGAAGATCGATTATAATGAAATTTCATGGTTTGCAAACTATGCAAACTACTTAGTATGTGGATTCCTTGAAAAAGGGTTGTCGTACCAAAAATGAAAGAAATTCTTTAGTGATATAAAACACTATTTTTGGGAAGATCTACATTTGTTTAAAAGTTTTCCCGATGGAATAATCCGCCGATGTGTATTCGGGGATGAAGCTAGTCAAATATTAAACCATTGTCACACAGGACCAACAGGAGGGCATTATGGGCCTCAACTCACAGCAAGGAAAGACTACGACGCTGGATTCTATTGGTCTATAATTTTCAAAGACTCACACCTTCTTTATAATCCTGTGATGCATGTCAAAGGGCTGGAAAAATAAGTCAACGTGATGAAATGTCACAAAATGTCATTCAAGTATATGAAGTATTTGACGTTTGGGGTATTGACTTTATGGGTCCATTTCCAAAATCTCATAATAATCTCTACATTCTCGTTGCTATTGATTATGTATCTAAATGGGCAGAAGCACAAGCTCTCCCAAGTAACGATGCACGAGTTGTAGTCAACTTCTTAAAACGTCTTTTTGTAAGGTTCGGAACATCGAGAGCTTTAATAAGTGATCGGGGTACTTATTTCTATAATAATCAACTTGAGAAAGTTCTCAAAAGATATGGAGTAACTCATAAAATCTCAACCGCTTATCATCCACAAACAAGTGGATAAGTTGAAAATACCAACCGAGCATTAAAACGTATTCTAGAGAAAACCGTAGGATCAAATCTGAAGAATTGGTCCATGAAATTGGAGGATGCACTTTGTGCTTTTAGAACAGCATATAAAACTCCAATTGGCACCACACCTTTTAAACTTGTTTACGGAAAAGCATGTCACCTTCCAGTAGAAATTGAGCACAAAGCATTTTGGGCTTTGAAGACGTGTAATCTTGATTTACATGAAGCTGGACGCCTACGGTTAAGTCAACTAAACAAATTAGAAGAATTAAGACATGATGCATATGAGAATTCGTTAATCTATAAGGAAAGAATGAAGAAATGGCATGATAAAAGAATCAGAAGTTCAAAAGAATTTAAGGAAGGAGACAGAGTTCTTCTTTTAATTCACGATTCAAGCTATTTCCTAGAAAATTGAAATCAAGATGGTCTGGACCATTCATAGTCAAAAGAGTTTTCCCATACGGAACAATAGAGTTAATAAATTCAAATGGGATTGAATTTAAAGTTAATGGTCACAGAGTTAAACATTACATACATGGTCCGATGGAAGTTGACAATGAAGTTAATCATAATTTCACCACCAAAGAAAACCCTCAGAATGAAAACATAAATATGTTTTCAACAACATGTGAAAAACCAAAAGTGGAAGATGGAGAGATTTCAAATTGGAGTGATGAAGAAGAATTTCTATATAAACCTCCCATTCCAAGAAACGAAGAAAAATATGAACAAGAAGTTCAAGTAGAAGTGAAAGAACCAAGAAAAGATCACCCGGAAAAGGTTAACAAACCAACTCTACTTACCAAAGTAGGAGACCCAGGTGAATTTATCATTTCTTGCTTGCTTAATGATGGTGCTATGTATAATGGGCTTGCAGATTTAGGAGCGAGTGCGAATGTTATGCCTCTTTTCTTATACAAAAGATTAGGTGTGGGTAAATTAAGACCAACCAGAATAGGTGTTCAATTATTTGACCAAACCATTAAACACCCGGTTGGAATAGCCAATAATTTACTTGTTAAAGTGGGAAGTTTAACCTTTGTTGCAAATTTCATAGTTATCAATATGGAGGAAGACCTTGATATTCCTCTAATTTTAGGTCGCCCATTTTTAGCAACTACTCAGACGTTCTTTGATGTAAGAGAAAGTAGAATGACACTTAGGGATGGTGACAAATCGGTCACCTTTGTGAACCGAAAGTTTAGATCCCCACCAACCAAAACAGTTGAACCAATAAAAACGCCTAAGTGTGGGGAAGATGAAGAAACACCTAATGATGACCCGATAACAAAGAACCCCGTTGTTGATACGAAATTAGATGAACCCATTTTTAACAGTTCAACGAAGAAACTTTATAAATGGATTCAAGATGCTAGGATTAAGGGGAACTTTAAGTTATGTAACCGATTAGTATCCAATTTGTCGCCTAAAGAAAAGGTGATGTTAATTGAATTTGTGAATGTTACAGAAGAAATCAACAGATGGCTTGAAGCAAAAGTCAGAAATATGAAAGTTGTTGATGGTCCAATTGAAGTTAATAATG
Source organism: Rutidosis leptorrhynchoides (assembly GCF_046630445.1). Lineage (NCBI taxonomy): Eukaryota > Viridiplantae > Streptophyta > Magnoliopsida > Asterales > Asteraceae > Rutidosis > Rutidosis leptorrhynchoides. Next base: position 104,072,811 of record NC_092342.1, read on the forward strand.
AAGTTAATCACAATTTCGATACCACAGCTAACTAAGTGTAGGGAGAATCCAATCTTTTAAGGATAATATAATGCTGTCTAGAGTTAGATTTTTCTGTTTTCGTGTAGTTCTCAAGAATGGAATCCGAATGGTTTTTCCCTAGCAGACCCTAAAGAACTAGTCTTCTCCCTCCATTCTGAATTTTTGTGTTTTTAGGTTTTACGAGATGAAGAATTCCTTTAATTTGAACCATGGTCTACTACTACATGTTATGATTACTAAACCCAATAATAACATCTTCCCGAGTGAACTGGTATCATTCATAAGAGGCAAAATGGACGAAGTGAGGAAAGAACTCGGAAACAATCATAATAAGATACATTTTGGTAAAGGAAAATCAAAATCCGCAATAAAAAGAAGAGCACGACACCTTGAAAGATGTCGTAAATGCGGAAAATGGTCACACGAAGGGAAATGTTTGAACAATCAAACACATTCCAATTCTGAATTCGTTACTTTATGCAGAGAAGGACCGTTCATATGTTTAGAAGAAAAGTTATTGAGAATTCGAGGTTACTCTTACATAGCTATGGAAAACCAAATCGAACGACTCTCTTATGAGTAGACTAAAGCAGGTCTCTGAGAATTCTATCTCATAGGTAAGTAATGGTGTATCCTATCGTATACACGCATAAAATTCATAATGGTTGCATAAAAGTAGCGTCAGGAAGGCTGGAAACAACAGTTTTGTGGAGTTATCCGTCCAGCGTTCTCCGCTGTACAGGCTGCTCCGTCATGCGTAAGCCCTGAAGGCCGCCTAGCGCGTAAGCCCTGGCCGGAGAACGCCACTTTCAACGTAAATTTCGGATCACAAGTAACAGAACGTATCATCATCTGACACGTGTCCCCAAGCATTCTGGTGGATCTGACACTATAAATAGACCCCTTGGGGTCGTCATTTTACACAGTTCAGACATTCTGACAACTTTGAGAGCTGAGACTTCACTTCTCTTTCTCTCTCTACTTTCTCTCGCTAGAAGTCATCCGGCTAGCTTTTTTACACTCTACAGACGACAGATTGGTTAAGCCACCCCACAAGTTTCTACACTTATGAACCGAGTCTGCAGGGATTATTTCCCAAGGGTAAAAATCAATCGGCAACACTCCGTCCTCCTAAAGCTAGATTACTTCTAGTATCTTGTTGACACGCTAAGCCTTACCTCATAAGAAAATAGGTGTTAACAATGGCGCCATCCACTAATGCAAAGAACACACGAAACGGAAAAGGAACAAAAACAACTGAAGCTCCATTTGTACTTGAAGCAGTCAACAATCCATCAACTGACGACATGATAACTTTTGAAGATGTACCTGTTCCGCCACTAGATGGTACGATTGAAGAAACAGTTGCTGAAACTGCAGAAAGGCTTAAGCATTTGGCAACTAATTCGGAGAAAAGGCCAGTAATCGAAGAAACGACAACCAAAAGTGCAGAAAGACTTCCAAATTTTGTTACTAATCCAGAGCGACGACCATTGATACAACCACGGCGATGTCCATCATTTATACCTTTTAGGCGGATGGCGAATGGCAAAGACAAGCAAATCATGAAAAGGCAATCTATATCAAAATACAGGTTATCCAGGCTACTTGACAAGCTGGGTAGTCTTATTGATGATTCTGAGGATGATAATGACCTGAGCTATGATAATAATGACTCTGATGATGAAACTGACAAAGATGAGTTCATGTCAGAGAAGCAGGCAGTATTGCTTTTGAATGACATCCTTAAGCAGACAACTCTGGCAAAATATAAGCACCGCTTAGCGCAGCCCGCCGTCCGTGATGTGGCTGTAGATAATTTCTTCCCCCTTATTACTGGAGAGCAAGCTACAAAGCCACCATCTATGGCAGAATCCACTCAGTGTTTCATTGATCGAATTACTAACTATTCGTTGCCTAGGAAGCTTGGCATACCGGCAATTGGAGTTTATGATGGTACAACAGATCCTGAGGATTTCCTCACCATGTTTGAAGGCGCTATGAGGTTGCAGCATTGGGATGACGAGGTAGCTTGTCATATGTTTCCAATGGTGCTACAGAAAATGGTAAGGGAATGGTTTGCTAGCTTGTCGCCAAGAAGCATCACCAGTTATTTGGACCTCCGTGCAAAGTTTGTTATGCAGTATCAAAACCTTCGAAGCTGTACTTTGACACATCTTCATGCACATGAGATCACAATGCATCACAATGAATCCTAGAGTAATTTCATGAAGCGATACACACTTGAAGCACAGAAGATACCTGATTGTCCAGAATTTCATCTAGTATCTGGTTTTATTTTTTGTCTGGATCAGCGACGGTTTAGTGCACTTGTTCATGCGTTAAGGTATGACTTGCCAAAGACTCCACATCAGGCGTTGGAAGTTGCACAGAAGCATGTTCGAGCCGGTGAGCGGGGGATGAATAAGTTTGATGGCAGCAGCAGTAGCAGTAGCAAACTGCACAACGGAGGGCGGTACTTTGACAAAAATCAGAGGAGGAATGACAATTCCAATGGCGGATGGAGAGGCAACAACCATCCCAATGATTTTCATCACAATAGAAGGCCAATAGAGAGGCATCCGTTGATAATGGCACTGACTAAAACTCCAAAAGAGATTCTTTTCACTGAACCAATCCGGACCACTTTCAATCCGCCGGCACCCATGAAAGAAAGAGAAGGTCCAAAAAGTGAATTATGGTGTGACTTTCATGAAGCATGGGGTCATGATACAGATAATTGCAAATCCCTGATGAGAGAGATCATCGCAAAGATCAAAGCAGGAGAGTTAAACCACCTGTTACCAGGCAAACAATACAGGATGAATGATCCTCGTAGGAAATTTGGATGGCAAAGGAATGATGGTGGAAGAGGTCGTCGAGGAGATAACAGAAGAAGGGAAGAGAATGGCGGAGGAGATAATAGAAATCAGTACGGAAACCGGATCACGGAGCGTGAGTCAACTCCAAATGTTGTAATCAAAATGGTGTGGTTGAATGGAAGTCACTATGAGGACGGTGAGCAGTCAGATAACAATGTTGATAGCTGGAGATATGCTCCAATTATTTTTCAACCAATTCAAAATTGGGCTTTGTCCGTTCAGCCAGTGGTCATTTCAGCAGAAATTGCAAACAAGTTCATCAGCCATATTTACACAAATACAGGCAGTGAGGCTGACATCATTTATTGGCATTATTCCAAAGCTTTTCCAAGGCATGTGCAGGTAAGAGCTAGGCGGACGAGTTTGAAGGTTTCAGGGCTAACAGGAGCGCCAGTGAATGCAATGGGAAGAGTTTGTTTGGAGGTCGTTTTGGGAACATTCCCACTATTAAGAACCGAAACAATCGATTTCACTATCTTGGATGGTAATTCATGATTCAATGTCCTTTTTGGACGGGCAGCGTTAGCAAAGTTTGGAACGATAACATCAACGGCCCATGCAGAGATCAGATTCCCAACTCCTAACGGAGTAGCCGCCATACACTCACAGTATGTGGCACCAACAAGGGAACGATCCACATTTGCAAGCATACCAGAAGGCAATATGAATTAGAGGAGGAGAAATCGGTTGTTCAGGGAAGATGAAGTTCAGGAGTTTTTCATTCCATAATCAAGTGTTTGGGCCGGACAGTGCTGGGCGCTCGGCGTATGAAGAAACAATTTGTTATCATTTTTATCAAGAGCAGAATTTATCATTTCAATAAACGCAGTTGATTCGCATTTTCTAAAGAGCAATGTGTATCAATTTACTGTAGACCATTGTGGTCATTTTTACAGTGCATGTATTCGCAATAAGCATACACTAAACATTCATGATGTACTAATTAGGCTTGATCCACCTAAATTCGTCATCAATCGTTTATGTATTGCTCAGTACTGATCAATAAATTTTATATTTTTCTTAAACAAAGTGCTACCCGTGACAAATGTAGAACATTGCATTTATATCCTCCCCACAAAAGGAGTGTATTTTTATACCTTCGATGGCGGAAGCTTTTGTGCCGGCCAGCAAAAGGCACAAGGGATCGGCTAGAAAACGTTTAAGTTTTACTAGAACGCACCGAGGCATGATACAAAACTCAGATACTTATCATGACAAACATTATAAAAAACTTACTTCACAGAATGAAGTTCTATATTTTATATGATGGCAAAAATATTCAACAATTCTTCCTCATATACTTTATGACGGAAGGCGTATGACGGACAAGTCACTAACTCATAATTAATATTTATGTAATATTTCAAAAAATTCTTCCTCATATACTTTATGACGGAAGGCGTACGGCGGAAAGATTATTTTATAATCACTCTTCAAAAGAACACTCCATAACTATTCCTCATCAATTTGATGATGGAAGGCGTGTAACATACTTTAAATATCCTATTAATTGTGTGAAGGCATAATATTTGTAAAGTGGGATTTCAATTTTGCGTGTGTTATTCCTTTGACAGAAGTTAACAGTGCACAACGTTCAAAAACGAATTACCTTAAAAATGCTTTGTTCAGTTGTACAATACACAGTTGTACATTAAATTTTATGATATGCTTCGTGCATAGCAGATGCGTTATACATAACAAACATTAAAGTATTTGGTGCAAGCACACAAGCAAGGCATAATCACTACAATAAGCGTATATTTGTGGCATTCAAGTTATGAATGTTTATTACAAATGGTTGCTCATCAAATGGTTAGAAATTTATGAAAATTTAACATTTAGCACATCCTGAGCAGAGAACTCCTCTCTGCTGCATACTTCATCATAAACATCTATCTTCAGATTAATCAATCTGTCTCTAGTTTCATCAACCTTCTCCAGGGTTCCAGGAGGCATCAGATTCGTAATATCAGCAGGGAGAGACGTGTTTGGAGCAAGGCGTCTGGTTAATTTGTCTGTCACATCAGCAATAGCATGGGTGCATATAGCATCAACATAATCATTGTAGGGATTCCCTACAAGACTAGATCCAAGCACCTTCGCTATCAAACCCGGTATACCATTCTTAAGCTCAGCAAAATTGCTCTTACCCTTCTCTGCCCTCTGGAGAAGCCCAGCAGACTTTTCCCTTTCTGCAGATAGCTGCTTTTCCAATTCAGCAATCTTCAACTGATCTTCCTCAACCCTTTTCTTTTCAGCATCCACCAACTTGTCTTTCTCCTCTTACAGGGCAGTAGCAGCATCTAGAGCATTTTTTAGCTCAGTCTCCTTAGCTTTTATTGTTTTCTGAGCGTCACTCAAAGCACGCTCAGCATCAGCAGCTCTCTTAAGAGCATTTGCACCTTCAGCTATATCTTTACAGGCTAAAGCAAGAATAGACTCCTGATGTTCCTGCAGTTGCAGGACGGACTTGAAACAACCCAACCCATATTCCATACGATAAATATTTTTTTTGTAATGATACACATTTACGCGCCAATAAAATATGTAAACCAATCCACAAGTTCCATTTAAACGTTCAACAATTTAAATGTTTACAAAAGGTACGAAGGCCATTAATTAAGTTCAATACAATTTTGACCCACTACAACGATAGTTTATAATCTAAACGACCCTTTGAGCATGGTTTGGGACTAAACTACCCAAAATGTTAGGCCAACTTTCAAACTTCAACAAAACATCATCAAAGGCCACCTAGTGCCCGATAACCCCTTTGCCCTTATCCGCACCTGCAACTAAAAAGATAAACAACGAGAGGGGTAAGCTAATGCTTAGTGAATGCAATAATTATACATGTTCATATATAACCTACTTACTTGCAATCACTTACACAATACCGCATACAAGCTAGCTATTCGACAAGCATGCAAACATCATGCAAAAACCACAATCCATAATTCACAAGGAGATAGCAACCGACAATAGCATATAGTTCATAATTTAATATGCTAAATACACATTCACACAACCATGGTTAACCAATAGCAAAAAGGAATGGTACTCAAAATTCCCATCGGTGTTCATAACAACCGTTAGTGCACAACACATATATCACCAACCCTTGGACAACACATATCCGTTCATAAGATCATTAGTGTACAACACATATAACACCAACTTGGACAACACATATCCATTTAATAAACCGTTAGCGTACAACACATATATCGCTAATTTAGACAACACATATCCGTTCATAATTCGTTAGTGTACAACACATATATCGCTAACTAGGACAACACATATCCTTACGTACAAATAAGCACATCATATACATACACGTATACTTATTCCACTCACCTTGACACAAGGATGATGATTATGCACGTCCGAGCTTCAAGGCAATGTACCTAATTCATTAACTACACATTCAATACACCAACTAGTGGAATTAACCACATTACACTTACTTGAGCATTTAATGACCCAATTCGCATTAAATGACTCAACCACACCAATATCGCCCTTAAATGGCCAAGACCCGACTTTAACCACTAAAGCTAGTCATTAAAGTCTACTAACTTCAATTAACACAAACTTAGGGTAATTCATACCCATTTCACCCAAACTAGGTCAACTAGTACATTTTGACCCATTTTAAATTACTTAGCCTCTCAATCAAGCCAAACTTACCCATTAACACTTCTTTCATAAATCTAAAAGTGTATTATTGACTAGCAACACCATTTGACACTTACAACCCCAAATCACAAGACCAAAACCCAAGTTTGTGGCTATTAGGGTTCCATTACAATAACATAACCCAAATTCACCCATTTTACCCTCAAATGGGTCATACGAGTCTCTAGTAACTAAAACCTTAGCCATTAACCAATTAAAACTTAAAACATAAAGTTAAAACTTACTGAGACTATCAACGTGTAGCTAAAGACACAAGGAACAACTTTAAATCTTGCTCCAAGGTTTGATTCACAATTCTCCAACTCCAAATCTTAAATTTAATCTAAATGGGTTTTGTGTTTTGGGAGAGAAAATGGAAAGAAAAGAGAAAATAAATGAATTAAATGAATAAATGGTGGAGATTTAATGCTCCCATTAGATCTACACGTTAAATTACCAATTTGCCCCTTAAATTCATTTAATTTGAGCTAAAACCGAAGTCTGTCCAGCAGTATTGCCGCGGCGCGACATACAACATAAAAATCGACCTCCCTTAACTCAACTTCTGTTCCTGGTTTGCTTGCTTTGCCGCGGCGCGGACCACTTTGTCGCGGCGCGGCCTAACGCTGTATCTGGGCAGCTCGACAACCTTAAACACAAAAATCGTTTTACACAACATTCAATTCGTTCAAGCTTCCAATACACGTCTAAATCTCATATCTAAGTCTCACAAGACTTAACACTAACCGAAACTCATTTATAGACTTATTTATGCACACATTAACAAGTATATATATATATATATATATATATATATATATATATATATATATATATATATATATATATATATATATATGTATGTATATATATATGTATATACACACATACATCTAACGAGTTACAGATGTACAAATGGTTAAGTATGTACCTTTCGATACGTACGAGAAAACGGGATGTTACAACTCTCCCCCACTTAAATCGGAGCGCGTCCTCGCGATCCAAGCCGCATGACAAGCCGGAAGATAGACCAAGACAAACTCTTCAGATTCCCATGTAAACTCGGAACCCTTTCGATGTCGCCATTGCACTTTGAAAGTTCTAACTTCCTTGTTTCGCAACACCTTAACCTTCTCATCGAGGATTGCAACCGGTTCTTCCACATACTCTAGTTTGTTATTTAACGTAATCTCATCTAAAGGCACCCAAGTCGAGTCATCCGCAAGACACTTACGAAGATGGGAAACATGAAATGTGTTATGAATTCCCACGAGTTCTTCGGGTAACTCTAGTCGATAAGCAACCTCACCAACACGTGCCAAAACCTTGAAAGGACCAATAAACTGAGGAGCTAACTTTCCTCGTTTCCGAAACCGGATAACACCCTTCCATGGAGAAACCTTAAGCATCACCATGTCACCTTCTTGAAACTCAATCGTTCTCCTACCTTTATCGGCATAAGACTTTTGTCGATCTTGCGCCACTTTAAGTCGAGCCCGAATCATCTCAATTTTACTATTCGTCTCCAAAACCAAATCGGAACTCCCGATTTCCTTTTGTCCCACTTCACCCCAACAAATCGGGGTTCGACACCTACGCCCATAAAGCATCTCATATGGCGGCATCCCGATACTAGTATGATAACTATTATTGTACGAGAATTCCACTAAAGGCAAATGCTCATCCCAACTACCACCGAAATCAATAATGCACGCTCGTAACATATCTTCTAAAGTTTGATTCGTACGTTCGGTTTGACCGTCCGTTTGAGAATGATACGCCGTGCTCATTTTCAATTGAGTACCCATATCTTCAAGAAACTTGTTCCAAAATCGGGACGTAAAACGAGTATCTCGATCCGAAATAATAGATATAGGAACCCCATGTCTCGATATCACCTCCTTGATAAACAACTTGGATAAAGTCTCCGATGATATCGTTTCCCGAATGGGAAGAAACAAAGCACTTTTCGTCAATCGATCAACTATCACCCAAATCGTATCATATTGGGTTCTCGCCGTCTTTGGTAACTTAGTAATGAAGTCCATGGTAATGTGCTCCCATTTCCATTTTGGGACTTCCAAGGGTTGTAACTTACCGTACTGCTTTTGGTGTTCGGCTTTAACTTGCAAACATGTGAGGCATTGTTCAACATACTTAACCACATTACGCTTCATGCCGGGCCACCAATAATCTTTCTTCAAATCATAGTACATCTTTGTTACACCCGGATGAATGGAATACCTTGACTTTTGTGCTTCATCTAGTAGCACTTTTCGGGTACCACCCATCTTAGGTACCCACACTCTTCCTTGAAACGACAACAAACCACGCGAGCCCATAGTAATGAACTCCGTTTGCCCCACAATCCGCTCTTCATGCTTGTTGTGAACATACGCTTCTATTTGAATGTCACCAAGCTTTACAAGGAAATCGTTAGTAATAATCATGCGTAATGATCCTACTCGTATCGCCGGATGTTGACTCTTTCGACTCAACGCATCCGCGACCACGTTCGCCTTTCCCGGATGGTAAAGTATCTCACAATCATAATCCTTTACCACATCCATCCACCTATGTTGACGATAATTCAAATCTCATTGAGTAAAGAGATGTTTCAAACTCTTATGGTCCGAATAAATCGTACACTTGACACCATACAAGTAGTGGCGCCAAATTTTCAACGCATGAACCACCGCCGCCAATTCAAGATCGTGAGTCTGGTATCTCTTTTCGTGTTCCTTTAATTGTCGAGAGGCGTAAGCGATGACTTTACCTCTTTGCATCAAAACACACCCGAGCCCATTTAAATAAGCATCACAATAAACCGTCATGTCTTCTACCCCTTCCAGCAACACTAACACCGGAGCTTAACACAATTTCTCTTTTAACAGTTGAAAAGCGATTTCTTGCTCGTTCTCCCAATTGAATCTCACGTTCTTCCTCGTCAATTTAGTCAAAGGAGAAGCAATCTTAGAAAAGTCTTAGATGAACCGATGATAATAACCGGCCAATCCGAGAAAGCTTCGGATAGGCGTAGTCGGTTGTCCCCAACTCTTCACCGTTTCTATCTTCCCCGGGTCTACTTGAATTCCTTCTTGATTCACAATATGGCCAAGGAATTGAACTTCCCTTAGCCAAAATTCACATTTGGAGAATTTTGCATACAACTTCTCCTTCCGCAATGTCTTCAACACTTCACGCAAATGGTGCTCATGTTCCTTCATACTGTTAGAATAAACAAGTATGTCGTCGATGAACACAATTACCGACTTGTCCAACATAGGTTGGCACACCCGGTTCATAAGATCCATGAATGCCGCCAGTGCATTTGTAAGACCAAAAGGCATAACTACAAACTCAAAATGCCCATAACGCGTTCGAAAAGCCGTTTTCTCTATGTCTTTGTCACGGACCCGTACTTGATGATAGCTGGACCGTAAGTCAATCTTAGAAAAATACGTTGCACCTTGGAGTTGGTCAAACAATGAAAGGACCCGTCCTAATCCATCCGATCGAAGTCCATATCGATTATAAACGATTCACAACAGTTGATTACATCGCGAGGTACTTGACCTCTATATGATACATTTTACAAACATTGCATTCGTTTTTAAAAGACAAACTTTCATTTACATCGCCAGTTGACAGACATGCATACCATTTCATAATATATCCAAATATAAATTGTTTTAATAATAATCTTGATGAACTCAACGACTCGAATGCAACGTCTTTTGAAATATGTTATGAATGACTCCAAGTAATATCTTTAAATGATCAAATGCACAGCGGAAGATTTCTTTCGTACCTGAGAATAAACATGCTTTCAAGTGTCAACCAAAAGGTTGGTGAGTTCATTAGTTTAACATAAATAATTCATTTCATAATTTTAATAGACCACAAGATTTCATATTTCCACTTCTCATAAATATACGTCCCATGCATAGAGACAAAAATATCATTCATATGGATTGAACATCTGGTAACCGATATTCACAAAATGTATATAAGAATATCCCCATCATTCCGGGATCCTCCTTCGGACATGATATAAATTTCGAAGTACTAAAGCATCCGGTACTTTGGATGGGGCTTGTTGGGCCCGATAGATCTATCTTCAGAGTTCGCGTCAATTAGGGTGTCTGTTCCCTAATTCTTAGATTACCAGACTTAATAAAAAGGGGCATATTCGATTTCGATCATTCAACCATATAATGTAGTTTCAATTACTTGTGTCTATTTCGTAAAACAGTTATAAAAAAAATAGCGCATGTATTCTCAGTCCCAAAAATATATATTGCAAAAGAATTTAAAAAGGGAGCAAATGAAACTCACAATACTGTATTTTGTAGTAAAAATACATATGACGACATTGAACAGTGCAGAGTTGGCGTCGGATTCACGAACCTATATCATTTGTGTATTCATTAATATATATAATCGTGACTGAATAAATATATATATAAATTTATTAATTATATTCTTTTTATATTAATATTATATATATGTTTCTTATATGCATGATGTTATAAAAAAAAATATTAAATTTTTGTTAGGTTTATATGTATTAAATATGTATATTTATGTATGTATTTTAGTTTGTTTATCAACAGTAGTTTTATTATACTAAGTTAATATTAGTAAAGATAAATGATAATAATATCATTAATAATATACATATGTTAATAATAATCCTATTAGTGATAACACAATAATATTAAAAATAGTACTTGTAACAATATTAATTTTACTGTTTATGGTGGTTATGATGTTAATGATTTACTAATAATAACAATGATAATAACTTTGTTAAAAATGCTAATATTAATAAAGATATTGTAAAAAAAAAATGATACCTTTGTTTAATAATAATAATACTAAAAGTTACAAAAGTGATACTAATACTAATATTAATGAGAAAAAAAATGATAACTTGTATTGTATGCCATAATAATAATAATAACCTTAATCATAATAATACTAACACATATACTAGTAATAATATCTATATTTCGTAAATGATACAATTTAACAATAATCAACATTTTAATAATACTTATGGCAATCATAATAATAATACTAATAATAATAATACTAATAATAATAATAATAATGATAATAATAATAATGATAATAATAATAAGAATAATAATAAGAAGAATAATACTAATACTTATTCCCTTTATAATAGCTAAGTTAGTAATAATGATAATAATAATAATAATACTAATAATTATAAAAATGGCACTAATACTAGTATTTAAGGAAAATAATAATAAATTTTATTATTTTCAACTACACCTAATATTAACAATAACATTCCTAATTAGGTTAATAATAATAATTATTATATTTTGTAACAACCATAATGATATTACTTTTAATTATCCTAATAAACATGTTACTAGTATTAATAATAATTACGACTAATAATAACAATAATTGGTAATAATAATAATAATACAAATAACAATAATAGTAAATATAAAGGGTACAACCTTTGATGAGAAGTCTCAAAAAAAAATCGCAGCTGCTGGGACTCGAACACTAGACCTCTCGTTCCCCACCCATATGCCTAACCACTCCTCTGATTCTGTTCTTTCTGATTCTAATACTTAACATATAACTTTATATCCATATTTATGTTTCTCTTCATCTTCTTCCTCCTCTCCACAAATTAATCGATTCAGTCCACAAAATCAATCAAACACGAATTAAATACCTCAAAAAAAAATAATAACAAACTTAAGGTTTATATTTATTGGAATCGAAAGAATAAAAAAAATAAAAAATTACCTGCTGTTCTGCTCGACGAAAAAAAAAATTAAAATCGATTTCGAGATCGTTTTAGACAAAACTCAAAACATGAACTAGGTTTCTATACACTTCTAAAATCCTTCCCAACTATTAATTTAGTACGAAACACAAAGACGAATCCTAATTTTGAGGATGAACTTTCAGTTGACTTTGGTGAATAAAATTTGACTTCTAAAATTCGACATCAATTTGGGGATTTGATTTGTGAAACTTTTCAGATAGTTTTATTAAAAGATTTCTAACCATCCTACAATTATAGATTTTGAAAATCGTTTTGAAATTGAGCTTTGAAAAAAATAAAACTCGCATACAGGGACTAACTGGGTTCTTGTGTTTTTTTTTTTTTTTAAATAGCAGTGGATAGACATATGAATTGTGAGTGTATAATGGATGTAAGAACCAGACTTAATCGAGTTGTTGTTTTGCAGTGAAGATATGGTCGACCAGGTTTCACGAGCTACATAGAAAAGATGGAAAAAATATAAAGATGACAAAATTATACATCTATCATCTGACCTCCTTAATTATTTTTATTACCTATTATAGATATAATACATATTTAATAATATTTATAATGATTACATTAATAATAATAATAATAATAATAATAATAATAATAATAATAATAATAGTATTAATACAATAAATTTCTGTTACCCATATTTATTTATATAAACTGAATATTATGAATTTCTATATATCATTTTTATAACTTACATATATATTTCAATATTCATATATATAATTATGTATAAAATATTATATATTACACATATCAATCTACAATTTTATATATATTCGTTATTACTTGCATTAAGAAAATAAACGAGTATTTCTTGATAATGTATTCCAAGCTTCTAAGATACAATATATGTAACTATTACATAACAAGTTTTTATTACGTAACTAAATAGATTAATTATAGATATATATATATATATATATATATATATATATATATATATATATATATATATATATATATATATATATATATATATATATATATATATATATATATATATATATCAAATACATAAACTCAAATCATAATATTATACTTTAAGTGTTAGGTTAAAGTTTTTAAGTTTTTACATAAATACGCATATTTATATAATGCTTTTATGTGTATGTATTTATACATGTTTATTTATAAATAATGGTTCGTGAATCGTCGGTAACATTCAAAGGTCAAATGATTTCATGAAATAGTTCAAAGTTTTTAAGATTTAAACATTACAGACTTCGCTTATCATGTCGAACTTACGTAAAGATTAAGTTTAAATTTGGTCAGAAATTCTCGGGTCACTACAGTACCTATCCGTTAAAGAAATTTTGTCCCGAAATTTGAGTTAGGTCGTCATGGCTAACAATAAATATGTTTTCCTGACGAATATGAGCTGATAAATAGAGTTTTCATCTTTATCGAATAATACAGATAAAATAATTCGATTATTCGAAGAGCACGAATGAAACTATCATGAGAGAGATCCTAACGGGCATCGTCCATCTTCGCCCAAAAACTTGCCCAAATTTTTAGCCGTTAGTAAAATAAAAAAAAAATTTGTATGGCTATCCCAACGGTCACTTTTACACTATAAAAACACCAACCATATACTTCATTTTATACACTCAAACATATATTTCTTTTATATTTCCATCTTTCTCAAGATCAAGATCAAACACTCCCAAACTGCAAAATGTTAACACTTCCCCCAATGATTGTTTCATTCGATGTTCATTACGGAGGTGATTTTCGCAATCAAATGAAGGAATATGAGTGGGGCGATAGTATTTCGTTTGAAGATATCGACATTCGTGATGTTGGTTTACAAGATTTGCTATCCTTTCTGAAGGAAAAAGTTCCGTGTGAATTCACGTCTGTGTTCTTTTATAGAGACGATTATGATGCGGATTGTAGGGCAAGTTTTCTGTGTACCGATGATCAATGGTACTTTATAAAAGATACCATTGAAGATCGCGGTAAACGCATTTCTTTGTATGCGGTTCTTGAAGATGAAGAGACGTTGGGTTATCATTACCTCGATGAATCAGTTGAAGCAGCAGTTGAGGCATCAAGAGAAATACCGATGTCTCCAGAGTACCTCACGGATGGTGAAATGGCTGGTGAACGCTACTTTGCAGATGACAATTGACGACGACGAGTAGTTTGATTGTAATCTTTTAATTTTTAATTGTCGTGATGTTTTAATTTTTAATTATTGTAATTTCAGTGTTGTTGTCGAGTTTTATATCTTCCTTTATGTTTCGGAGCTCTTCGTCTTTTTAATCTCCTCTCGATCTCTAGTAAAACGAGTAATGGTCTGGAATTTATAAGTATGGAGTTTCGAATGAATTTAATGTTATAATCAAGAAAGAACGTAATAGCACGATTTGATTCGTCAAATTACCAGAATCATTGAAAATAGAGCTATCATGAATATACTTTCTTGATATGTTCTGAAGTTAATTAGAATGAAAGAGTTATGTAACATGACACAAGATGGTGGTATGATCTACTGTGAACCATCATGTCCCATTAGAACTCAGCATGACTTACTGTAATATAATCACGTTGATCAAGTGTTATTATATTATACTAACTCATGCATCAGTTCCCAACATTACTTCAATAACATTCATATTTTAAGCTCGAAAGTTTACAGAATATAGAAACTAATAGTTTCTATATGATGTAACACTGATATCATGAAGAGATTAATGATTTCAGATAAGAATACTTATGAAAATATCTTCAGAAATATGGAGGATATTTATAATGAAAGATACGATGATATATTGGAATTTCTAAGATCAGAGGATGATAGAAACTATTGTCTGCAAGGGTTTAGAGTAAGGAGTAAGATATTCACTAAAGACTTTAGTAGACATTGAATCATTTGGATTCTTTGAAGTCAAACTTATTCTTTGTGATTTGTCCACGGCTTTCTTCATAGTTTCGCATAATCTGCTTTTCAGTACTAAATATTCTATTGAATGCTTCCAATATAATAATACACAGGAATCACGAAGAGGTATATAATTTCGGACGAGAATATTTTTGAAAATATCCTCAGAAATATCGAAGATATTGATGATGATATTTTGGAATTTCTAAGTTCGATGGTTGATGGAGAAAGATTCTCCGCAAGATTTTAACATGACTTCGGAGCAAGATATTCTTTAAAGATTTCAGCGAATCCAGAATTACCTGAATTCTTTGAATATAGGGTTTGGTCCTTGTATTTGTCCTTGGTCTCCTTCATGGGTAGCTCAATCTGTTTTTCAGTACCCAATTTTCTATCGTGCGTTCCTAACACTCCTTTCTTTATCATCAAACTTTTGACCGTTTAGACCATCTACCATTTTTCTATTTCTTCTGCATTTAATGCTATGATATCTGAATCATCGGTTATCAATCCGAGGTGGTTTCAGGAAAATTATGTTTTTAGATGATTAAACGCTGATGGTAATATGGTGGAATATGAAAGGTTCCCTGGTAACAATAAAAGAGCACGCGTATATATCAACGTTATAATAAGGTTGTTTCGTACGAAAAGTCGAAGTTGACTTGCTGGAGCTGTGACAAAATTTGCTACTTTAATAGGAATTACCAAGTTATTTTTGGTAATAATAATACTAAAGGAATTAACACATATATGTGTTAAACGTTTACTCAGGTTCCGAGTGTTTTCAGGTGCATAACTATATGCATCAATCTTTTCTCCCGTAAATATAGTGCGGTTGGTTCATCCTATCGATTGAGGTGTTTTCAAGAATTATGAAAGTTTGAATGCAGATTGGAATCGTCAAGGTACAATTAAGGTTTAAGATGAAATCAAGTGGCAACTTGAAGAATTGTTTAGTTTCATATGTTATAATCAATATTTTAATTTATTTTAATTGTTTAATGTTATTAATCTACCGTCGATAGTCCACAGTTGACAGTCCAATAACTCATATATATAGTTTAATACATAATATTCGAATTAATTAATACGTGTCGTGACCCGTATACGTCTCAGACTCGATCACAACTCAAACTATATATATTATTGTAGAATCAACCTCAACCCTGTATAGAGAACTCGATCATTACTGCATATAGAGTGCCTATGGTGATTCCAAATAATATATATAGATGCGTCGATATGATATGTCAAAACCTTAAATACGTGTCCCGATATTTAAAGTGCGTAAAATAAATAACAGAAATTAAATAACGATAAATAAAGTGCGTAAAGTAAATAACAGAAATTAAATAACAATAAATAAAATTGCGAGAATTAAATTGCGAATAAATAAATTGCGATAATTAAATTGCGATAAATAAAATGTAATACGGAATTAACAGTTAGCTAGGATTTTGTTAGCGTGGATTCTTAACAAAATTTCATATTGTTAATTAGTGTGTTTCCAATCAATTTTTATTGTGTCCATTTCTTCTTCATTATGCCACTTGTTGGATTCTGATATGTCAAAATCCTAATATGAAATTTGAATTTGAACGAAAATAGTTATTCTGTGATGAACGGATTCGTATAGCTGTGGTTGCAAGTAGGATAGTAAATGACTGTTGAATCATATTCGAAGAATGTACAGTGTAACTTATTAATGCGAAATCTAAATATTCCTCGGGTATTACCTTCCCGTTAAAATATTTTCACCATTAACAGTTTGTACAATAAAAATTTTAAATTACAATCTTTATGAAAACATATATACATATATATTTTCTTCAGACGTAATTATGGATTTAATGAGTCAATGTGATATTAAACTCATCAGATTTATGGCTAGAACTAGAGTACATATTCTCTAAAATATTAGAGATTACATAATCACTATGAAGGACGAAGATAGTTTATGTAGATCGATTCGTAAAACGATTCGTAGAACGATGATTATGCTTGAGGTATATATTGCGAGATTGAGACGTGTGATGATGTTTTTGTTGTTGGTACTCCTTGGTATCCATGGTGCGTATGACGTTGATATTCGAGGTATAGATTAAGATGTTGAGGTGTGGGATGCGGATGTTGATGTTGGTGGTGGTGATGTTACTGTTGACATTGATGGTGGTACTGGTTATGCTGCTGGTGCTGCTGCTGGTGTTTGTAACCTTCGCACCATATTCTCTAAAGCCACTACCAGAGCGCGAAGCTCGTTGATTTCTTCTATTACACCGGGATGATTTTCGGTTCGGACTAGCGGATAAATATAATCTAGAATTTGGTATAGTATAAAATCGTGGCGAGACACTCTGGAAATGAGAGAAAAGATGGTGTTTCGAACAGGTTCACCGGTAAGTGCTTCAGGTTCTTCGCCAATAGGGCAATGTGGCGGATGGAAAGGATCACCTTCTTCTTGTCTCCAATGATTGAGGAGACTACGAACCCATCCCCAATTCATCCAGAATAGATGATGACTGATTGGTTGATCCATTCCGGTCACACTGCTTTCGGAGCTTGAGTGGGATTCCATTTCGGAATCCGAGTGACTTAAACTAATGACGAATTCCATTTCGTACGATTGGATAAAGAATTTTTAAATATGAAATGATTTTCTGGCTAACGGATGGTATTATTAATTACATAGAATATCCATATATATAGAATAAAAGGTTTCGTAGATTACGGAGGGATTTATGGGTTACGCCAGGTAAGGTTTACAGTAACAGATACGCTAAGATATGAATCTTGTCTATACACTATTCATGCAATCAATGCAGCAAGACGTGTCTAGACTAAGAATGATAAGCAGATAATTTTCGACACAAAATGATAGGCAAAACTTTTTGACATGCAGACATGGTCGGAGTCCAGACTCACTAATGCATCCTAACGACTTATCGGTTAGACACACTAATGCAGACCTGGTTAGCTAATACCACCACTCTGATACCAACTTTAATACAGTTGGGGACAACCACCGTCCCACCCAGTGCCTTAACTATCCGGCGACCACTGAGTGTACCTCAGATACTGATTTTAGGGCCTGCCTCTCGGCTACTGCCAACCCTCGTAAGGGATCGCAAGGAGTAAGAGACAATGCTTCACCACAGGTTACACTGTGAGAACCTCCTTTATGACTAACCCGCCACACATGGACGCGGTTATACCAGCTCTGATACCAACTAAAAGGACCCGTCCTAATCCATCCGGACGAAGTCCATATCGATTATAAATGATTCACAACAGTTGATTACATCGCGAGGTACTTGACCTCTATATGATACATTTTACAAACATTGCATTCGTTTTTAAAAGACAAACTTTCATTTACATCGACAGTTGACAGACATGCATACCATTTCATAATATATCCAAATATAAATTGATTTAATAATAATCTTGATGAACTCAACGACTCGAATGCAACGTCTTTTGAAATATGTTATGAATGACTCCAAGTAATATCTTTAAATGATCAAATGCACAGCGGAAGATTTCTTTCGTACCTGAGAATAAACACGCTTTCAAGTGTCAACCAAAAGGTTGGTGAGTTCATTAGTTTAACATAAATAATTCATTTCATAATTTTAATAGACCACAAGATTTCATATTTTCACTTCTCATAAATATACGTCCCATGCATAGAGACAAAAATATCATTCATATGGATTGAACACCTGGTAACCGACATTCACAAAATGTATATAAGAATATCCCCATCATTCCGGGATCCTCCTTCGGACATGATATAAATTTCGAAGTACTAAAGCATCCGGTACTTTGGATGGGGCTTGTTGGGCCCGATAGATCTATCTTTAGAGTTCGCGTCAATTAGGGTGTCTGTTCCCTAATTCTTAGATTACCAGACTTAATAAAAAGGGGCATATTCGATTTCGATCATTCAACCATATAATGTAGTTTCAATTACTTGTGTCTATTTCGTAAAATAGTTATAAAAAAATAGCGCATGTATTCTCAGTCCCAAAAATATATATTGCAAAATCATTTAAAGAGGGAGCAACTGAAACTCACAATACTGTATTTTGTAGTAAAAATACATATGACGACCTTGAACAGGGCAGAGTTGGCGTCGGATTCACGAACCTATATCATTTGTGTATTCATTAATATATATAATCGTGACTGAATAAATATATATATAAATTTATTAATTATATTCTTTTTATATTAATATTATATATATGTTTCTTATATGCATGATGTTATAAAAAAAATATTAAATTTTTGTTAGGTTTATATGTATTAAATATGTATATTTATGTATGTATTTTAGTTTGTTTATCAACAGTAGTTTTATTATACTAAGTTAATATTAGTAAAGATAAATAATAATAATATCATTAATAATATACATATGTTAATAATAATCCTATTAGTGATAACACAATAATATTAATAATAGTACTTGTAACAATATTAATTTTACAATTTATGGTGGTTATGATGTTAATGATTTACTAATAATAACAATGATAATAACTTTGTTAAAAATGCTAATATTAATAAAGATATTGTAAAAAAAAAATGATACCTTTGTTTAATAATAATAATAATACTAAAAGTTACAAAAGTGATACTAATACTAATATTAATGAGAAAAAAAAAATGATAACTTGTATTGTATGCCATAATAATAATAACCTTAATCATAATAATACTAACACATATACTAGTAATAATATTAATATTTCGTAAATGATACAATTTAACAATAATCAACATTTTAATAATACTTATGGCAATCATAATAATAATACTAATAATAATAATGATAATAATAACAATAATGATAATAATAATAAGAATAATACTAATACTTATTCCCTTTATAATAGCTAAGTTAGTAATAATGATAATAATAATAATAATACTAATAATTATAAAAATGGCACTAATACTAGTATTTAAGGAAAATAATAATAAATTTTATTATTTTCAACTACACCTAATATTAACAATAACATTCCTAATTAGGTTAATAATAATAATAATTATATTTAGTAATAACCATAATGATATTACTTTTAATTATCCTAATAAACATGTTACTAGTATTAATAATAATTACAACTAATAATAACAATAATTGGTAATAATAATAATAATACAAATAACAATAATAGTAAATATAAAGGGTACAACCTTTGATGAGAAGTCTCAAAAAAAAAATCGCAGTTGCTGGGACTCGAACACTAGACCTCTCGTTCCACACCCATATGCCTAACCACTCCTCTGATTCTGTTCTTTCTGATTCTAATACTTAACATATAACTTTATATCCATATTTATGTTTCTCTTCATCTTCTTCCTCCTCTCCACAAATTAATCGATTCAGTCCACAAAATCAATCAAACACGAATTAAATACCTCAAAACAAAATAATAACAAACTTAAGGTTTATATTTATTGGAAACAAAAGAAGAAAAAAAATAAAAAATTACCTGCTTCTCTGCTCGACGATAAAAAAAAAATTAAAATCGATTTCGAGATCGTTTTAGACAAAAATCAAAACATGAACTAGGTTTCTATACACTTCTAAAATCCTTCTCAACTATTAATTTATTACGAAACAAAAAGACTAATCCTAATTTTGAGGATGAACTTTTGGTTGACTTTGGTGAATAAAATTTGACTTCTAAAATTCGACATCAATTTGGGGATTTGATTTGTGAAACTTTTCAGATAGTTTTATTAAAAGATTTCTAACCATCCTACAATTATAGATTTTGAAAATCGTTTTGAAATTGAGCTTTGAAAAAAAATAAAACTAGCGTACAGTGACTAACTGGGTTCTTGTTTTCTTTTCTTTTTTTTTAAATAGCAGTGGATAGACATATGAATTGTGAGTGTATAATGGATGTAAGAACCAGACTTAATCGAGTTGTTGTTTTGCAGTGAAGATATGGTCGGCCAGGTTTCACGAGCTACATAGAAAAGATGGAAAAAATATAAAAATGACAAAATTATACAGCTATCATCTGACCTCCTTAATTATTTTTATTACCTATTATAGATATAATACATATTTAATAATATTTATAATGATTACATTAATAATAATAATAATAATAATAATAATAATAATAATAATAATAGTATTAATACAACAAATTTCTATTACCCATATTTATTTATATAAACTGAATATTATGAATTTCTATATATCATTTTTATAACTTACTTATATTTCAATATTCATATATATATAATTATGAATAAAATATTATATATTACACATATCAATCTACAATTTTATATATATTCGTTATTACTTGCATTAAGAAAATAAACGAGTATTTCTAGATAATGTATTCCAAGCTTCTAAGATACAATATATGTAACTATTACATAACAAGTTTTTATTACGTAACTAAATAGATTAATTATATATATATATATATATATATATATATATATATATATATATATATATATATATATATATATATATCAAATACATAAACTCAAATCATAATATTATACTTTAAGTGTTAGGTTAAAGTTTTTAAGTTTTTATATAAATACACATATTTATATAATGCTTTTATGTGTATGTATTTATACATGTTTATTTATAAATAGTGGTTCGTGAATCGTCGGTAACAGTCAAAGGTCAAATGATTTCATGAAATAGTTCAAAGTTTTTAAGATTTAAACATTACAGACTTCGCTTATCGTGTCGAACTTATGTAAAGATTAAGTTTAAATTTAGTCAGAAATTCTCGGGTCACTACAAACAAATCGTCAATCCTAGGTAATGGATAGCGATTCTTGATCGTCACTTTGTTCAACTCCCGATAATCGATGCACATCCGCATACTTCCATCTTTCTTTTTCACAAACAAGACCGGAGCACCCCATGGCGAGGAGCTCGGTCAAATGAAACCCTTTTCAAGCAACTCTTGGGTTTGATTTAACAACTCTTGCATTTCCGTTGGCGCTAAATGATAAGGAGTTTTAGCAATGGGAGTAGCTCCCGGAACCAACTCAATGCGAAATTCAACTTGTCTTTCCTCCAGAACCCCCAGTAACTCATCCGAAAAAACATCTTCGAACTCACTAACCACCGGAATTTCACGTATAGGTGGTGGCTCATCACGAGTATCAACAACATGGGCAAGAGAAGCCATGCCACCACTAACAAGAGAACGACGTGCCCGTTCAAAAGTACATATCGGCACAAGTCTCCTACGCATATCACCGTGAATAATTAACTCTTCCCCACTCGGGGTCTTCACTCGAATAGATTTTTCATGGCATGCGATATCGGCTCTATTTTGATCAAGCCAATCCATACCAACAATGATATCAAAATTGCCCAGAGTCATAGGTATGAGATCAATTTTAAAGTTTTCGGCACCAAACACAACATCACAATTTTTACACACATCAACCACTAGCGCCGTCTTGCCGTCCGCTATTTCAACTTCTACCGGACGACTTAATATAGCTAGCGGTTTGTTAAGCTTAGATACAAATCGAGGCGACATGAAAGACAAATTAGCACCGCTATCAAAAAGAATCCTTGCCGGATTAGAATTGACCATGAAAGTACCTGAGACAACTTCGTTCAATTGTTTGGCTTCATCATTGGTCATCAAATAGTTGCGACCCCTCGCCATACCTGCCGCCTTCTCTAATCACTAAACATTATCATTGCGCAACTCGGGACACTCGGGCCTTTTGTGCCCTTCTTTACCACAATTGAAACAAGTAAATTTGGGTGTGGAAGGTGAGTTGGGGCAATCACGAGAGATGTGACCTTTTTGCCCACAAGTACAGCAAGTGGGTACATGACCACCGGAGCCACCTTTCTTCACACTATTAACACTTTCGGAGCCCTTCTTGTTCTTTTTGGTGGAAAAACTCGGTTGATTCGAATTCTCGAACTTCCTCTTACCAAAAGTAAAACTACTCTTTCTCAACACAAGCGCTTCAAAACCCTTCGCCATATTGAACAATTCATCAAAGCTCTTCACCACGTTCACACTAATTTTCTCTTGATAGTTATCATTCAAGATTCGATAGAAATCTTTTTCAATATTTTATCATTCTCGACATTGATGTCGTACGAGGTGTATATAAAATAGTTTATATTTTACTAGGAAAAACTATTAAATACGATACAATTTTACACAAGATATTTATTTATTTATAGAATGGATATACTTAAACCTTGCTACAACACTTATAGGCAGTGTACCTAATCGTACAGTAGTGTAGTTTTTAGTAAGTCCGGTTCGTTCCACAGGGAAATCTTTAAACAAAGCTCAACGCTATATTAGTTTACTTTTATAAAAATACAAATATATATATAAGTAATATTATTATTATAAAGGGGGGTTTTTACCGTTTAATGACCGGTTTGTCGATTTTAAGACTTTAGTCGCAGTTAAAACCAAATGTAAAATATAAAATAAATACAAGACTTAAATTAAAGCGTAAAGTAAATAACGATAAAGAAATTGCGAATAATAAAAGTGCGATAAAATAAACTTGCGATAATTAAAAAGTATGATAATTAAAAGTGCGATTAAATAAAATAACAATAAATAAAAGTGCGATAATTAGAAGTGCAATTAAATATAAAATAAAGGAAATTAAATATGAAATAAAAGAATTATGCTTATTTAAACTTCCGTAATCATGATGTTTGACGTGTTGATTTTAGTTTTATGCCCATGGGTTAATTGTCCTTTGTCCTGGATTATTTAATATGTCCGTCTGGTTTTTGTCCATAACAGTCCATCAGTCATAAATATAAAGTGCGAGTGTCCTCATCAAATTATTCTTATACCCGAAGTTAAATATTCCAACTAATTGGGGATTCGAATTGTAACAAGGTTTTAATACTTTGTTTAATGAATACACCAGGTTATCGACTGCGTGTAAACCAAGGTTTTACTACTTTGTTAACAATTACACCAATTACCCTTGAATGTAATTTCACCCCTGTTTTAATTATTCTAGTGGCTATTAATCCATTCCCGTGTCCGGTTAAATGAACGATTATTCGTACATATAAATACCCCGCCCATCGTGTCCGATCGAGTGTATATGGTAATTTATAGGGACGCCCAATTGTAAATCTTTATATTAACATTAACAAACTTTTATTTAGTTAAACAAATATAAAGCCCATTAATAGCCCATAGTCTAATTTCCACAAGTGTCGTTCTTTTGTCCAAACCCCAATTATGGTACAAAGCCCAATTACCCAATTTTAGTAATTAGCCCAACATCATGATTACTTCGTTTTAAATAAGCATAATAATAACTTAGCTACGAGACATTAATGTAAAAAGGTTGAACATAACTTACAATGATTAAAAATAGCGTAGCGTTACACGGACAGAATTTCGACTTACACCCTTACAACATTCGCTAACATACCCTTATTATTAGAATTATAATTAAAATTAAAATTAAAATATAAATTATATATATATATATATCGTATATATGAGAGAAGAGAGAAATAGAATATGTAATTTTGATCAGAATTCGGTTTGCTTTATAGCCAGAGTTGAAATTTGGGGCTCCGCGACTCGCGGCAAAATCCCCTTCAAACTCCGCGAGTCGCGGAGAATGTATTTACAGCTCAGTCCTTGGAGTTTTCTCTGCCGACGGTTTTTTATATATAAATATAATATATATATAATTAATATAATTAATTATATATTATATTATATTTATATACATAGTTAACTTGTAATTTTTAGTCCGTTGCGTCGAGCGTTAAGAGTTGACTCTGGTCCCGGTTCCGGATTTTCGAACGTCCTTGCGTACAATTTTATATTTTGTATTTTGCGTTTTGAATCTTGTACTCTTGTAATTTCGAGACGTTTCTTATCAATAATTGGAACCTCTTTGATTGTCTTTTGTACTTTTGAGCTTTTTGGTCGTTTGCGTCTTCAATTCGTCGAATCTGTCTTTTGTCTTCACCTTTTATTATTTAAACGAATATCACTTGTAAATAGAACAATTGCAACTAAAAGCTTGTCTTTCTTGAGGAATAATGCTATGAAATATATGTTCGTTTTTAGCATTATCAAATATTCCCACACTTGAGCGTTGCTTGTCCTCAAGCAATATTGTCTTGAAATACTAGAATCACTTCTTTATTCTTCACACTTTGTACATCAGTGATTTCTATACGGCGGTATAAACAATGGTAGTAACGATATGGTTTACAGTCCCACATGACTATAAAAATTTAGATCCATTAAGGAAATTGGATCTTTATGAAAACATTTGATCTTTTGAAATCTAGTTTTTATCCTAGATAAGTTTTCCGGAATAACCCTTTACCGGTGTTTGCAAAATATTTTTGTGGGTTTGGTGGGTTTCAGATTTGAAAATTTTAGCTCAAAACTTGCGGTTTTGTGTCACCCACTTGCTAACCTTGTATTTGGAAAGCAACACGTCCAGTTTACTTGTCCCGTATATTACCTTTCGGTAAACTACCGTCCGGTTGTAAAGGAAAGCGTTGAACAAGCAACTGTTAAGGCAATGTCCCGTGACATGCTTTTGATTATGGTCCATAACGTGTCGGACGCAATTACTATCCTTGGTAGGAGCAATAGTAAAGCTCACCCTTATAATTTTTTCGGTCTGGCACAAGGTCATGTCTTTGACCATGCTATGCAACCACCGTTCTTACGGTTGACACCCGATTTAGTTCAGGTGACCTAATGAATTCCAGGTGAATTCCTAGGATTTTACGTTCAATGGTAATGAACGCATTGAAAATAGGGTTTTCAGAAAACAAATCGGTTTGTAATTTTGATCAAAATATTTTCTCGTTTAAGCTCGAGTTTAGATATCATTGAATTCCATGAGTTTGTAATTCTCAATCTTTAAGGTCAATCTCTAGGATTGAGTAATATCAGTCTTAAAAGCTGATTTTTAATCTTTAAGGAGATTATCCTTTCTGGGGATCTGATTCATTAGTCTTATCCAGCTAATTTGCATGGTGCCCCCCCATTGTACGAGATAAATCCTTCTCATGGTTAGGATAAATCTGACCACTTGGCGACCCTGTTTAATGCTGAGGTCCGTGGATTTCCTGCTGATTTTAGAGATGACTTTTCTAGATTTTTCGTCAACCTACAGCTGGTCTGGACGACAACTTCATGACCTAAATCAAGAAGCGCGTTTCTTTTTAGGAAGACTTTACTTCCTTTTAATGATGGAATTGATTCATCGTGTAGATCCATCTCTTCTTTTCTTTCATTGGGTAAAACAGTTTAGTTTAGTTCAAAGCAAAAGTATTTTCAGTTATTTGTTACAGATATATGTGACATATGTTTAAAATAACTTGGTAAATTTTCCCACACTTGGCTTTTATTTTTCTTTTTATCGTCCTCTATTCCATTTTAAATGAATTTTAACATTTTAGTTTGTTTCTCAATTTATGTCCTTTCCGAGGTAACAATAATTTCGGTGTTAAAACCTAGTTTTATCGTTCATAAATATGTATAAACATGATTTTGAATTCATTTAATTGAAAATTTTGAAAAATTTTACTAGAATTGGGTAGTCAGTATATAAGACTAGGGCTGTTCTTTTTTATCAGAGAGCACTAGATTCTAATACAACTACTGCTTTACTAGTATTTTTAATGGTAACCAAGTGTTTAATATAAAAATTTTAAAACCGAAAGAATTTAACCCCTTCCCACACTTAAGATCTTGCAATGCCCTCATTTGCAAGAAATCAGTAACAATTTAAATTATTGAGGGTGATTTGTGTGAAAATGATTAAATTTTTACCAAAGTTTCCAAATATATTGGCGTTTGTTTGCTGAATGATAAATGGTGCACATCATTTGTTCATTCCGTCTTGTTGTTATTTCACATATATTTTGCATCTTGTCGTCAAAATTAGTTGCTTTTGCTGAACTTAATGCCAGTCTTTGAAAATGCGTTGTTTTACCCTGTTGTGTACATAAGATAAACTGCAAACATATATACATATTTTTGAAGTTTGGTATATTACCCCACATTCAAAAATTATTAAAATCTAAGAATAAAAGTTAGATAATTATAAAAATGATTACAATATTAACAAAAGTATTAAACGTATCAATAATTACAAATTACAAAATAAAAAAAATAATAAGTAAACTAAGGATGATATTGGTACCAATAGGGGTTCCAGGCATAACCATAAGTGCTATAGAATGCTTCGGCAGGGTCATACGTAGGATATGGTGGCTGCATCTCTATAGACCAAGGAGGGAAGACGGGTTTCGGTGTAGGAATATAGTTTCTACCTATATGTTGGCAATGAGCTATGATCTGGTTCTGATGAACTTGCCAATCTTCAAATGCTCTCTGTCTAGCATTTTCGTATTCCTGAGAAGCTATAAACCTATGCATTTCTTGCATCTCATTCCCCCCTCCTACATTACCTTGCTGCTGGTTTCTCTCCACCTGTGGATGTCTACCATGGTATCGTACTGCGGCGTTATTTCGCCGCTTCAAAACTTTCGCACCATGGTATACATTTAAACCTATAGTATCGCGGGGTTCCGGCTCTTCTAGTAATAATCCCCCCCGACTTATACCCACACCGAGATATTCACCAATCAAAGTAATAAAAATACCACCTCCTATTATGCTATGTGGTCGCATCCCCCGAACCATAGCTGATAAATAATAACCCACACAATATGGTATACTTACAGCGCTTTGTGGGTCTCCAATACACATATGGTAAAACAAATCTTGTTCATTTACTTTTTCTTTGTTCTTACCCCTTTGTGTAATTGAAATAGCTAAAAACCTATGTATCACTCTTAATTCGGCTCTATCTATATCCAAATAAGAGTAATTTCCCCCTTTGAAACGGTGATGGCTTGTCATTTGACTCCACACACCGTGTGTATCAAAATTCTCATCTATCTTTCTACCGTTTAGTATCAATCCTCTACAATCGGCAGACGCTAACTCCTCAGGCGTATATATACGTAAAGCCTGAGCCATGTCCAGTAAAGACATGTGGCGCATCGAACCGCCTAACAAAAATCTAATAAAAGAACGATCGGTTAAACTAGCTACCCGATCATTCAACTCTATACTACATAACAACTCTTCACACCATACTTTATATACAGGTCTGCGTATGGTGAATAAACATATCCAGTCATTAAAAGAAGAATTACCATACCTCTGTACAAGTAATTCCCTAATTGGCCCGGCCAATTCTACAGCTTCTAAGGGTCCCCATTCTATGACCCTCGGTACCTCAACAACCTTAGAGTGAAGAGTATGCAAACCCCGTTGATATTTTGGATAATCTATCCAAAGTCTGTCAAATCTCAGGTTCGGGTGCAACTCTTCCAAGTGCATATCGGAAAAGGTCATGACTGGATGAGGTACATCCTGCTTGTAGTAGTTATCCACCTCCTGTTGTTCCAAATTCTCAGCAGGAGCATTGCGGGCTTGGGATGAAGATTCACCCCTTTCATTCTGCAAAACACATCAAACACAATTTTTGTGCATCCAAATATGCATTAGTGTCAGCAAAATCATCAATCAAAATAATTACAATGACATTATCAATTTATATCAAACTTAAGCTCATTTTCATATTTTCATCAAATCTACACTTTTTCAAATAAGCATATACGAAAATGTTCGCCAAGTTCATAAGCATTCAACTCAAATAACATGTCAAAATAATCATTACTAACAATTAAACAAGTCTCAAATGGCATTATCTTTCAAAATTCAAGTTCATGAATTTTAGACTTGAAAAAGTCCACTTTAATTCTCAAAATCATGTTTAGGCTCAAAGTTTGGATCATTTAACTACCTAGACATGTTACACTACTCAATTTAGCAACAATTCATGACAAAAATCGACCATAACCTGTTTATATCAAAAAGCCCCAAATTTGCTCAAGAACACAAACCCTAGATTATTCAAAATTTGAAGTTTAAGGCTTCTAATCATGTTAAACAGCATCAATCTAGGTTATACAAGCATAATACATAAACAATTTAAGTCTAATTACACTAAAAAGCATCAAAATCAAATTGGGGAAAAAATAGCTCAAGAACATCAAATTTTGAATTAAATGGTGTTTAGGTGTAGAAATTTACCGTTTTTCTTGAGTAATTCTTAGATAGCATCCTTCTCAACATGATTTTAGCAAAAATTTTGGTGATTAACGGTTAAAAATTGGGATTTTTGGGGGTGTTTTTCGGGTTTTTCGGGTCTGTTTTCGCAGTATTTTTGCTGTGTTTTTGAGTTGTGGAGTGTACTGATCGTTCAGCTCTTTTTATTTTTTTTCTGATTTTCGGTACCTCCGCGAGTCGCGGAGATTTCCCTTTCAAACTCCGCGAGTCGCGGAGTTTGCTCTTTTTTTTTTTTTTTATATATCTTTAACTTATAAAACAATTAAGTATTTAATTTTAAAATTTTGTTTCCCTTGTTATTTAGGATGAGGTCGTTTCGGATCGATGTCCTAGTCCGTCCTTCGACAAAATTTTAAAATTTGTCTTTTTGTAGCGATTGTTTTAAAAGCTAAGATTTTTGGGTTTTTTAATGTTTTTGGCATACTTTAAATCAATAAGATTAAAAATAATGATAATAAAAGTTCTCGTCCCTCCCTCGGGTAAAGCAATTTCGGTTCAAAGACCTAGTCTTCAACTTACGACGAATTTTAAAAATCATATTCTTAACTTAATGAGATAAAGTAAATTTTTGTTTTTAAATTCACACAACTTAAATATAAAATTCAAAATTAATATTAAAAATTCACACCAAACTTAAAATTTGAAATGCATAAAATTAAAAATTAATATTTTAAAAATTAAAAATTCACACCAAACTTAATTTAAAAATTTATAAATTCATATCAAACTTAATTTTTTAAAAATTCATATTATAAATTCACACCAAACTTATATTAATTTTTTTCAAATATTTACAATTTTAAATATATTGTTTTTACAAAGTTTACAATATTAATTTAAGATTTAAATATTAATTTTTAAAATATGGTAAAAATAAAATTAAAAATCTTTTTGTCTTTTTATCCCACTTTAATCAATCAAATATTATCAAAAATATGCACCCCTCTTTTCGGTAAAGTAATTTCGGTTCCAAAACCTAATTTAACTCATGACGAATTTTTGAAATATTTTGGGTTGATTGATTAAAGATATTTATACCTTAAGAATAAACGTTAAATTTCGCAGTGATGTAATAAATTTTTGAATGATATCAATAATTTCGGTCGCCAAACCTAATTTTATTTAATACCAATTTAATACTTTTTAGCGAACAAATTAGCGTTTATTATCAAAAGGTTAAAAATAAAAATAAAAATAAAAACTGTACAGACATACCTGTGAAATAGATTTCTTAGTTATATGATCTATTCCATTCATAAGATAGTCGGTTTAATTGGTTTTCCATGGCTACATAGGCGTAACCTCGAGCATTCAGCGTCTTTTCTTCTAAACATATGAACGGTCCGTCTCTGCATAAAGTAACAAATTCGGTATTTGAATAGGTTTGATTATTTGAACATTTACCTCCATGTGACCATTTTCCGCATTTGTGACATCGTTCTAGGTGTCGTGCTCTTCTTTTCGTTGCGGATTTTGATTTTCCTTTACCAAATTGTAACTTATTATCTTCGCATCTGGATTCTTTTCTAACTCCGTCCATTCTTTCTCTGATTACTGATACTATTTCACTCGGTAGTATGTCATTATTTCTTTTAGTGATCAAAGCGTGTAGCATTAGACCATGGTTTAGTTCACAGGCAGTCTTCATTTTGTAAAAACCTAAAAAAATAAAAATTCAGAATGGGGGGAGAAGACTAGTTCTTTAGGGTCTGCTAGGGAAAGACCATTCGGGTTCCATTTTCGAGAACTACACAAAAACAGACAATCTAACTCTAACAGAAATACATATTATCCTTTAAAGACTTGATTCTCCCCACACTTAGTTAGCTGTGGTATCGAAATTGTGATTAACTTCGTTGTCGACTTCCATCGGACCATGTATGTAATGTTTAACTCTGTGACCATTAACTTTAAATTCAATCCCATTTGAATTTATCAATTCTATTGTTCCGTATGGGAAAACTCTTTTGACTATGAATGGTCCAGACCATCTTGATTTCAATTTTCCAGGAAATAGCTTGAATCGTGAATTGAAAAGAAGAACTCTGTCTCCTTCTTTAAATTCTTTTGAACTTCTGATTCTTTTATCATGCCATTTCTTCGTTCTTTCTTTATAGATTAACGAATTTTCGTATGCTTCATGTCTTAATTCTTCTAATTCGTTTAGTTGACTTAATCGTAGACGTCCAGCTTCATGTAAATCAAGATTACATGTCTTCAAAGCCCAAAATGCTTTGTGTTCAATTTCTACTGGAAGATGACATGCTTTTCCATAAACAAGTCTAAAAGGTGTTGTTCCAATTGGAGTTTTGTAGGCTGTTCTAAAAGCCCAGAGTGCATCCTCCAATTTAATGGACCATTCCTTTGGATTTGATCCTACGGTTTTCTCTAGAATACGTTTTAAAGCTCGGTTGGTATTTTCAACTTGTCCACTTGTTTGTGGATGATATGCGGTGGAGATTTTATGAGTTACTCCATATCTTTTAAGAACTTTCTCAAGTTGATTATTACAGAAATGAGTACCCCGATCACTTATTAAAGCTTTCGGTGTTCCAAACCTTGCAAAAAGACGTTTTAAAAAGTTGACTACAACTCGTGCATCGTTAGTTGGGAGAGCTTGTGCTTCCGCCCATTTAGATACATAATCAATGGCTACGAGTATATATAGATTATTATGAGATTTTGGAAATGGACCCATAAAGTCAATACCCCAAATGTCAAATACTTCACATACTTGGATGACATTTTGTGGCATTTCATCACGTTGACTTATTTTTCCGGCCCTTTGACATGCATCACAGGATTTGCAAAGAAGGTGTGCGTCTTTGTAAATTGTAGGCCAATAGAATCCAGCTTCATAAACTTTTCTTGCTGTTAGTTGAGGCCCATAATGCCCTCCTGTTGGTCCTGTGTGACAATGGTTTAAAATTTTACTAGCTTCATCTCCAAATACACATCGGCGTATTATTCCATCGGGACAACTTTTAAACAGGTGTGGATCTTCCCAAAAATAGTGTTTTATATCACTGAAGAATTTCTTTCGTCTTTGGTACGATAATCCTTTTTCAAGGAATCCACAAACTAAGTAGTTTGCATAGTCTGCAAACCATGGGATTTCTTTATAATCTATCTTCAATAGATATTCATCAGGAAAGTTGTCTTGTATGGCCGATTCATTTAGAACTTCTAATTCGGGATTTTCAAGACGAGAAAGATGATCAGCGGCGAGATTTTCTGCTCCTCTTTTATCTCGGATTTCAATATCAAACTCTTGTAAGAGTAAGATCCAACGTATTAATCTTGGTTTAGCATCTTGTTTTGAAAATAGGTATCTAAGAGCAGAATGGTCGGTATAGACCACCGTTTTTGCTAGAACGAGATATGATCGAAATTTGTCAAAAGCAAAGACAATAGCAAGGAGTTCTTTTTCAGTAGTTGTATAGTTTGTTTGTGCTCCTTGTAATGTCTTACTAGCATAATATATAGGTTGAAATCGTTTTTCAATCCTTTGTCCTAAAACGGCTCCCATTGCAAAATCACTTGCATCGCACATTAGTTCAAATGGTAGATTCCAATTTGGTGTTTTCATGATTGGTGCATTAGTGAGTTTTTCTTTAAGAATATTAAAAGATTTGATACACTCATCTGAAAAGATGAATGGAGCATCCTTTTCTAGGAGTTTATTCATAGGAGTGGCAATTTTAGAAAAATCTTTTATGAAACGTCGGTAAAAACCGGCATGCCCTAGAAAACTCCTAACTCCTCTAACATTGGTGGGATGTGGAAGTTTAGCAATTACATCTACTTTAGCTCTATCCACTTCAATTCCTTCTTTTGAAATTTTATGTCCAAGAACGATGCCTTCTTTAACCATGAAATGGCATTTCTCCCAATTGAATACTAGATTTGATTTTTCGCATCTAATTAGCATTCGTTCCAGATTAACTAGACATGATTTAAAGGTATCACCGAAGACTGAAAAGTCATCCATGAAAACTTCCATGCATTCTTCTATCATGTCGTAAAAAATCGCCATCATGCACCTTTGAAAGGTTGCAGGGGCGTTGCAAAGTCCAAATGGCATGCGTTTGTAAGCAAAAGTACCATAAGGGCACGTGAATGTGGTTTTCTCTTGGTCCTCGGGTGCTATTGGAATTTGAAAATATCCGGAAAATCCATCTAGAAAACAATAGTAACTATTTCCGGCTAATCTTTCCAACATTTTATCTATGAAAGGTAAGGGAAAGTGATCTTTTCTGGTGGCGTCATTTAATTTTCTATAATCAATACATACACGCCATCCTGTTACAGTCCTAGTAGGAATAAGCTCATTTTTCTCATTTGTAATGACAGTCATGCCACCCTTCTTCGGTACGCATTGAACTGGGCTTACCCATGGACTATCAGAAATTGGATATATCAAACCTGCATCTAGCAGTTTAATAATCTCTTTCTTAACTACATCTTGCATATTAGGATTTAGTCTTCGTTGGCGTTGCACATACGTTTTATGACCTTCTTCCATAAGGATTTTATGTGTGCAATACGAAGGACTTATTCCTTTAATATCATGAATCTTCCATGCAATGGCTGGTTTATGAGCTTTCAACACAGAAATGAGTTGTGATTTCTCATTTTCAGTAAGAGAAGACGATATTATTACAGGTAATTCAGATTCACCATGTAAATAAGCGTATTCCAAATGGTTTGGAAGTGGCTTTAACTCTAATTTCGGAGGTTCTTCTATCGATGATTTATATCGATATCTGTCTTCTTCTTTTAGCATTTGAATTTCTTCTGTTGTTGGTTCATATCCATTAGCTATAAGTGTAGCTAACATTTCAGCTTCATCAATTGGTTCATTACCTTCTCCTAAAGAACATTCTCCTGTTCCTTGTAATTCTGGAAATTCTTCTAATAATTCTGCATGTGCATCTATAGTTTGAATATAATAACATGTATCATCTGCAGATTGTGGTTGTTGCATTGCTCTATCAACTGAAAAGGTAACACTCTCATCCTCTATACTTAGGGTCAGTTTCTTACCGAACACGTCTATCATTGCTTTAGCCGTGTTTAAGAATGGTCTTCCTAATATGAGAGGAACTTGAGAATCTTCTTCCATGTCCAAAACAACAAAATCTACTGGAAATACTAAAGTACCAACTTTAACTAGCATGTTCTCCATTATCCCTCTAGGATATTTTATTGATCTATCGGCTAGTTGTATGCTTATTCTGGTTGGTTTCAATTCTCCAAGGTCTAGTTTAGCGTATAGTGAATACGGCATTAGATTTATACTAGCACCTAAGTCTGCCAATGCTTCTATTGAACTAAGACTACCCAGAAAACATGGAATTGTGAAACTTCCTGGATCAGATAATTTTTCTGGTATCTTATTCAACAGCACTGCTGAACAATTAGCATTCATAGTAACAGCCGAGAGTTCTTCCATTTTCTTTCTATTTGAGATTAGATCTTTCAGGAATTTAGCATATCTTGGCATTCCTGAAATCACATCAATGAAAGGAAGATTTACATTTATCTGTTTAAACATATCCAAGAATTTGGATTGCTCGGCTTCAAGTTTTTCTTTCTTCATTTTACTCGGGTAAGGAAGTGGTGGTTGGTATGGTTTAACATAAGGTTTATCCTTAACTGTGTTATTTTCATTTACTTTTTCAACTACCGGTTCTTTTTCCTTATCTTGATCAGGTTGTGGTTCTTGTGGAGTAGGAATAGTTTCATCAGAAGTTACAGGTATTTCAGGTGGTTTAAGTGTTGTACCACTTCTTGTGGTAATAGCTTTAGCTGTTTCATTCCGGGGGTTAGCATTTGTATCACTAGGTAGACTTCCCGGTTTTCTTTCACCTATTAACCTTGCTAGGTTACTTACTTCTTGTTCCAGATTTTGAATAGAAGCTTGTTGATTTCTAAATGCTTGAGCATTTTGTTCATTTGTTTGTTTTTGAGATGTGAAAAACTGCGTTTGAGTTTCAACTAGCTTTGTCATCATATCTTCTAAATTCGGCTTTTTATCATCGGTTTGTTGTGGTGGTTTGTTTTGAAAATTCGGTCTTTGCTGATTATAAGTATTATTGGATACTTGTTGATTGCTAGGACCTTGTTGGTTGTTGTATGGAATATTTCGGTTATAATTCTGGTTTTGATTGTAAATCGGTCTTGGCGGTTGATAATTATTCTGATAATTATTTCCAGGCCTTTGGTTTATGTATGAAATATTCTCTCTTTGTTCCATTGTTAATTCAATACTGAGACAATCTTTTGTCAAATGTGGTCCTCCACACTGCTCACAACTAATTCGTATTGAGTGAATATCCTTAGTCATCTTTTCCATTCGTCTCTCTACAGCATCTATCTTTGCGGAAATGGAATCTAAGTCATGACTAGAATCGGCTCTAGCTGCTTTAGATGATCTAATGATATCTTTTTCTTGGTGCCACTCATGTGAGTGGGAAGCAGTGTTATCAATAATTTTGTAAGCATCAGTTTCGGTTTTCTTCATAATAGAACCACCAGCTGCTATATCTATGTCTTTTCTTGTAGTGATGTCGCATCCTCGGTAGAATATTTGTACTATTTGACAGGTGTCTAAACCATGTTGCGGACATCCTCTTAACAACTTTCCATATCTTGTCCACGCCTCATATAGAGTTTCATTTGGCTTTTGTGTGAACGTAACAATTTCTGCTTGAAGTCTTACGGCTTTAGATGCAGGAAAGAATTGCTTAAGAAATTTGTCAATTAAAACATCCCATGTATCAATCGCCCCTTCAGGTAACGATTCCAACCAATCTTTGGCTTCTCCCTTTAAAGTCCAGGGAAATAACATGAGATATATCTGTTCATCCTCCACTTCTCGTATTTTAAATAGTGTGCAGATCCTATTAAAGGTACGTAGATGTTCATTTGGATCTTCCTTCGGCGCACCACTAAATTGGCATTGATTAGTCACCATGTGTAGAATTTGTCCTTTGATTTCATAATCTGGCGCATTAATGTCTGGATGAGTAATTGCGTGACCTTGGCCAGTGCGTTTAGCTCTCATTCGGTCTTCCATACTTAAAGGTTCCAGATTCTCCATAATTGAATTTGTTGAATCGGTATCACTAGATGATTCTGTTTTAATGGTTCGTTCCTCAACAATCTCTGTTTGAATGATTGGTGGTTCCGGAGGAAAGTTTAGTGGTTCAGGATCTACGAACCGTTCCTGAATATTTTCCGGATTCTCAATTGTGATGTTGGGTTCAAAAAATGGATTATCGGAAATTTGAACTGAAATACTTGGTCGACTGGATGACGATTCTAAAGAAAAATCAATGGCGGTTATATTTGTTAAACGATGTCTTGATCGAGTTACAGGTGGTGAACGTACAAAAGGTGATGAACGTCTTGCTCGGTGCATTCACTGAATATCCTATTAGTTTTAAAAAGGAAAGAAAAATTATAATAAGTTATCCAATCAATAGACTTTTCTGATTTTGTCCACGTTTCGAATAGCCAAAAGATGCAGCAGAGGGGCAGGATTCGTTTGGTCTCAATATAATTGAGGACTGTTTGGCTCCAATAACCCGGTCCACGTACAAATCCAACTATTACTACGAATCAGAAAATTTTGATGTCTATTAATTTAACCACTTAAAATAAATTTTCGTAATTTTAAGAAATTTAGATAAGAAGTAGAAAAAATTCTAAGTCCTAAAAACTAGAATGGCGAGAAATAAGAGAGAAAAAGAGTTCGTCGCAAAAGGTCGAAAAAGAAAAAAAATGGTTGAAAAATAAAAGGTGACGGAAAAATAAAAGAAACTTATAAAAACTTAAAAATACTTAACTAACCTAACCTTATTACTACAACTAACTTAAAATTATAATCGCAAATTGAGATTACTAATTGGAATGACAATTGGTACATAGTAAAAGTTCTAAAAATATTAAAGCTTACAGGAAAAACTAAATCCCAAATAGAAATAACTTAAAAAGAAACTAAAACTTAAAAAGGCGTCGCAAAATTCTAAAGCACCTAAATCTTAGTCTAAAGAAAAAGCACTTAAGGAATTCTACGGCAAAGCCTAAAAATCTAGGAGTAAAAATAACTATAGCAAAAACTAAGTTTAAAATTAAATATGAGCGAAAAATACAAATATTACGCTACAACGATTAAAAAGGGACAAAATATAAAAATATACAAAAAGTTGTAAAAAGTACAATTTTTATAAAAATATTATTTTTATATTATTTTTTAATAAAACTACTAATTTTACAATTTAATAAAAACTAATTAATACTAAATACATAAATTAAATAAAAAGTAA
Organism: Rutidosis leptorrhynchoides; assembly: GCF_046630445.1. Lineage (NCBI taxonomy): Eukaryota > Viridiplantae > Streptophyta > Magnoliopsida > Asterales > Asteraceae > Rutidosis > Rutidosis leptorrhynchoides. The sequence goes on from NC_092342.1 coordinate 104,110,670, forward strand.
AAATAAAAATAAAACTAATAATAATAATAATAATAATTAGGTTTAAATAATAATTATAATTAATAATAACCCGTAATTAATGCTCGATTAGGGCTTCCTGTCGCCTGTCAGATACCCTCCGCGAGTTGCGGCATTTTATGCTTCAAACCCCACGAGTCGCGGGGTTCAGAAATTCAGTTGACAGGTTTGAATTTTTTTACGCGTTTTTCTTTATTTTTTCTTTATTTTTTTTTATTTTCTGTTTTCTGTTTTTAAATAAATAAAAGATTTTAAAATAAAACTTATATTTTTATAAACTAAAATAAAAATAAAGAAACTTATAAAACTTAAATATTTAACAAAATCTTAAAAATACATATATTTTTGTTTTTCTTTTTATATTTTTGAATATTTAAAACGTATTTTTACAAAAACGAATTTTAATAAAAGTAAACAAAAAAAATCTTTTTTTTTTTCTGTTTTTATATTAGCGTTGCGCTTCCGGCGTTTAAGATAGTCCCCGGCAGCGGCGCCAAAAATACTTGATGTCGTACGAGGTGTATATAAAATAGTTTATATTTTACTAGGAAAAACTATTAAATACGATACAATTTTACACAAGATATTTATTTATTTATAGAATGGATATACTTAAACCTTGCTACAACACTTATAGGCAGTGTACCTAATCGTACAGTAGTGTAGTTTTTAGAAAGTCCGGTTCGTTCCACAGGGAAATCTTTAAACAAAGCTCAACGCTATATTAGTTTACTTTTATAAAAATACAAATATATATATATAAGTAATATTATTATTATAAAGGGGGGTTTTTACCGTTTAATGACCGGTTTGTCGATTTTAAGACTTTAGTCGCAGTTAAAACCAAATGTAAAATATAAAATAAATACAAGACTTAAATTAAAGCGTAAAGTAAATAACGATAATGAAATTGCGAATAATAAAAGTGCGATAAAATAAACTTGCGATAATTAAAAAGTATGATAATTAAAAGTGCGATTAAATAAAATAACAATAAATAAAAGTGCGATAATTAGAAGTGCAATTAAATATAAAATAAAGGAAATTAAATATGAAATAAAAGAATTATGCTTATTTAAACTTCCGTAATCATGATGTTTGACGTGTTGATTTTAGTTTTATGCCCATGGGTTAATTGTCCTTTGTCCTGGATTATTTAATATGTCCGTCTGGTTTTTGTCCATAACAGTCCATCAGTCATAAATATAAAGTACGAGTGTCCTCATCAAATTATTCTTATACCTGAAGTTAAATATTCCAACTAATTGGGGATTCGAATTGTAACAAGGTTTTAATACTTTGTTTAATGAATACACCAGGTTATCGACTGCGTGTAAACCAAGGTTTTACTACTTTGTTAACAATTACACCAATTACCCTTGAATGTAATTTCACCCCTGTTTTAATTATTCTAGTGGCTATTAATCCATTCCCGTGTCCGGTTAAATGAACGATTATTCGTACATATAAATACCCCGCCCATCGTGTCCGATCGAGTGTATATGGTAATTTATAGGGACGCCCAATTGTAAATCTTTATATTAACATTAACAAACTTTCATTTAGTTAAACAAATATAAAGCCCATTAATAGCCCATAGTTTAATTTCCACAAGTGTCGTTCTTTTGTCCAAACCCCAATTATGGTACAAAGCCCAATTACCCAATTTTAGTAATTAGCCCAACATCATGATTACTTCGTTTTAAATAAGCATAATAATAACTTAGCTACGAGACATTAATGTAAAAAGGTTGAACATAACTTACAATGATTAAAAATAGCGTAGCGTTACACGGACAGAATTTCGACTTACACCCTTACAACATTCGCTAACATACCCTTATTATTAGAATTATAATTAAAATTAAAATTAAAATATAAATTATATATATATATATATATATCGTATATATGAGAGAAGAGAGAAATAGAATATGTAATTTTGATCAGAATTCGGTTTGCTTTATAGCCAGAGTTGAAATTTGGGGCTCCGCGACTCGCGGCAAAATCCCCTTCAAACTCCGCGAGTCGCGGAGAATGTATTTACAGCTCAGTCCTTGGAGTTTTCTCTGCCGAAGGTTTTTTATATATAAATATAATATATATATAATTAATATAATTAATTATATATTATATTATATTTATATACATAGTTAACTTGTAATTTTTAGTCCGTTGCGTCGAGCGTTAAGAGTTGACTCTGGTCCCGGTTCCGGATTTTCGAACGTCTTTGCGTACAATTTTATATTTTGTATTTTGCGTTTTGAATCTTGTACTCTTGTAATTTCGAGACGTTTCTTATCAATAATTGGAACCTCTTTGATTGTCTTTTGTACTTTTGAGCTTTTTGGTCGTTTGCGTCTTCAATTCGTCGAATCTGTCTTTTGTCTTCACCTTTTATTATTTAAACGAATATCACTTGTAAATAGAACAATTGCAACTAAAAGCTTGTCTTTCTTGAGGAATAATGCTATGAAATATATGTTCGTTTTTAGCATTATCAGACATACTCCGGGCAAAATTGGGTCTTGGACAAAAACACGGATTTGAGAGTGTTCAAATCCATCGACCCTTGACTCAAGGAACGTAACTCGTCCTTAAGCCTAGTAAGATCAGCCGAAGTTCGGTACTCTTGGAAGAACTCCGTTTTGAACTCATCCCAAGTAAAATCCATGCATTGTTCCTCGCCATAAACTTGGATTTTTGCATCCCACCATAGCTTCGCATCACCTCTTAGCATGCTACAACCATACCTTGTCTTTTTATAAATCGGGCATTCACAAGTTCGAAAGGCCCCCTCCATATCGGAGATCCACCGGGCACTCTTTAACGGGTCTCTTTCGCCCTCAAAAGTAGGTGGTTGAGCATCCTTAAAGTTCTTATAGAAAAAGTCACGTCTTCCCACATTATCTTCATGTAGGACGGCCTTAACTTGTTCTTTGACTACATTGACCAATTTCTCGTCAATTGAGTCTAGGAACATCTTCTTGGTATCCACAAGGTACTCCGCCTTTTGAATTTTAAGAATGGCCTCAATCTTGGCCATCAACTCGGCGTCCTCACTAGTGCCCCCATTTTCGGTGTCGTGTCCGTTTCTCATCTTCATTCTATAAAACGGAAAAGATTTAAACAACGAACGAAACAAAAGGACATAAAACGTATGCATAAACGTATACCCCACACTACTCCATCTTACTCAACAATCGTCGTACATTACTTGTTTGACACGATTTGCACCCGTAACAATGGTAGCTAATCATTGTTACGCGAGCACGTCGCATTAACTTGCTAGTACAACGTCCATCTCGCTTGATGATTGCTAAACACAACACAAATCGATTAGCACGAGGTTAGTTCACATAACTAAAGCACTAACAATTCCCGATTAGACCCAAAGTTCTATAAGTCCCGCATAAAAGCGCATACACAATAAAGTCTAAGTCTAGGCACCTATCTCAAGTAGCCTAAATCCCTTAGACCATGCTCTGATACCACTTGAAACAACCCAACCCGTATTCCATACGATAAATTTTTTTTTGTTTGTAATGATACACATTTACGCGTCAATAAAATATGTAAACCAATCCACAAGTTCCATTTAAACGTTCAACAATTTAAATATTTACAAAAGGCATGAAGGCCATTAATTAAGTTCAATACAAGTTTGACCCACTACAACGATAGTTTATAATCCAAACGACCCTTTGAGCATGGTTTGGGACTAAACTACCCAAAACGTTAGGCCAACTTTCAAACTTCAACAAAACATCATCTAAGGCCACCTAGTGCCAGATAACCCCTTTGCCCTTATCCGCACCTGCAACTAAAAAGATAAACAACGAGAGGGGTAAGCTAATGCTTAGTAAATGCAATAATTATACATGTTCATATATAACCTACTTACTTGCAATCACTTACACAATACCGCATACAAGCTAGCTATTCGACAAGCATGCAAACATCATGCATAAACTACAATCCATAATTCACAAGGAGCTAGCAACCGACAATAGCATATAGTTCATAATTTAATATGCTAAATACACATTCACACAACCATGGTTAACCAATAGCAAAAAGGAATGGTACTCAAAATTTCCATCGGTGTTCATAACAACCGTTAGTGCACAACACATATATCACCAACCCTTGGACAACACATATCCGTTCATAAGATCATTAGTGTACAACACATATAACACCAACTTGGACAACACATATCCATTTAATAAACCGTTAGCGTACAACACATATATCGCTAATTTAGACAACACATATCCGTTCATAATTCGTTAGTGTACAACACATATATCGCTAACTAGGACAACACATATCCTTACGTACAAATAAGCACATCATATACGTACAAGTATACTTATTCCACTCACCTTGACACAAGGATGATGATTATGCACGTCCGAGCTTCAAGGCAATGTACCTAATTCATTAAGTACACATTCAATACACCAACTAGTGGAATTAACCACATTACACTTACTTGAGCGTTTAATGACCCAATTTGCATTAAATGACTCAACCACACCAATACCGCCCTTAAATGGCCAAGACCCGACTTTAACCACTAAAGCTAGTGCATTAAAGTCTACTAACTTCAATTAACACAAACTTAGGGTAATTCATACCCATTTCACCCAAACTAGGTTAACTAGTACATTTTGACCCATTTTAAATTACTTAGCCTCTCATTCAAGCCAAACTTACCCATTAACACTTCTTTCATAAATCTAAAAGTGTATTAGTGACTAGCAACACAATTTGACACTTACAACCCTAAATCACAAGACCAAAACCCTGGTTTGTGGCTATTAGGGTTCCATTACAACAACATAACCCAAATTCACCCATTTTACCCTCAAATGGGTCATACAAGTCTCTAGTAACCAAAACCATAGCCATTAACCAATTAAAACTTAAAACATAAAGTTAGAACTTACCGAGACTATCAACGTGTAGCTAGAGACACAAGGAACAACTTTAAATCTTGCTCCAAGGTTTGATTCACAATTCTCCAACTCCAAATCTTAAATTTAATCTAAATGGGTTTTGTGTTTTGGGAGAGAAAATGGAAAGAAAAGAGAAAATAAATGAATTAAATGAACAAGTGGTGGAGATTTAATGCTCCCATCAAATCTACATGCTAAATTAACAATTTGCCCCTTAAATTCATTTAATTTGAGCTAAAACCGGAGTCTATCCAGCAGTATTGCCGCGGCGCGGCCCATTTGTCACGGCGCGACATACAACATAAAAATCGACCTCCCTTAACTCAACTTCTGTTCCTGGTTTGCTTGCTTTGACGCGGCGCGGACCACTTTGTCACGACGCGGCCTAACGCTGTATCTGGGCAGCTCAACAACCTTAAACACAAAAATCATTTTACACAACATTCAATTCGTTCAAGCTTCCAATACACGTCTAAATCTCATATCTAAGTCTCACAAGACTTAAAACTAACCGAAACTCATTTATAGACTTATTTATGCACATATTAACAAGTATATATATATATATATATATATACACACACACACACATATATCTAACGAGTTACAGATGTACAAATGGTTAAGTATGTACCTTTCAATACGTACGAGAAAACGGGATGTTACAGGACTCCAGCTGATTGGTTAGTAGCAAGTGAGTAGCAGCAGTTGATTCCCTGAGTTGTTCAGAACGGAGAGCGTTTAAATGAGGTTTCAACTCAGGGATAGCACAACCCTGCAACAGCAAAATATTATGATTAAATATTGCAAGATTACATAAATAAATTGCAGGTACAGGCATACAGATGATTTAATCGTTAATACCTGAAGAGCAGTTGCAAAACCTTTGCTATTAGTAGCAGGATAATCAATGAGTGCCTGCAACGTACTAACATGAGCAGGAACTTGTGGCACTTGCACATTTGATGATGTGACAGCAGGGTTGCCAGTGTTGGGAGGAGGAGAACGATAAGAGGCATCATCCTCCATCCTCTATTCAAACTCAGATTCATTAAAGGGAGTGAAGTTGTAGTCCGAAGTTTTTAGTGTTTTATCTCCTTCACTCTCACGGTTTTCCTCCGGCACCCGTTCACCGCCCTCATTAGCCTTCCCTTGGCTATCATCAGATTCTGCTAAAATTACTAACAAGAACAAATTAGCATTATGAACAAACATAACAGTTATAAGCAAAAACATAAAAGAGCAGAATGGACATACTTCTCCTGCATTTCTGCTTTTGTCCCCCCTCTGTACTTTTCACCCTCTTAGAGCCTATGCTCTTCTTCCTTGTCTTTTGGGTTGGAGGGGGGGTGGGATTTGTTTCACCCGTGATATCAACCGAACCAGATGTCTGCTGCTCGGCGGTGGTGGTGTCATCCGATGTCCGCTTAGTGTCTGTCTGTTCAGACCCAGATTCACTGTCCGAGCTGCTAACAATGATTTCTTCCCCCTTTTCAGCTGCAGCAGCATCAGCAGTAGCTTTAGCCTCAGCTGCAGCTCTCTTTACCTCTAGCTCTTCAGCAGTTTTGTCATGAGCAGTAACCTCCACATCATCATCAAGATCAACGGATAAAAGAGCAGAACGAACCTGCATCACGGAGTTGGCTGCAAAAGCTGAACATGAACAGCAATATAAGCAAACATGACAAGCAGTAGAAACACATTTATATATATAATAGGATGATCATATCACATCCTACCCTGGTTTTTCTCACAAAGTACTGGCACAGAAGTGCTCGGCCATTCTTGACTCACTTTGCACAGCACAAGAATTCCCTCATACCTTTCGTATGATCTGAGTGGAAGGCGGAGCTCTTTCAAGCTATTTACTATCCGCTGCTCTGCGGCAGAAATCTTAACACCCTTTCCTACACCAACATCAATAGCACCCCATTCTCGGACAACGGAGTACTCCTCCGGAATAACAGTCTCATCAACAAAGAAAAATGGACTTTTCCAGTCCTTCAAATTTGAAAATCTATTTGTACCAACAAAATGAGTATTTATTTTACTATCAATAGTAAGCCAGCAGTCACTAATTGTGCGAATTCTAAACAAAGAGATAAAAACTTTAATACGAGGCTTTATATTAATAGCATTGCAATACATCTCAAAAAGGATGATTTTTTGAAGGCCATGGGGATGCATCTGACTAAGACAGGCCTTATAATATCTAAGAAGGTGAAGAAGAAAGTTAGTAAGGGGAACACGGAGGTTGCCGTGGGTAATTTGTAAGGCGTATAAAGTAATTTTTCCATCAGGAGGGTTGTCAGCAGTTTGTTTGTTGGTGGGAAGAACAGGGTTGTATTGATTAAGATGGCAGAAGGCAATCTTTAAACCATCTAAATATTCACTTGTCAATGATGAGGCCATCGTGCTAACTTCTGGAATGTCAGCGGTATTTGACGAAGAAGGCTTTGCGTGTTCTTGGCCAGTACTTGGAGTAGAAGCCATGATAATACAGTAAAAAGATATCAACAAGAAGAAAATAGCAAAAGGATGAAGTATAACTGACCTTGGAAAGATGCTAAACCTTAAAAAGTTGAAAATTGAAGAATGCGATGAAGATTTGGGGAGAAATATGCTTTTCAGATCTTGGCAAAGGTAAAAAAGTGAAGGTAAAAGGGTTATGACGGTTGATAATGCTAAAAACGAACATATATTTCATAGCATTTGTAACGACCCAGAAATTTCCGACCAAATTTAAACCTTAAACTCTATATGTTTCCGACACGATAAAAAAAAAAAAAAACCTTAATGTTGAGTCTAGAAAGTTTGAAATCTATATTCAGATAATTAGTTACCCTTTGACCATGCCCGACGATTCACGAACATTTATTTGTTAATAGATATGTATGTATTTTAGACATATATATATATATATATATATATATATATATATATATATATATATATATATATATATATATATATATTTGGTTTCGAATTCATTTAGTAAATGATTTTATCACTATAAGATACTTAGGTCTACTATTATAACTTATGTGCATAAGATTTTAATTTACATTCACTGCTTATTGTAAATTTTAATATTGGGAAGAAAGTTAATAAGAATTATGAAGCTTTTAAACTAGAAATTATATATTACACGTTTATTATAATTATTATATTTACGTTATTACTTTACGATGAATAGAATGAATCCGTGATTTTAAAAGTAAATTAAACTTTAAATAATTGATGAAACTGATTGATCCATGTCATCCACGTTTTAATATGATATTAGTTATACATATAAGACATTCTATTATGAATCATGAATCCAGCACATTACCCACTATCTAAGTTACCTATAATATACATACACATACTAGAAAATGAGTTGAGTACACCCATTTTATTTCTCTGCATCCCTTCCTTTTCTTCTACCTCACAACCACCTTCTATCTCTCACCTATCTTTCTCTTAACTAAATTGTGAAACACCACCCACAATTGTTATCGTTTTCTACCACTAATCATCGGTCCATCACCGCCCTAACTCCACCACCAGAGAATCATCCTATGAACCATCAAGAACATCACCATTTTTAAGCTATAACACCAGCAACTATTCCCTGATATCATCGTGTACTGCTACTATATATTTTTCTGTTTCAAACCAAAGACAATCCTGAACCGAGTGAGTTGCTACTGCTAATTCTCCTAACCAACAACATGATCACCTTTATCGATCACCAAGAACCACAACTTTCTATCAAGCCCTCTCCCTCACTTCCTCTCTCTCATCGTTCTCTCCTTTTTCTGTTGTAAATATGTATCCATTAACACCCACCTGCTACTATCAAATTGATTCCACTTTTGTTGTTCGAATTAACAACCAACACCACCAGAATCATCGAAGGACTACTATTGATCACAGGTCGACAGTTTCAGTTTCAGTTTCTGTTTCTAAGATGGTTCCACACCCATAACGAGCTCTCATCACCTTATATTGATACTATTCGATCACCTCTTGCTCATTGTTTCGGATCAACTCAAACTATCACCATAATCCGCCACCTCAAGAACACCACACACCCTGTTAAACTACTGTCACAGCGATACTTTCTGTATCTCTTTCTGATTAAATGGCGACTACAATAAAAAGGAGATAAATACATAACAAATGATAAAGGTGATAACATTTAACTACGATAATGAAGGTGAATGATGATGACCGGCATGATAGTGATAACCACGATGTTTTTTTTGGATTGTTCCTACAACTTGTCTATTCCTTTTTAAATCGACGACCCCACTGATTTGATTCCGTTCACCCTAATTTGATTTGTGAAAATGGACCGAAATCAGATATGGGCTTGGGTAAATTGATGGGCCGTAAAATTTAGTTTGTGTACAAGTTGGACCGAGATTAGGTTATTTAGCGGACTAGAAACCCAACTTCAATATCTTTCTTTCGGTTATCTATTACAACAGTGATGATACATAGATAAATCGAATGCTTATTGATCGATGATAATGAGGTTAGATTATGGGGTTAATGATGATAATGATAGGAAGTTATGAAGTAATATTATAAGATAATGATTCACGATGACGAGATAGATGTAATATAAATGATAATATGGATAAAGACATAGATGATGATTAGATAAAGGATGATGTATAATGATAAGGATGGTTATGGTTATGGTTATGATGATGATGATGAGTCGATGAGATGATCATTAGATGATTAGATGATGGTGTTAGTGTATGATGATGATGATACTGTAATTAGGATGAAGATAGATATGTGATGATAATGGTAAATATAATGATAGTAGGGGATGATGAAGGGTATGATATTGAATTCGATAATGTTATATGATGAGATTGATAATGAGTGACGAGGAGAGAAGACCATCTGTTGCATCTATTCTCGTTACCCTAATCTAAATAACTCACGAATTCGTATTATACATTGAAATGAGTTGGGCCGTTTATGTTTAAATGAATTTACAAAATGGGCTGACAATTGGCCCGCTACTATGCTCAAACCCAATCCAAGATGGTGTACTTGATATTGAAACACGATTACCTGATACATGATAGAGAGGAAACAGGAATTTATTGAATTCGATCTGTAACATAAATCAGAAATGTTTAAACAGAGGAATGGTTGGGTGTATGGTTAGTGGACGAGAGGTCTTGGGTTCGATTCCAGGCTATGGCATTTATTTTCTTTTAAGCTTGCTTTAAAGGTAGATTTCTTTTTATTATTATTATTATTATTATTAGTATTATTATTATTATTATTATTATTATTATTATTATTATTATTATTATTATTATTATTATTATTATTATTATTATTATTATTATTTTTATTATTATTATTATTATTATTATTATTATTATTATTATTATTATTATTATTATTATTGTCATTTAACATGATTTTATTATTATATTTAATAATATCATTTTTATTATTATTATCATTATTTTTATTATCATTTTTATAAGTATCATTATTTTAATATATTAATAACATTATTGTTTTTACAATAAAAATTAAACATATAAAAACATACTTAATAAAAACCATATTGTAATTATTTATTTAATGTATACAAAATGCATGTAATTAATTAAGTTACTAATGAAACACATAATTAAAATAATAATTTTAGCATTAACAATAAATAAATCTGTTCGATTACAATTATATGTATTAATATATATATCCGATATAGGTTCGTGAATCCGAGGCCAACCTTACACTTGTTCAATGATGTTATATGTATTTTTACTACAAAATACAGTGTGGTGAGTATATAGTCCCTTTTAAACTTTAAATATTTTTGGGCTGAGAATACATGCGCTGTTTTATAAATGATTTACGATATGGACACAAGTAACTGAAAAATATATTCTACGTTGAGTTGTACCACTGGCATACTTCCCTGTAGCTTGGTAACTAATATTTACAGCGGTATTGTAAACGCGAATCCTGTTGATAGATCTATCGGGCCTGACAACCCCAACCGGACTGGACGACCAGTATTCAACGGTTGCACAGTACTTCGTTTCGTGACTACACTTGGTACGGTGTAGTAAGATTTCATAATAAAGGGAATATGCGACGTGATTAAATGTTAAGTATGGTTACCAAGTGCTCAACCACTTAGAATATTTTTATTAAAATGTTTATATATAAAATCTTGTGTTCCATTGTTATAACGCTGCTAGCATCAAACCTATATATCTCACCAACTTTATGTTGACGTTTTAAAGCATGTTATTCTCAGGTACGAATTAAGTCTTCCGCTGTGCATTTGCTCATGTTAAGGACATATCTTGGAATCGATCATTGCAATGGAACCAAATGTTGATGACTTCGTCCAGGTGGATTAGGATGGGTTGTTACAGTTGGTATCAGAGCGTTGGTCTTAGCGAACCAGGTCTTGCATTAGTGTGTCTGACTAGTAGTTGTTAGGATACATTAATGAGTCTGGACTTTGACCGTGTCTACATGTCAAAAGTTTTGCTTATCATTTCTAGTCGGAAATCATCTACTTATCATCCTTAGGGAATTGCCTGCTTACCATTCTTAAGTCTAGACATGCCTTACTGCCTTTATTGCATAGATAGTGTATAGACAAATTTATATCTTAGCGTATCTATTACGATAGACTTTGCTTAATATCTTCCGTAAATTTCTCCGTAATTTAAGGGATCCTGGTACTATATATATCTATGCATATTATGCATTGAGAATACCATCCAACTATTATTTGCTGTCACTAAGCTTTTCATACCAAAAATCTTTTCTGTGATCGCGTACGATGGCCTCTACGAATCGACCAAGTTCTTCTGACTCCGAAGATAGCGTGACGGGAGCGCACCAACCGATCAACTATCGTGATTTCTTTAGAAAGTGGGGATGGGTTCGCGAAATACTTACCCTATGGAGAAATGAAGAAGGTACTCCATATCACGAGCCGAACTTACCACCTAACGTCGGAGTGCTCGACCCGCTCACCGGCGAACCTGTTCGCAACACCGTTTATACCCTTTTTGCAAGAATTTTTCGTCTTGAGGCTACCATTAACGGAACTAGAGAAGATATCCGACCTTTACCTCACACTGATAACCAACCAGGGTTAGTAGAAGAAGTTAAAGAACTCCGAGCTCGAGTGTTAACTTTAGAGAGCACGGTACACAATTTGCAAGCACCAGCAGTATCACCAACACCAGTAACATCACCAGCTTCAGCACCAACGGTACCAGTACCACCAATAACCCAAGTTTCAACAATCCATGCCTCACCATCTCATTCTGCACCTCGAGTATAATCATCGTTCTACGAATCGTTCTACATCGATTATCTTCGCTCGACATGGCGATTATGTAATTTCTAAAGTTTTAGAGATTATGTAATCTAGTATTAATGGTAAATCAAATGAGTTTAATATCTTATTGACTCATTAAATCCATGATTACATCTGAAGAAAATATATATGCAAATATATATTTTCATAAAGATTGTAATTAAAATTCTTTTGTACAAACTGTTAATGGTGAAAATATTTTAACGGGTAGGTAATACCCGAGGAATATTTAGATTTCACATTAATCAGCTACACGGTACATTCTTCGACTCTGATTCAACAGTCAGTCACTATCCTACTTGTATCCATAGATATACGTATCCGTTCACCACAGAATCCATTTTCGTTCAATTTCATATTTGGATTTTGACCTATCAGAATCCAACAAGTGGCATAATGAAGAAAAACATTGGACAAAATAAAATTTGTTAGAAACAAACGAATTAACTAATTGAAATTTTGTTAAGAATCTACGCTAACTGTTCCAGCTAACTGTTCCTAGCTAACTAATTACATTTTATTTATCGCAATTTAATTATCGCAATTTTATTTATCGTCATTTAATTTCTGTTATTTATTTTACGCCCTTTAAATATCGGGACACGTATACAAGGTTTTGACATATCATATCGACGCATCTGTATATATTATTTGGAATAACCATAGACACTCTATATGCAGTAATGCGGGAGTTAGCTATACAGGGTTGAGGTTGATTCTCAAATAATATATATACTTTGAGTTGTGATCGACACTGAGACCGGTACACGGGTCACGATACGTATTATTTAATTCGAATATTAAATATTAAATTATATATGAATCATTGAACTATTGAACTATCGGACTATTGGACTGCTAACTTTGGACAATTAAAATGAATTAAAATATTGATCATAACATATGAAACTAAACAATTCTTCAAGTTTGCCACTTGATTTCATTCTAAAGCTCATTTGTACCTCGACAATTACAATTCGCGTTCAAACCTTTCATGATTCTTGAAAATACCTCGATCGAGAAGTTGAACCAACTGCACCTCATCTATGGAAGAAAAGATTCTTGCATATAGTTATGCACCTGAAAAACTCTCGGAATCTGAGTCAACGCTTAACACGTAGCAGTGTTAATTCCTTTAGTGTTATTATTACCCAAAATAACTTTGCAATTCCTTTTCAAATTAGCCAAATTTTGTCACAGCTCCAGCAAGTTGATTTCGATTTTTCGTTCAAAACAACCTTGTTATAACCTCGGAATATATACGTGTTTATTTATTGTTACCAGAGAACCTTTTATAATCCACCATACTACCATCAGCGTTTAATCATCTAAAAACACAATGCTCCTGAAATCACCTCGGTTTGATAACCGATGACTCGGATCTGTTAACTTCGAAAATGCTGACGAAGCAGCATGTTGTAGATGGTCTTAATGGTTAAAAGTTGATGATAAAGAAGGAAGTGTTAGAAACACTCGATAGCAAATTTGGTAATGAAAAACGGATTGAGCTAACCGTGAAGGAAACAAAGAACAAATACAAGAACTGAATCTTCTTTCAAAGAATCCAAATGATTCAGTGCCTGCTGAAATCATTAGTAAGAACCCTACTCATTATTCTAAATCTTTCCAGATGATATTCATCACCATCATCCTATCTTAGATACTATAAGATATCTTCGTATCTTCCGTTATACATATTCTCCATATTTCTTGAGATATTTTCACAACTATTCTTATCTGGGATCATTTATCTCTCCGTAACATCTGCGTTACAACATAAAAGAAACTGTGTTAGTTTCTAAGTTCTAAAACCTTCAAGTTTAAAATATGAATGTTTTGAAGTAGTGTTGGGAACTGATGCATGAATTAGTATAATATAATGAAACTTGATCAACTTCATTATATTACAGTAAGTCATGTTGAGTTTCTAATGGAATGTGATGATTCACAGTACCGTCATCATGTGCCATGTTACACATCTCTTACATTCTATTCAATCTCCAAACATATCACGAACATATCATCTTGATAGTTCTATCTTTTCCAGGATATTCTGGTAAATTGACAAATCAAAATCGTGTCATTACCATTTCTTTCTAAGAGCATTAGCTATGTTCATTTCGAATTTCATACCTACGAATTCCGGACCATTACTCGCTTGATTCGAAGTCAGGAAGAGAAAACGAAAGCATGAAGCTCCGAAAAATAATGAAGGATATAACACTCAACAACCACCCAGAAATTTCAAACCGTGTATATCAATATGTATTGCAACGTAAAGACACGGGAGAATTAAAAACATTATAATTCCAAGGAAATAATAGAAGCGAATAGATTCTTCTGGCGACAGATGAAAGAGAAGACTGAAAGATATGAAAGTTAGAAGTATAACAAGGATCAGAACGGGATGGAGCATTTTAAAGAATACTTTAAGGTATGAATTGATGGAGAAAGGATAGAAGATGTGAGGTATGGAAGTAAGGAAGGGAAAGGGGCGGATTTATAGTGAAATATCCGACAGAGAAATCGAAACAGATTGCCGCATTAAATCAAAGAAGATCCTGATCGCCGAAGAACTAAATCTTATTACGTAAGATTTTCTTTAAATCCCTTAAATTCCGGAAGTTAATAGTAACTATGTCATCGGTTGAAACGAATATATTTAATTACTCATTTCACTCTTTTGTAATAGCTTCACTCGTGCGCTTCACATGATCGAATCGTTTTATCTATATCCCTCAATAATGATAAAACTCCATTATCGCCTCATATTTTTCATGAAAACATTCCCATTGTTATCCATGACAACCTCTATCAAATTTCGGGGACGAAATTTCTTTAACGGGTGGGTACTGTAACGACCCAGAAATTTCCGACCAAATTTAAACCTTAAACTCTATATGTTTCCGACACGATAAAAAAAAAAAACCTTAATGTTGAGTCTAGAAAGTTTGAAATCTATATTCAGATAATTAGTTACCCTTTGACCATGCCCGACGATTCACGAACATTTATTTGTTAATAGATATGTATGTATTTTAGACATATATATATATATATATATATATATATATATATATATATATATATATATATATATATATATATATATATATATATATATATTTGGTTTCGAATTCATTTAGTAAATGATTTTATCACTATAAGATACTTAGGTCTACTATTATAACTTATGTGCATAAGATTTTAATTTACATTCACTGCTTATTGTAAATTTTAATATTGGGAAGAAAGTTAATAAGAATTATGAAGCTTTTAAACTAGAAATTATATATTACACGTTTATTATAATTATTATATTTACGTTATTACTTTACGATGAATAGAATGAATCCGTGATTTTGAAAGTAAATTAAACTTTAAATAATTGATGAAACTGATTGATCCATGTCATCCACGTTTTAATATGATATTAGTTATACATATAAGACATTCTATTATGAATCATGAATCCAGCACATTACCCACTATCTAAGTTACCTATAATATACATACACATACTAGAAAATGAGTTGAGTACACCCATTTTATTTCTCTGCATCCCTTCCTTTTCTTCTACCTCACAACCACCTTCTATCTCTCACCTATCTTTCTCTTAACTAAATTGTGAAACACCACCCACAATTGTTATCGTTTTCTACCACCAATCATCGGTCCATCACCGCCCTAACTCCACCACCAGAGAATCATCCTATGAACCATCAAGAACATCACCATTTTTAAGCTATAACACCAGCAACTATTCCCTGATATCATCGTGTACTGCTACTATATATTTTTCTGTTTCAAACCAAAGACAATCCTGAACCGAGTGAGTTGCTACTGCTAATTCTCCTAACCAACAACATGATCACCTTTATCGATCACCAAGAACCACAACTTTCTATCAAGCCCTCTCCCTCACTTCCTCTCTCTCATCGTTCTCTCCTTTTTCTGTTGTAAATATGTATCCATTAACACCCACCTGCTACTATCAAATTGATTCCACTTTTGTTGTTCGAATTAACAACCAACACCACCAGAATCATCGAAGGACTACTATTGATCACAGGTCGACAGTTTCAGTTTCAGTTTCTGTTTCTAAGATGGTTCCACACCCATAACGAGCTCTCATCACCTTATATTAATACTATTCGATCACCTCTTGCTCATTGTTTCGGATCAACTCAAACTATCACCATAATCCGCCACCTCAAGAACACCACACACCCTGTTAAACTACTGTCACAGCGATACTTTCTGTATCTCTTTCTGATTAAATGGCGACTACAATAAAAAGGAGATAAATACATAACAAATGATAAAGGTGATAACATTTAACTACGATAATGAAGGTGAATGATGATGACCGGCATGATAGTGATAACCACGATGTTTTTTTTGGATTGTTCCTACAACTTGTCTATTCCTTTTTAAATCGACGACCCCACTGATTTGATTCCGTTCACCCTAATTTGATTTGTGAAAATGGACCGAAATCAGATATGGGCTTGGGTAAATTGATGGGCCGTAAAATTTAGTTTGTGTACAAGTTGGACCGAGATTAGGTTATTTAGCGGACTAGAAACCCAACTTCAATATCTTTCTTTCGGTTATCTATTACAACAGTGATGATACATAGATAAATCGAATGCTTATTGATCGATGATAATGAGGTTAGATTATGGGGTTAATGATGAAAATGATAGGAAGTTATGAAGTAATATTATAAGATAATGATTCACGATGACGAGATAGATGTAATATAAATGATAATATGGATAAAGACATAGATGATGATTAGATAAATGATGATGTATAATGATAAGGATGGTTATGGTTATGGTTATGATGATGATGATGAGTCGATGAGATGATCATTAGATGATTAGATGATGGTGTTAGTGTATGATGATGATGATACTGTAATTAGGATGAAGATAGATATATGATGATAATGGTAAATATAATGATAGTAGGGGATGATGAAGGGTATGATATTGAATTCGATAATGTTATATGATGAGATTGATAATGAGTGACGAGGAGAGAAGACCATCTGTTGCATCTATTCTCGTTACCCTAATCTAAATAACTCACGAATTCGTATTATACATTGAAATGAGTTGGGCCGTTTATGTTTAAATGAATTTACAAAATGGGCTGACAATTGGCCCGCTACTATGCTCAAACCCAATCCAAGATGGTGTACTTGATATTGAAACACGATTACCTGATACATGATAGAGAGGAAACAGGAATTTATTGAATTCGATCTGTAACATAAATCAGAAATGTTTAAACAGAGGAATGGTTGGGTGTATGGTTAGTGGACGAGAGGTCTTGGGTTCGATTCCAGGCTATGGCATTTATTTTCTTTTAAGCTTGCTTTAAAGGTAGATTTCTTTTTATTATTATTATTATTAGTATTATTATTATTATTATTATTATTATTATTATTATTATTATTATTATTATTATTATTATTATTATTTTTATTATTATTATTATTATTATTATTATTATTATTATTATTATTATTATTATTATTATTATTATTATTATTATTATTATTATTATTGTCATTTAACATGATTTTATTATTATATTTAATAATATCATTTTTATTATTATTATCATTATTTTTATTATCATTTTTATAAGTATCATTATTTTAATATATTAATAACATTATTGTTTTTACAATAAAAATTAAACATATAAAAACATACTTAATAAAAACCATATTGTAATTATTTATTTAATGTATAGAAAATGCATGTAATTAATTAAGTTACTAATGAAACACATAATTAAAATAATAATTTTAGCATTAACAATAAATAAATCTGTTCGATTACAATTATATGTATTAATATATATATCCGATATAGGTTCGTGAATCCGAGGCCAACCTTACACTTGTTCAATGATGTTATATGTATTTTTACTACAAAATACAGTGTGGTGAGTATATAGTCCCTTTTAAACTCTAAATATTTTTGGGCTGAGAATACATGCGCTGTTTTATAAATGATTTACGATATGGACACAAGTAACTGAAAAATATATTCTACGTTGAGTTGTACCACTGGCATACTTCCCTGTAGCTTGGTAACTAATATTTACAGCGGTATTGTAAACGCGAATCCTGTTGATAGATCTATCGGGCCTGACAACCCCAACCGGACTGGACGACCAGTATTCAACGGTTGCACAGTACTTCGTTTCGTGACTACACTTGGTACGGTGTAGTAAGATTTCATAATAAAGGGAATATGCGACGTGATTAAATGTTAAGTATGGTTACCAAGTGCTCAACCACTTAGAATATTTTTATTAAAATGTTTATATATAAAATCTTGTGTTCCATTGTTATAACGCTGCTAGCATCAAACCTATATATCTCACCAACTTTATGTTGACGTTTTAAAGCATGTTATTCTCATGTACGAATTAAGTCTTCCGCTGTGCATTTGCTCATGTTAAGGACATATCTTGGAATCGATCATTGCAATGGAACCAAATGTTGATGACTTCGTCCAGGAGGATTAGGACGGGTTGTTACAGCATTATTCCTCAAGAAAGACAAGCTTTTAGTTGCAATTGTTCTATTTACAAGTGATATTCGTTTAAATAATAAAAGGTGAAGACAAAAGACAGATTCGACGAATTGAAGACGCAAACGACCAAAAAGCTCAAAAGTACAAAATACAATCAAAGAGGTTCCAATTATTGATAAGAAACGTCTCGAAATTACAAGAGTACAAGATTCAAAACGCGAAGTACAAGATATTAAATTGTACGCAAGGACGTTCGAAAATCCGGAACTGGGACATAAGTCAACTCTCAACGCTCGACGCAACGGACTAAAAATTACAAGTCAACTATGCACATAAATATAATATAATATTTAAATAATTCTTATAATTATTTAATATATTATATTTATTTATAAAACGTCGGCAAACAAAGAGCCAAAAGCTGGTGAGCTGTATTCACAAACTCCGTGACTCGCGGAGTTTGAAGGCCAAAAGGACCGTGAGTCGCGGAGCCCCAAAGTTTGAAACTCCCTATAAAAGCAACCGAATTCTGAGCATTTTTCATCCATCATATATCATTCTCTCTATCTATATCGTATATATTTATATTTATATTATAATTTTAATTTTAATTTTAATTTTAATTTTAATTTTAATTCTAATAATAAGGGTATGTTAGCGAATGTTGTAAGGGTGTAAGTCGAAATTCTGTCCGTGTAACGCTACGCTATTTTTAATCATTGTAAGTTATGTTCAACCTTTTTAATTTAATGTCTCGTAGCTAAGTTATTATTATGCTTATTTAATCCGAAGTAATCATGATGTTGGGCTAATTACTAAAATTGGGTAATTGGGCTTTGTACCATAATTGGGGTTTGGATAAAAGAACGACACTTGTGGAAATTAGACTATGAGCTATTAATGGACTTTATATTTGTTTAACTAAATGATAGTTTGTTAATGTTAATATAAAGATTTACAATTGGGCGTCCCTATAAATTACCATATACACTCAATCGGACACGATGGACGGGGTATTTATATGTACTTATAATCGTTCATTTAACCGGACACGGGAATGGATTAATAGCCACTAGAATAATTAAAACAGGGGTGGAATTATGTACAAGGACACTTAGTATAATTGATAACAAAATATTAAAACTTTGGGTTACACTCAGTCGACATCCTGGTGTAATTATTAAACAAAGTATTAAAATCTTGTTACAGTTTAAGTCCCCAATTAGTTGGAATATTTAACTTCGGGTATAAGGATAATTTGACGAGGACACTCGCACTTTATATTTATGACTGATGGACTGTTATGGACAAAAACCAGACGGACATATTAAATAATCCAGGACAAAGGACAATTAACCCATGGGCATAAAACTAAAATCAACACGTCAAACATCATGATTACAGAAGTTTAAATAAGCATAATTCTTTTATTTCATATTTAATTTCCTTTATTTTATATTTAATTGCACTTCTAATTATCGCATTTTTATTGTTATTTTATTTAATTGCACTTTTAATTATCGTACTTTTTAATTATCGCAAGTTTATTTTATCGCACTTTTATTATTCGCAATTTCATTATCGTTATTTACTTTACGCTTTAATTTAAGTCTTGTATTTATTTTTAATATTTTACATTTGGTTTTAACTGCGACTAAAGTTTTAAAATCGACAAACCGGTCATTAAACGGTAAAAACCCCCCTTTATAATAATAATATTACTTATATATATATTTGTATTTTTATAAAAGTAAACTAATATAGCGTTAAGCTTTGTTTAATGATTTCCCTGTGGAACGAACCGGACTTACTAAAAACTACACTACTGTAAGTGTTGTAGCAAGGTTTAAGTATATCCATTCTATAAATAAATAAATATCTTGTGTAAAATTGTATCGTATTTAATAGTATTTTCCTGTAAAAATATAAGCTATTTCGTATACACCTCGCGAGACATCAAGTACTTTTGGCGCCGCTGCCGGGGAATCGCTTAAAAGCCGGAAGCGCAACGCTACATAAAAAAAAAGATTTTTATTTTACTTTTATTAAAATTCGTTTTTATAAAAGTACGTTTTAAATATTCGAAAATATAAAAAGAAAAACAAAAATTTATATATTTTTAAGAGTTTATTAAAAAGTTTCTTTATTTTTATTTTAGTTTATAAAAATATAAGTTTTATTTAAATATCTTTTATTTATATAAAAACAGAAAATTAGAAAACATAAAAAAAAAACGCGTCGATTTAAAACTGTTCCAGGGTTGAATTTTGAAACCCCGCGACTCGCGGGGTTTGGTGCTTGAAATACCGCGACTCGCGGAGATTTTTCTGACACGCCTGCCAAAAACCCTAACTGCAATTAATACGGATTAGTAATTATTATTATTAATTAATTAAGATTTAGGTTTTAATTAAATTAATATTTAATTTTAATCATTTAGTTATATTAAGTTTTAATTAGTTTTATTTATATATTTAAATTAATACTTTTATAAAATAATATAAAAATAATATTTTTATAAAAAAAATTGTACTTTTTACAACTTTTTGTATATTTTTATATTTTGTCCCTTTTTAATCGTTTTAGCGTAATATTTGTATTTTTAGCTCATATTTAGTTTTAAACTTAGTTTTTGCCATAGTTATTTTTACTTCTAGATTTTTAGGCTTTGCCGTAGAATCTCTTAAGTGCTTTTTCTTTAGACTAAGATTTAGGTGCTTTAGAATTTTGCGACGCCTATTTAAGTTTTAGTTTCTTTTTAAGTTATTTCCATTTGGGATTTAGTTTTTCCTGTAAGCTTTAATATTTTTAGACGACTTTTACATATGTATCAATTATCATTCCAATTAATAATCTCAATTTGCGATTATAATTTTAAGTTAGTTGTAGTAATAAGGATAGGTTAGTCAAGTGTTTTTAAGTTTTATAAGTTTCTTTTATTTTTCCGTCGCCTTTTATTTTTCTTTCTTATTTTTCTTTTTCGACCTTTTTCGACGAACTCTTTTTCTTTCTTATTTCTCGCTATTCTAGTTTTAGGACATAGATTTTTATTCTACTTCTTATCTAATTTTCTTAAAATTATGAAAATTTATTTTAAGTGGTTAAATTGATAGACATCAAAATTTTCTGGTTCGTAGTAATAGTTGGATTTGTACGTGGACCGGGTTATTGGAGCCAAACAGTCCTCAATTATATTGAGACCAAACGAATCCTGCCCCTCTGCTGCATCTTTTGGCTATTTGAAACGTGGGCAAAATCAGAAAAGTCTATTGATTGGATAACTTATTATAATTTTTTCTTTCCTTTTAAAAACTAATAGGATATTCAGTGAATGCACCGAGCAAGACGTCCACCACCTTTTGTATGTTCACCACCTGTAACTAGATCAAGACATTTAGCAAATATTACCGCCGTTGATTTATCTTTAGAATCGTCATCCAGTCGACCAAGTACTTCAGTTCAAATTTCCGATAATCCATTTTTTGAACCCGACCTCACAATTGAGAATCCGGAGAATATTCAGGAACGATTCGTAGATCCTGAACCACTAAACTTTCCTCCAGAACCACCAATCATTCAAACAGAGATTGTTGAGGAACGAACCATTAAATCAGAATCCTCTAGTGATTCCGATTCAACAAATTCAATTATGGAGAATCTGGAACCTTTAAGTATGGAAGACCGAATGAGAGCTAAGCGCACTGGCCAAGGTCACGCAATTACTCATCCAGACATTAATGCGCCAGATTATGAAACCAAAGGACAAATTCTACACATGGTGACTAATCAATGCCAAAGTTGAAGAAATATTTAAAATCCGAGAAGTTGAAGATGAACAGATATATCTCATGTTATTTCCCTGGACTTTAAAGGGAGAAGCCAAAGTTTGGTTGGAATCGTTACCTGAAGGGGCGATTGATACATGGGACGTTTTAGTTGACAAATTTCTTAAACAATTCTTTCCGGCATCTAAAGCCGTAAGACTTCAAGCAAAAATTGTTACGTTTACACAGAAACCAAATGAAACTCTATATGAGGCGTGGACTAGATATGGAAAGTTATTAAGAGGATGTCCGCAACATGGTTTAGACACCTGTCAAATAGTACAAATATTCTACCAAGGATGCGACATCACTACAAGGAAAGACATAGATATAGCAGCTGGTGGTTCTATTATGAAGAAAACTGAAACTGATGCTTACAAAATTATTGATAACACTGCTTCCCACTCACACGAGTGGCACCAAGAAAAAGATATTGTTAGATCATCTAAAGCAGCTAGAGCCGATTCTAGCCATGACTTAGATTCCATTTCCGCAAAGATAGATGCTGTGGAGAGACGAATGGAAAAGATGACTAAAGATATTCACTCAATACGAATTAGTTGTGAGCAGTGTGGAGGACCACATTTGACAAAAGATTGTCTCAGTATTGAATTAACAATGGAACAAAGAGAGAATATTTCATACATAAACCAAAGGCCTGGAAATAATTATCAGAATAATTATCAACCGCCAAGACCGATTTACAATCAAAACCAGAACTATAATAGAAATATTTCATACAACAACAAACAAGGTCCTAGCAATCAACAAGTATCAAATAATACTTACAATCAGCAAAGACCTAATTTTCAAAACAAACCACCACAACAAACCGATGATAAAAAGCCGAATTTAGAAGATATGATGACGAAGCTAGTTGAAACTCAAACACAGTTTTTCACATCTCAGAAACAAACTAATGAACAAAATGCTCAAGTATTTAGAAATCAACAAGCTTCTATTCAAAATCTGGAACAAGAAGTAAGTAACCTAGCAAGGTTAATAGGTGAAAGAAAACCGGGAAATTTACCTAGTGATACAAATGCTAACCCCCGGAATGAAACAGCTAAAGCTATTACCACAAGAAGTGGTACAATACTTAAACCACCTGAAATACCTGTAACTTCTGATGAAGCTATTCCTACTCCACAAGAACCACAACCTGATCAAGATAAGGAAAAAGAACCGGTAGTTGAAAAGGTTAATGAAGATAACACAGTTAAGGCTAAACCTTATGTTAAACCATACCAACCACCACTTCCTTACCCGAGTAAAATAAAGAAAGAGAAACTTGAAGCCGAGCAATCCAAATTCTTGGATATGTTTAAACAGATAAATGTAAATCTTCCTTTCATTGATGTGATTTCAGGAATGCCTAGATATGCTAAATTCTTGAAAGATCTAATCTCAAATAGAAAGAAAATGGAAGAACTCTCGGCTGTTACTATGAATGCTAATTGTTCAGCAGTACTGTTGAATAAGATACCAGAAAAACTATCTGATCCAGGATGTTTCACAATTCCATGTTTTCTGGGTAGTCTTAGTTCAATAGAAGCATTAGCAGACTTAGGTGCTAGTATAAATCTAATGCCGTATTCACTATACGCTAAACTAGACCTTGGAGAATTGAAACCAACCAGAATAAGCATACAACTAGCCGATAGATCAATAAAATACCCTAGACGGATAATGGAGAACATGCTAGTTAAAGTTGGTACTTTAGTATTTCCAGTAGATTTTGTTGTTTTGGACATGGAAGAAGATTCTCAAGTTCCTCTCATATTAGGAAGACCATTCTTAAATACGGCTAAAGCAATGATAGACGTGTTCGGTAAGAAATTGACCCTAAGTATAGAGGATGAGAGTGTTACCTTTTCAGTTGATAGAGCAATGCAACAACCACAATCTGCAGATGATACATGTTATTATATTCAAACTATAGATGCACATGCAGAATTATTAGAAGAATTTCCAGAATTACAAGGAACACGAGAATGTTCTTTAGGAGAAGGTAATGAACCAATTGATGAAGCTGAAATGTTAGCCACACTTATAGCTAATGGATATGAACCAACAACAGAAGAAATTCAAATGCTAAAAGAAGAAGACAGATATCGATACAAATCATCGATAGAAGAACCTCCGAAATTAGAGTTAAAACCACTTTCAAACCATTTGGAATACGCTTATTTACATGGTGAATCTGAATTACCTGTAATAATATCGTCTTCTCTTACTGAAAATGAGAAATCACAACTCATTTCTGTGTTGAAAGCTCATAAACCAGCCATTGCATGGAAGATTCATGATATTAAAGGAATAAGTCCTTCGTATTGCACACATAAAATCCTTATGGAAGAAGGTCATAAAACGTATGTGCAACGCCAACGAAGACTAAATCCTAATATGCAAGATGTAGTTAAAAAAGAGATTATTAAACTGCTAGATGCAGGTTTAATTTATCCAATTTCTGATAGTCTATGGGTAAGCCCAGTTCAATGCGTACCTAAGAAGGGTGGCATGACTGTCATTACAAATGAGAAAAATGAGCTTATTCCTACTAGGACTGTAACAGGATGGCGTGTATGTATTGATTATAGAAAATTAAATGACGCCACCAGAAAAGATCATTTTCCCTTACCTTTCATAGATCAAATATTGGAAAGATTAGCCGGAAATAGTTACTATTGTTTTCTAGATGGATTTTCCGGATATTTTCAAATTCCAATAGCACCCGAGGACCAAGAGAAAACCACGTTCACGTGCCCTTATGGTACTTTTGCTTACAAACGCATGCCATTTGGACTTTGTAACGCCCCTGCAACCTTTCAAAGGTGTATGATGGCGATTTTTCATGACATGATAGAAGAATGCATGGAAGTTTTCATGGATGACTTTTCAGTCTTCGGTGATACATTTGAATCATTTCTAGTTAATCTTGAATGAATGCTTATTAGATGCGAACAATCAAATCTAGTACTTAATTGGGAGAAATGCCATTTCATGGTTAAAGAAGGCATCGTTCTTGGTCATAAAATTTCAAAAGAAGGAATTGAAGTGGATAGAGCTAAAGTAGATGTAATTGCTAAACTTCCACATCTCACCAATGTTAGAGGAGTTAGGAGTTTTCTAGGGCATGCCGGTTTTTACCGACGTTTCATAAAAGATTTTTCTAAAATTGCCACTCCTATGAATAAACTCCTAGAAAAGGATGCTCCATTCATCTTTTCCGATGAGTGTATCAAATCTTTTAATATTCTTAAAGAGAAACTCACTAATGCGCCGATCAAGATAACACCAAATTGGAATCTACCATTTGAACTAATGTGCAATGCAAGTGATTTTGCAATGGGAGCCGTTTTAGGACAAAGGATTGAAAAACGATTTCAACCTATATATTATGCTAGTAAGACATTACAAGGAGCACAAACGAACTATACAACTACTGAAAAAGAACTCCTTGCTATTGTCTTTGCTTTTGACAAATTTCGATCATATCTCGTTCTAGCAAAAACGGTGGTCTATACCGACCATTCTGCTCTTAGATACCTATTTTCAAAACAAGATGCTAAACCAAGATTAATCCGTTGGATCTTACTCTTACAAGAGTTTGATATTGAAATCCGAGATAAAAGAGGAGCAAAAAATCTCGCCGCTGATCACCTTTCTCGTCTTGAAAATCCCAAATTAGAAGTTCTAAATGAATCGGCCATACAAGACAACTTTCCTGATGAATATCTATTGAAGATAGATTATAAAGAAATTCCATGGTTTGCAGACTATGCAAACTATTTAGTTTGTGGATTCCTTGAAAAAGGATTATCGTACCAAAGACGAAAGAAATTCTTCAGTGATATAAAACACTATTTTTGGGAAGATCCACATCTGTTTAAAAGTTGTTCCGATGGAATAATACGTCGATATGTATTTGGAGATGAAGCCAGTAAAATATTAAACCATTGTCACACAGGACCAACAGGAGGGCATTATGGGCCTCAACTAACAGCAAGAAAAGTTTATGATGCTGGATTCTATTGGCCTACAATTTACAAAGACGCACACCTTCTTTGCAAATCCTGTGATGCTTGTCAAAGGGCCGGAAAAATAAGTCAACGTGATGAAATGCCACAAAATGTCATCCAAGTATGTGAAGTATTTGACATTTGGGGTATTGACTTTATGGGTCCATTTCCAAAATCTCATAATAATCTATATATACTCGTAGCCATTGATTATGTATCTAAATGGGCGGAAGCACAAGCTCTCCCAACTAACGATGCACGAGTTGTAATCAACTTTTTAAAACGTCTTTTTGCAAGGTTTGGAACACCGAAAGCTTTAATAAGTGATCGGGGTACTCATTTCTGTAATAATCAACTTGAGAAAGTTCTTAAAAGATATGGAGTAACTCATAAAATCTCCACCGCATATCATCCACAAACAAGTGGACAAGTTGAAAATACCAACCGAGCTTTAAAATGTATTCTAGAGAAAACCGTAGGATCAAATCCGAAGGAATGGTCCATTAAATTGGAGGATGCACTCTGGGCTTTTAGAACAGCCTACAAAACTCCAATTGGAACCACACCTTTTAGACTTATTTATGGAAAAGCATGTCATCTTCCAGTAGAAATTGAACACAAAGCATTTTGGGCTTTGAAGACATGTAATCTTGATTTACATGAAGCTGGACGTCTACAATTAAGTCAACTAAACGAATTAGAAGAATTAAGACATGAAGCATACGATAATTCGTTAATCTATAAAGAAAGAACGAAGAAATGGCATGATAAAAGAATCAGAAGTTCAAAAGAATTAAAAGAAGGAGACAGAGTTCTTCTTTTCAATTCACGATTCAAGCTATTTCCTGGAAAATTGAAATCAAGATGGTCTGGACCATTCATAGTCAAAAGAGTTTTCCCATACGGAACGATAGAATTAATAAATTCAAAAGGGATTGAATTTAAAGTTAATGGTCACAGAGTTAAACATTACATACATGGTCCGATGGAAGTCGACAACGAAGTTAATCACAATTTCGACACCACAGCTAACTAAGTGTGGGGAGAATCAAGTCTTTAAAGGATAATATGTATTTCTGTTAGAGTTAGATTGTCTGTTTTCGTGTAGTTCTCGAAAATGGAACCCGAATGGTTTTTCCCTAGCAGACCCTAAAGAACTAGTCTTCTCCCCCCATTCTGAATTTTTATTTTTTTAGGTTTTTACAAAATGAAGACTGCCTGTGAACTAAACCATGGTCTAATGCTACACGCTTTGATCACTAAACGTAATAATGACATACTACCGAGTGAAATAGTATCAGTAATCAGAGAAAGAATGGACGGAGTTAGAAAAGAATCCAGATGCGAAGATAATAAGTTACAATTTGGTAAAGGAAAATCAAAATCCGCAGCAAAAAGAAGAGCACGACACCTAGAAAGATGTCACAAATGCGGAAAATGGTCACATGGAGGTAAATGTTCAAATAATCAAACCTATTCAAACACCGAATTTGTTACTTTATGCAGAGACGGACCGTTCATATGTTTAGAAGAAAAGACACTGAATGCTCGAGGTTACGCCTATGTAGCTATGGAAAACCAATTAAGCCGACTATCTTATGAATGGGATAGATCATATAACTAAGAAATCTATTTCACAGGTATGTCTGTACAGTTTTTATTTTATTTTTTTTTATTTTTAACCTTTTGATAATAAACGCTAATTTGTTCGCTAAACAGTATTAAATTGGTATTGAATAAAATTAGGTTTGGCGACCGAAATTATTGATATCATTCAAAAAATTTATTACATCACTGCGAAATTTAACGTTTATTCTTAAGGTATAAATATCTTTAATCAATCAACCCAAAATATTTCAAAAATTCGTCATGAGTTAAATTAGGTCTTGGAACCGAAATTACTTTACCGAAAAGAGGGGCGCATATTTTTGATAATATTTGATTGATTAAAGTGGGATAAAAAGCTAAAAAGATTTTTAATTTTTTTTTTACCATGTTTTTAAAATTAATATTTAAATCTTAAATTAATATTGTAAACTTTGTAAAAACAATTTATTTAAAATTGTAAATATTTGAAAAATTAATATAAGTTTGGTGTGAATTTATAATATGAATTTTTAAATTAAGTTTGGTGTGAATTTATAATATGAATTTTTAAATTAAGTTTGGTGTGAATTTTTAATTTTTAAAAAATGAATTTTTAATTTTATGAATTTCAAAATTTAAGTTTGGTGTGAATTTTTAATATTAATTTTGAATTTTATATTTAAATTGTGTGAATTTAAAAACAAAAATTTACTTTATCTCATTAAGTTAAAAATATGATTTTTAAAATTCGTCGTAAGTTGAAGACTAGGTCGTTGAACCGAAATTGCTTTACCCAAGGGAGGGACGAGAACTTTTATTATCATTATTTTTAATCTTATTGAATTAAAGTATGCCAAAAACATTAAAAAAACCCAAAAATCTTAGCTTTTAAAACAATCGCTACAAAAAGACAAATTTTAAAATTTTGTCCAGGAACGGACTAGGACATCGATCCGAAACGACCTCGTCCTAAATAACAAGGGAAAAAAATTTTAAAATTAATTATTTAATTGTTTTAATTAATATAAGATGTTAAAAAAAAAAAAAAAAAAAAAAAAAAAAAAACTCCGCGACTCGCGGAGTTTGAAGCTTTAAACACCGCGAGTCGCGGGAGGATTGAATTACAGAAAAAAAAAATATAATAGCTGGAACAGATCAGTCCCAACCCACAAACACACCAAAACTGCGAACATACTGCACGAAAAACCCGAAAAATACACCCCAAAATCACAATTTTTAACCGTTAATCACCAAATTTTTTACTAAAATCATGTTGAGAAGGATGCTATCAAGGAATTACTCAAGAAAAACGGTAAATTTCTACACCTAAACACCATTTAATCCGAAAATTAGTGTTCTTGAGCAATTTTTTCCCCAATTTGATTTTGATGCTTTTTAGTATAATTAGGCTTAAATTGTTTATGTATTATGCTTGTATAACCTAGATTGATGCTGTTTAACATGATTAGAAGCCTTAAACTTCAAATTTTGAGTAATCTAGGGTTTGTGTTCTTGAGCAAATTTGGGGCTTTTTGATATAAACAGGTTATGGCCAATTTTTGTCATGAATTGTTGCTAAATTAAGTAGTGTAACATGTCTAGGTAGTTAAATGATCCAAACTTTGAGCCTAAACATGATTTTGAGAATTAAAGTGGACTTTTTCAAGTCTAAAATTCATGAACTTGATTTTTGAGAGATAATGCCATTTGAAACTTGTTTAATTGCTAGTAATGATTATTTTGACATGTTATTTGAGTTGAATGCTTATGAACTTGGCGAACATTTTCGTATATGCTTATTTGAAAAAGTGTAGATTTGATAAAAATGTGAAAATGAGCTTAAGTTTGATATAAATTGATCATGTCATTGTAATTATTTTGATTGATGATTTTGCTGACACTAATGCATATTTGGATGCACAAAAATTGTGTTTGATGTGTTTTGCAGACTGAAAGGGGTGAATCTTCATCCCAAGCTCGCAATGCTCCTGTTGAGAATGCGGAACAACAGGAGGTGGATAACTACTACAAGCAAGATATACCTCACCCAGTCATGACATTTTCTGATATGCACTTGGAAGAGTTGCACCCGAACCTGAGATTTGACAGACTTTGGATAGATTATCCAAAATACTAAAGGGGTTTGCATACTCGTCATTCTAAAGTTGTTGAGGTACCGAGGGTCATAGAATGGGGAACCTTAGAAGCTGTAGAATTGGCCGGGCCAATTAGGGAATTACTTGTACAGAGGTATGGTAATTCTACTTTTAATGACTGGGTATGTTTATTCACCATGCGTAGACCTGTATATAAAGTATGGTGTGAAGAATTGTTGTGTAGTATAGAGTTGAATGATCGGGTAGCTAGTTTAACCGATCGATCTTTTATTAGATTTTTGTTAGGCGGTTCGATGCGTCACATGTCTTTACTAGACATGGCTCAGGCTTTACGTATATATACGCCTGAGGAGTTAGCATCTGCCGATTGTAGAGGGTTGATACTAAATGGTAGAAAGATAGATGAAAATTTTGATACACACGGTGTGTGGAGTCAAATGACAAGCCATCACCGTTTCAAAGGGGGAAATTACTCTTATTTGGATATAGATAGAGCTGAATTAAGAGTAATTCATAGGTTTTTAGCTAATTCGATTACACAAAGAGGTAAGAACAAGGAAAAGGTAAATGAACAGGATTTGTTTTACCATATGTGTATTCGAGACCCACAAAGCGCTGTAAGTATACCGTATTGTGTGGGTTATTATTTATCAGCTATGGTTCGGGAGATGAGACCGCATAGCATAATAGGAGGTTGTATTTTTATTACTTTGATTGCTGAATATCTCGGTGTGGATATAAGTCGGGGGGGATTATTAGTCGAAGAACCAGAACCCCGCGATACTATAGGTTTAAATGTATACCATGGTGCGAAAGTTTTGAAGAGGCGAAATAACGCCGCAGTACCATACCATGGTAGACATCCACAGGTTGAGAGAAACCAACAGCAAGGTAATGTAGGAGGGGGAAATGAGATGCAAGAAATGCAAAGGTTTATAGCTTCACAGGAGTACGAAAATGCTAGACAGAGAGCATTTGAAGATTGGCAAGTTCATCAGAACCAAACCATAGCTCATTGCCAACATATAGGTAGAAACTATATTCCTACACCAAAACCCATATTCCCTCCCTGGTCTATAGAGATGCAACCACCGTATCCTACGTATAACCCTGCCGAAGCATTCTATAGCACCTATGGATATGCTTGGAACCCCTATTGGTATCAATATCATCCCTAGTCTACTTAGTTTTTTAATTTTTATTTTTATTTTGTAATTTGTAATATTGATACGTTTAATACTGATGTTAATATTGTAATAGTTTTTATAAATTTCTAACTTTTATTCTTAGATTTTAATAATTTTTGAATGTGGGGTAATATACCAAACTTCAAAAATATGTATATATGTTTGCAGTTTATCTTATGTACACAACAGGGTAAAACAACGCATTTTCAAAGACTGGCATTAAGTTCAGCAAAAGCAACTAATTTTGACGACAAGATGCAAAATATATGTGAAATAACAACAAGACGGAATGAACAAATGATGTGCACCATTTATCATTCAGCAAACAAACGCCAATATATTTGGAAACTTTGGTAAAATTTAATCATTTTCACACAAATCACCCTCAATAATTTAAATTGTTACCGATTTCTTGCAAATGAGGGCATTGCAAGATCTTAAGTGTGGGAAGGGGTTAAATTCTTTCGGATTTTAAAATTTTTATCTTAAACACTGGGTTACCATTAAAAATACTAGTAAAGCAGTAGTTGTATTAGAATCTAGTGCTCTCTGATAATAAAGAACAGCCCTAGTCTTATATACTGACTACCCAATTCTAGTAAAATTTTTCAAAATTTTCAATTAAATGAACTCAAAATCATGTTTATACATATTTATGAACGATAAAACTAGGTTTTAACACCGAAATTATTGTAACCTCGGAAAGGACATAAATTGAGAAACAAACCAAAATGTTAAAATTCATTTAAAATGGAATAGAGGACGATAAAAAGGAAAATAAAAGCCAAGTGTGGGAAAATTCTCCAAGTTATTCAAAACATATATCACATATTTTTGTACAAATAACTGAAAATACTTTTGCTTTGGACTAAACTAAACTATTTTATCCGATGAAAGAAAAGAAGAGATGGATCTACACGATGAATCAATTCCATCATTAAAAGAAAGTAAAGTCTTCCGAAAAAGACACGCGCTTCTTGATTTAGGTCATGAAGTTGTCGTCCAGACCAGCTGTAGGTTGACGAAAAATCTAGAAAAGTCATCACTAAAATCAGCAGGAAATCCACGGACCTCAGCATTAAACAGGGTCGCCAAGTGGTCAGATTTATCCTAACCATAAGAAGGATTTATCTCGTACAATGGGGGGCACCATGCAAATTAGCTGGATAAGACTAATAAATCAGATCCCCAGAAAGGATAATCTCCTTAAAAATTCAAAAATCAGCTTTTAAGCCTGATATTACTCAATCCTTGAGATTGACCTTAAAGATTGAGAATTACAAACTCATGGAATTCAATGATATCTGAACTCGAGCTTGAACGAGAAAATATTTTGATCAAAATTACAAACCGATTTGTTTTCTGAAAACCCTATTCTCAATGCGTTCATTACCATTGAACGTAAAATCCTAGGAATTCACCTGGAATTCATTAGGTCACCTGAACCAAATCGGGTGCCAACCGTAAGAACGGTGGTTGCATAGCATGGTCAAAGACAGGACCTTGTGCCAGACCGAAAAATTATAAGGGTGAGCTTTACTATTGCTCCTACCAAGGATAGTAATTGCGTCCGACACGTTATAGACCATAATTAAAAGCATGTCAGGGGACATTGCCTTAACAGTTGCTTGTTCAACGCTTTCCTTTACAACCGGACGGTAGTTTACCGAAAGGTAATATACGGGACAAGTAAACTGGACGTGTTGCTTTCCAAATACAAGGTTAGCAAGTGGGTGACACAAAACCATAAGTTTTGAGCTAAAATTTTCAAATCTGAAACCCACCAAACCCACAAAAATATTTTGCAAACACCGGTAAAGGGTTATTCCGGAAAACTTATCTAGGGTAAAAACTAGATTTAATTTTCAAAAGATCAAATGTTTTCATAAAGATCCAATTTCCTTAATGGATCTAAATTTTTATAGTCATGTGGGACTGTAAACCATATCGTTACTACCATTGTTTATACCACCGTATAGAAATCACTGATGTACAAAGTGTGAAGAATAAAGACAAGCATTTAGTTGCAATTGTTCTATTTACAAGTGATATTCGTCTAAATAATAAAAGGTGAAGACAAAAGACAGATTCGACAAATTGAAGACGCAAACGACCAAAAAGCTCAAAAGTACAAAATACAATCAAAGAGGTTCCAATTATTGATAAGAAACGTCTCAAAATTACAAGAGTACAAGATTCAAAACGCAAAGTACAAGATATTAAATTGTACGCAAGGACGTTCGAAAATCCGACACCGGGACATAAGTCAACTCTCAACGCTCGACGCAACGGACTAAAAATTACAAGTCAACTATGCACATAAATATAATATAATATTTAAATAATTCTTATAATTATTTAATATATTATATTTATTTATAAAATGTCAGCAAACAAAGAGCCAAAAGCTGGTGAGCTGTATTCACAAACTCCGCGACTCGCGGAGTTTGAAGGCCAAAAGGGCCGCTAGTCGCGGAGCCCCAAAGTTTGAAACTCCCTATAAAAGCAACCGAATTCTGAGCATTTTTCATCCATCATATATCATTCTCTCTATCTATATCGTATATATTTATATTTATATTATAATTTTAATTTTAATTTTAATTTTAATTCTAATAATAAGGGTATGTTAGCGAATGTTGTAAGGGTGTAAGTCGAAATTCTGTCCGTGTAACGCTACGCTATTTTTAATCATTGTAAGTTATGTTCAACCTTTTTAATTTAATGTCTCGTAGCTAAGTTATTATTATGCTTATTTAATCCGAAGTAATCATGATGTTGGGCTAATTACTAAAATTGGGTAATTGGGCTTTGTACCATAATTGGGGTTTGGATAAAAGAACGACACTTGTGGAAATTAGACTATGAGCTATTAATGGGCTTTATATTTGTTTAACTAAATGATAGTTTGCTAATGTTAATATAAAGATTTACAATTGGGCGTCCCTATAAATTACCATATACACTCAATCGGACACGATGGACGGGGTATTTATATGTACGAATAATCGTTCATTTAACCGGACACGGGAATGGATTAATAGCCACTAGAATAATTAAAACAGGGGTGAAATTATGTACAAGGACACTTAGTATAATTGATAACAAAATATTAAAACTTTGGGTTACACTCAGTCGACATCCTGGTGTAATTATTAAACAAAGTATTAAAATCTTGTTACAGTTTAAGTCCCTAATTAGTTGGAATATTTAACTTCGGGTATAAGGATAATTTGACGAGGACACTCGCACTTTATATTTATGACTGATGGACTGTTATGGACAAAAACCAGACGGACATATTAAATAATCCAGGACAAAGGATAATTAACCCATGGGCATAAAACTAAAATCAACACGTCAAACATCATGATTACGGAAGTTTAAATAAGCATAATTCTTTTATTTCATATTTAATTTCCTTTATTTTATATTTAATTGCACTTCTAATTATCGCATTTTTATTGTTATTTTATTTAATTGCACTTTTAATTATCGTACTTTTTAATTATCGCAAGTTTATTTTATCGCACTTTTATTATTTGCAATTTCATTATCGTTATTTACTTTACGCTTTAATTTAAGTCTTGTATTTATTTTTAATATTTTACATTTGGTTTTAACTGCGACTAAAGTTTTAAAATCGACAAACCAGTCATTAAACGGTAAAAACCCCCCCTTTATAATAATAATATTACTTATATATATATTTGTATTTTTATAAAAGTAAACTAATATAGCGTTAAGCTTTGTTTAAAGATTTCCCTGTGGAACGAACCGGACTTACTAAAAACTACACTACTGTACGATTAGGTACACTGCCTATAAGTGTTGTAGCAAGGTTTAAGTATATCCATTCTATAAATAAATAAATATCTTGTGTAAAATTGTATCGTATTTAATAGTATTTTCCTGTAAAAATATAAGCTATTTCGTATACACCTCGCGAGACATCAACGGTTTATATAGGAGTTCTTCGATGCAATTTTTATGGCCACGATTAAGACACGTGTATGGGTGAGTTTAAATGTGGGGTATGAAATAACACTTTTACAGCTGGAGGCGCGTGAAGGATCTCAACCGTGCAAAATTAATCATAACAATGTCAGAAAAATTCGTCTACATTTAATGCCTGTAATGTTTTCCCCGAAGCAAATGGGCAATGAGCAGGCTAGTTTGGCATGCGTTATCAAAAGTTTAATAACTTAAACATTTTTCAAATGATTAAGTCATTAAACTGGGGGGACTTAATGTTGTATTCTATCATATACACGCATAAAAGGCATAATGGTTGCATAAAAGTAGCGTCAGGAAGGCTGGAAACAACAGTTTTGTGGAGTTATCCTTCCAGCGTTCTCCGCTGTACAGGCTGCTCCGTCATGCGTAAGCCCTGAAGGCCGCCTAGCGCGTAAGCCCTGGCCGGAGAACGCCACTTTCAGCGTAAATTTCAGATCACAAGTAACAGAATGTATCATCATCTGATACGTGTCCCCAAGCAATCTGGTGGATCTGACCCTATAAATAGACCCCTTGGGGTCGTCATTTTACACAGTTCAGACATTCTGACAACTTTGAGAGCTGAGACTTCACTTCTCTTTCTCTCTCTACTTTCTTTCACTAGAAGTCATCCGGCTAGCACTTTTACACTCTACGGATGACAGATTGGTTAAGCCACCCCACAAGTTTCTACATTTGTGAACCGGGTCTGCAGGGATTATTTCCCAAGGGTAAAAATCAATCGGCAACACTCCGTCCTCCTAAAGCTAGATTACTTCTAGTATCTTGTTAACACGTTAAGCCTTACCTCATAAGGAAATAGGTGTTAACAGTAAGTATGTACAGTTTTTATTTTATTTATATTTATTGCTTTTAACCTTCTGATAATAAACGCTGAATCGTTCGCTATAACGTATTAAATTGATATTCAATAAAATTAGGTATAATAAACCGAAATTATTGATATCATACAAAAATTTAATTCATCACTGCGAAATTTACCGTTTATTCATAAGGTATAAATATCTTTAATCAATTAATCCAAAATATTTCAGAAATTCGTCAGGAGTAAAACTAGGTAATATAGCCGAATTTACTTTACCCAAAAAAGGGACGTATATTTTTGTTAATATTTGATTGATTAAAGTGGGATAAAAGACTAAAAAGATTTTTATTTTTATTTTTACCTTGTTTTTAAAAGTAATATATAACTATATTATTTTAAATGTAAAATTGAAAAATTAATGTATATAAAAAATATTAATATTTATATAAAATTTTATGCATTTTAAATTTAAGTTTGGTGTGAATTTAAAAACAAAATTTACTTTATTTCATTAAGTTAAAAAATTGATTTTTAAAATTCGTCGTGAGTTGAAGACTAGGTCGTTGAACCAAAATTGCTTTACACGAGGGCGGGACGAGAAATTTTATTATCATTATTTTTAATTTTATTGATCTAAAGCATGCCAAAAATATTAAAAACTTAAAAAATCTTTGCTTTTAAAACGATCACCTTGAAATGAGAAATTTTAAATTTTGTAGAGGGACGAATTAGGTAAACGTACCGAAACGCCCTCAATCTAAAAAGAAACAAAATTTTAAATTAAGTGCTTATTTGTTTTTATAAGTAAAAGGTTTTTTTTTTAAAGAAAAAAAAGAAATACATCCCATGCGATCGCATGGGGATTGTACTGGGAATCCATGCGATCGCATGGTGGCCCAGAACTGGTCAGGATCAAAAAGGAACGAGCTGCTCTCTGTCTCTTCAAAAACACACACACAAACACGAATACACCCACAAAAACACTCAAAAATCGCCCATTTTTTCACCAAAATTCACGAAATTTGTTACTACAATCCGCCATAATCATGCGTTTGTTCAGATTAGGGAGCAAAAACATAAAAATATCACCCCTAAAACTCTTTAATTTCGAATTTATAGTGATTATGAACAATTTTTTACCTAATTTAATTTTGATGATTTCTAGCTTAATTAGAGTTAAATTGTTAGTATATTATGCGTATAAAACCTAGATTGATGCTATTTGTCATGATATGAAGCCTTAAACTTCAAAATTTTTAGAAATCAAGGGTTTGTGTTCTTGAGCAATTTGGGGCTTTTTTATATAAATGGGTTATGGCCGAATTTTGTTGTTAGTTCATGCTTAATTAAGTAGTGTAACATGTTTAGATTGCTAAATGATCCACACTTTGATCCTAAACATGATTTTTGAGCATCAAAGTGGACTTTTTAAGTCTAAAATTCATGAACTTGATTATTTTGATATAATTGCCATTTAAAACTTGTTTAATTGCTAGTAATGGTTATTTTGACATGTTATTTGAGTTAAATACTTATGAACATTGTGTACATTTTCATATATGCTTATTTGAAAAAATGTAGAATTGTTAAAATGATGAAAATGTGTATAAGTTAATATGAATTAAATATGTTATTGTAATTATTTTAATTTGTTATTTTGCTAACATTAATGCATATTTGGATGCACAAAATTTTGTGTTTAATGTTTTTTGCAGAAATTTACAAACACTGATGGTGGTGGTTCATCTTCACAACAACCTGAACAAGAACCAGATCAAGAACCACAACCGGAACCACAACCTGAACAACAACATCACTATGATCAACATTTAACATATCATGAGCCGGA
This sequence comes from Rutidosis leptorrhynchoides, assembly GCF_046630445.1. NCBI lineage: Eukaryota > Viridiplantae > Streptophyta > Magnoliopsida > Asterales > Asteraceae > Rutidosis > Rutidosis leptorrhynchoides. Next base: position 104,149,001 of record NC_092342.1, read on the forward strand.
ACAACTGTTTTACACTCATTATCGTCAATTTCAGCCTCACCCGAGGATTACGCACTTACTTATCAACGAACAACGGTTACATCCCAACCTAAGATTCGACCGATGTTGGACAGAGTACCCAAAATTTCAAAAGAACATGCACATATTGTACCACAAAAATATTAAAATGCCTCGGGTAATTGATTGGGAGCCTTTGGAAGCGGTTAACCTAGCTGACTCGGTTAGAGGTTTACTAGTTCAGAGGTATGGTAACTCTACATTTAACGATTGGATCCGTTTATTTACCACGCGTAGAACTATATATAGAGAATGGTGTATTGAATTGCTTAGCACTATAGAGTTAAATAATCAGGTTACTATGTTAGGAGATAAAAGTTTTATTAGATTTTTGTTAGGCGGTAGAATGTACAGGATGTCCATGTTGGACAAGGCTAGAGCTTTATTAATCTACACCCCCGTTGAGATTAATACACCTGATTGTACTAGTTTAATTGCCGAAGGTGAGAGAGTAGATAGGAATTTTGACAATGACGCTATATGGAGGCGTATGTCAAGATTTAGGGAATTTACGCGGGGTGGAAGACACTCCTATTTAGATATTGATAGGGCAGAACTCCGGGTAATAGATAGATTTTTAGCGAACTCGATTACCCAACGGGGTAGAAACAAGGAGAAAAAAGACCCAAAATGATTTATTCTATCTTAAGTGTATTCGAGACCCGATGAGCTTTGTTAATATTCCTTATTGCGTCGGCCACTATTTGTCTAAAGTTGTTGAGGGTATGCAAGCAGGAAGTATTATAGGGGGAGGTATTTTTGTTACTCTCATTAGAGAGTACTTAGGTGTAGATAAAGAGCAAGGGGGTCCAATGGTAGAGATTGAGGAACAAGCCGAGAGGATAGGATTGCAGGTTTATCAAGGTGCAAAGGTACTAACTCGGAGGCACAATATGCCAATACCATATCAGGGCGCCCATCCACAAGTAGAGAGTGGTTCGGACGAGGAGATGGAGGAAGCAGATGACATTAGTGTAGCGACCCGACAAAATCGTCATTGACAGTGTCGCTAACTTAGGTCCCGTTACGTGGTCGTAGTCCCTATATGAGACTCGTTTGACCAAAACTATGTCGCATTCATTTGAAAAGTACAAGACTTGCAAAGTTTAGTTTACCAAACGGATCGACAACAAGTTTAGGTTTACAAAAGTAGTAATGTATAAATGAAATAACTTGCGACATAATTAGTTGAAAATCACAGTTGCTGTAAATAGCGTAAGTATGTATGTATGCTTGACTCCAAGCAAGAAATCAGAGTGTATGCATGTATGCTCGACCTCAAGCAAGTATGAAAGTACGCGGAAGCATGTATCAAATAGCCATGTATGAACCTGAGAAACATATAGAAAACTGTCAACGAAAAACGTTGGTGAAATCATAGGTGTATTAATAAAAGTTATATTTTGAACCACAAGATTTAGTATTTCCATAAAATTGATCATCCAAAAGTAGCATTCCAAAAGTTTGTTCGCGAGCACCCAATTATCAATGCTTAACATTCCTTCCATAGAACCCCATCACAATAGTGTTAGAACATACACTGTTTCTCGAAAATATATTCCATTCGTAAACGGTAGCGAACCGTTTGAATGAGGGTTTGTCAAACCCGTATGGCCACACAATATAAGTTCTCGCTTACACCCTGCAAGTGTAACTAATGATAATCGAATTGAGGATTTTTGTTCTAACTCGCTGTGGAATGTTTGTTTCATCGTACTTGTATTCAAAGTATAAAAGTAAGTAGTAAAAAATATAACAAAGTATATATTTCTCAGCCCACAATTTAAAAGTATAAAAAGTTGTTGAAAAGGTGGGACTATGATCTCACCTCGAGTGCACGAGTATAAAATGTACTTCACAAAGTAAACGTGTGCATGAAAGTTGCTTAGCCTTGACCTAAACAAATAAGTTGTATCAATTAACCGGTTACGACACAAGGTCGGGTGAAATGTGTTCAATTAGTCCTATGGCTCGGTACGACTCGATTATGTAGCATGTGAATCAATTTGTCAAGTTTCATGCAAGATACAAGTATAGAAACAAGTTAGGAAGGTTGCACAATCATTTGGTTAAGTTTGACAAAAAGTCGAACTTCGGTCGGTCAAAGTCAACGAAAAGTCAACACGTTCGGGTCGGGTCCCGAACTATTTTTCTGAGGTTTTTAATCATATATGAGCATGTTAGAACAAGTTACATGTGAATCGGAGGTGCGTAACAAACATTATTCAAAAATCGACAAAGTTGGACAGACCACTTTGGCGCGCCGCGCGGGTACACGGCGCGCCGCGCCATTACCTGTGCAGAGAATTCTGGCAGTTTTCACACTCAAGCACGAATCCAACTTCAAATACCCATAAATCCTAAACCGTAAACACCCAAAACAAGTATCTTATATCGTTGGAAAGGTATTTTGACAAGGAATACAACTAACCACTTTTCACCAAGCAAAAACATCATTTACAATAGCCGAAATCTCGTCAAGTGGTCATTAAATGTTCAAAACCATCGTTTCAAGTTTACAAAACGCATTTTAAGATTCGGGAATGCAATTCACACATATGATTTGCCGTTTTGAAGGTAATGAAACATACAATACAACTAATCACTAACTAATAACATTTCATGGCATTCAAAATATCAAAATTTCCTTTTAGAGTTCATCAAACCCTAATCAAGAATCACAAAACCAATAATCATGTTAATGATGTTTTCCAAATCAACCTACACATCAAATTGATGCTAAAGATGCTAGTAACACTTTTAAAACATAAACTCTAACAATTTAACAACATTAACTCATCCAAAATTAAGGATTAAGCACACCCATTTCAAATGTTCAAACTAGTTACTCAAAACAACGAATCGAGCAAACAAAACATATACTCATGTTATACACGAGCCATATACACTAACTAACACAATTTCAAGTCAAAAACACGAATTTAGAGAAATCTAGAGTTTTTAGAAACCTTACCCCAAGCTATGAAATTGGTACCAAATCGAAGAGGATGAAGAGAGGATTCCAAATATGTAATTTGTTTTGATGTTTGCTTGCTAAATCCGATTTAGATGATGAATGTGTGATGAAGATCAAAAGGATTGAAGTTTGGGAGTAAAAATGGAGAGAAAAAGGAAAATGAAAAGAAAATAATAAATGGTGGGGAGGAGGTGGTTGACTAGTCAACCACTAGTTACTTCTTTGCTCACTTGACACCAATAGTCCCTCGAGTTTAAGAGCGGGTGCGGGAATTAACCGAACGAATATTTTAAAAACGCTTGAGTAAACGAGTGATGTTATAATTAAATAACGGGAAAATTAATTACGTTGGTCAACGGAAACTACGAATTTAAATAACGAAAGGTATTATTTAAAAAAAAAAGATAGTGTTAAAAATAAATTTAACGGAAAAACGCGGGATGTTACATTACCTACACCTTAAAAGAAATTTCATCCCGAAATTTAGTTGGAAGTAGTAGTCGTTGTTTCTTCCTCGAGATCTTGCGTTGTCGGTTCTACGAATAAGTGAAGGTACTCCCTCGGGTATTTCAACGAACTTCGACAGTCGCGATTTTACGTTGGTTTAAAGTTTGGTTTCACAATTCATAGTTTCATCGATAGGAATAATAAGTTTTTGTTTTGCGAGACACGTCTTTAAGTTTAGCGCATGGAATGTAGGATGAACGGAGACTCAAACGAGTCGGAAAATCTAAATGGCTAGCAACGGGTCCAAAACGCCCCAAGATTTTTAAAAGGATCAAAATATCGCGGATTTAGCTTTCTACGTTTCCCGAAATGAATTACACCTCCTCAAGATGCGACTTTTTATGTTACGCGGTTTTCCACATGGAATTTGAAAAGTTTACGTCTAACAGTAGCATAGCTCCTTTGGCGACTACGGTCGTCTCGAGCCTTTATGAGGTTAAAGAAGTTTCTTGGTTGTTCCATGAATTAGCTCGAGTTCGGTGGTTTGATTATCATTAACTTGGTTCTACAAAAGGAGAATGATGTTTCCGGTCACATAAGATTTCAAAAGGTGTGACGTTAACACTTGAATGATAAACATCGGCGTAAGAGAATTTAGTAAAGGCAATGACTTTTCTCAAGAAATTTTGAAGTCGATAACACAAATTCGTTTTATGATTCCCAAGGTTTGAATCCTATGTTTGTTTGGCCCTTCGAGATGCGTTGATGTGTTGTACTCATGTTTAAACGCGGTCCCGAGGCTTTTCGTAAAGCACTCCGAAATCTAGAAGTGAAACAAGAATCTCGATCTGAAATGAGGTACATTTCTGTAAGGTATGTTTGAACGGGTACATCAGGACTCGAAAACGTTAGTTAGAACAAGTTTCTCAAGAAATTTGTGTCGCGAAAGATTTATCTGTTTCCAAAAACGTTTGTCGGAGCAAGTTCTCATCGGTTTCTGAAAATGTTCGTCGGGGCTATTCACCCTCGAGGCGAGTACTAGTATAACGTGAAGAGTCTATCTCTCCATAGAAAATTTAGAATCAAAGATTTCCTTATACGGAAGTACGAGTGTAATACGAGAGAAGTTTCCACCTCGGTGTGAGCATAACAGGTATATTGTAGTTCGTTGATAAAACTGTGCGAGGACGAGAGAGTATTCATGTATAACGTATGTTTGAAGTTGAAAGAATTCGTCATTCATTCGGAAGCATAAATATGGTTCGACAATATTCGAAGGTGTGTCCCCGGTATGGTTGTTGTCGGTACTTTCGGAGTTTTCAGATGTCCAAACATGAATAGATGAAATCATGTACATGGCACATGGTGGTGATTAGGTTGATCGAGTCTAACCACCATCACGTGTCATTAGAACTTTGGTATGTCTTACCGTAATATAACCACGTTGATCGAGTGTCGTTATATTACGCTAACTCATACCTCCATTCCCACATCACTCCATAACATCAAGTTCGTGTAACTGTGAAGATCTAAAATGAACAAAATATAACGACGTCTCAAACGTGACTCGTATTAAATCGAAAGAATTTCTGCAACTCTAAGGAAGCCTTCCCCAAGGGAAGTGTATAAATGATTGTTCACGTCAATGCGGTTCGAGTCAGACAATAAGGTATTCAGGTATGAAAAGAGTAACGAGTCATGATAACGAGTAGCACGCAACCGTAGTGATAAATGTTGATGACGATACTCACCTAGAGTAGTAATGGTAGTAACACCAAAAAGTAGATTGTAAGAAACACCAGTGGGAAATCGATAGCAAGTTGAAACGGTGGCAAATAACAATCCGGGAGACAGAGTTCCCGAACAAGTGTGACTAATGAAGTCGTCGTCATCCATACATGTATGAATCTTGAATTTATGTGTGTTACCAGAAAGTGGCAGAATACGGATTTGTATGATGAAAGTTGGGTACCATTAAAAAGTTTGCCTAAGAATGATTCAAGTATAATGCACAAGTAGTCAAGTAAGTGCTATCTATAGCAAATGTATGTCAGAATGCAATGGCTAACTATCCGGTTTTAGTCTAGATTCACTAATGCGTCCCAACGACTCTGTCAGACACACTAATGCACATCCTAGTTCCCTACAACCAATGCTCTGATACCATCTGTAGCGACCCGACAAAATCGTCATTGACGGCGCCGCTAACTTAGGTCCCGTTACGTGGTCGTAGTCCCTATATGAGACTCGTTTGACCAAAACTATGTCGCATTCATTTGAAAAGTACAAGACTTGCAAAGTTTAGTTTACCAAACGGATCGACAACAAGTTTAGGTTTACAAAAGTAGTAATGTATAAATGAAATAACTTGCAACATAATTAGTTGAAAATCACAGTTGCTATAAATAGCGTAAGTATGTATGTATGCTTGACTCCAAGCAAGAAATCAGAGTGTATGCATGTATGCTCGACTTCAAGCAAGTATGAAAGTACGCGGAAGCATGTATCAAATAGCCATGTATGAACCTGAGAAACATATAGAAAACTGTCAACGAAAAACGTTGGTGAAATCATAGGTGTATTAATAAAAGTTACATTTTGAACCACAAGATTTAGTATTTCCATAAAATTGATCATCCAAAAGTAGCATTCCAAAAGTTTGTTCGCGAGCACCCAATTATCAATGCTTAACATTCCTTCCATAGAACCCCATCACAATAGTGTTAGAACATACACTGTTTCTCAAAAATATATTCCATTCGTAAACGGTAGCGAACCGTTTGAATGAGGGTTTGTCAAACCCGTATGGCCACACAATATAAGTTCTCGCTTACACCCTGCAAGTGTAACTAATGATAATCGAATTGAGGATTTTTGTTCTAACTCACTGTGGAATGTTTGTTTCATCGTACTTGTGTTCAAAGTATAAAAGTAAGTAGTACAAAATGTAACAAAGTATATATTTCTCAGCCCACAATTTAAAAGTATAAAAAGTTGTTGAAAAGGTGGGACTATGATCTCACCTCGAGTGCACGAGTATAAAATGTACTTCACAAAGTAAACGTGTGCATGAAAGTTGCTTAGCCTTGACCTAAACAAATAAGTTGTATCAATTAACCGGTTACGCCACAAGGTCGGGTGAAATGTGTTCAATTAGTCCTATGGCTCGTTACGACTCGATTATGTATCATGTGAATCAATTTGTCAAGTTTCATGCAAGATACAAGTATAGAAACAAGTTAGGAAGGTTGCACAATCATTTGGTTAAGTTTGACAAAAATTCGAACTTCGGTCGGTCAAAGTCAACGAAAAGTCAACACGTTCGGGTCGGGTCCCGAACTATTTTTCTGAGGTTTTTAATCATATATGAGCATGTTAGAACAAGTTACATGTGAATCGGAGGTGCGTAGCATAGAAAACATTATTCAAAAATCGACAAAGTTGGACAGACCACTTTAGCGCGCCGCGCATTACCTGTGCAGAGAATTCTGGCAGTTTTCACACTCAAGCACGAATCCAACTTCAAATACCCATAAATCCTAAACCGTAAACACCCAAAACAAGTATCTTATATCGTTGGAAAGGTATTTTGACAAGGAATACAACTAACCACTTTTCATCAAGCAAAAACATCATTTACAATAGCCGAAATCTCGTCAAGTGGTCATTAAATGTTCAAAACCATCGTTTCAAGTTTACAAAACGCATTTTAAGATTCGAGAATGCAATTCACACATATGATATGCCGTTTTGAAGGTAATGAAACATACAATACAACTAATCACTAACTAATAACATTTCATGGCATTCAAAGCATCAAAATTTCCTTTTAGAGTTCATCAAACCCTAATCAAGAATCACAAAACCAATAATCATGTTAATGATGTTTTCCTAATCAACCTACACATCAAATTGATGCTAAAGATGCTAGTAACACTTTTAAAACATAAACTCTAACAATTTAACAACATTAACTCATCCAAAATTAAGGATTAAGCACACCCATTTCAAATGTTCAAACTAGTTACTCAAAACAACGAATCGAGCAAACAAAACATATATTCATGTTATACACGAGCCATAGACACTAACTAACACAATTTCAAGTCAAAAACACGAATTTAGAGAAATCTAGAGTTTTTAGAAACCTTACCCCAAGCTATGAAATTGGTACCAAATCGAAGAGGATGAAGAGAGGATTCCAAATATGTAATTTGTTTTGATGTTTGCTTGCTAAATCCGATTTAGATGATGAAGGTGTGATGAAGATCAAAAGGATTGAAGTTTGGGAGTAAAAATGGAGAGAAAAAGGAAAATGAAAAGAAAATAATAAATGGTGGGGAGGAGGTGGTTGACTAGTCAACCACTAGTTACTTCTTTGCTCACTTGACACCAATAGTCCCTCGAGTTTAAGAGCGGGTACTGGAATTAACCGAACGAATATTTTAAAAACGCTCGAGTAAACGAGTGATGTTATAATTAAATAACGGGAAAATTAAGAACGTTGGTCAACGGAAACTACGAATTTAAATAACGAAAGGTATTATTTAAAAAAAAAAGATAGTGTTAAAAATAAATTTAACGGAAAAACGCGGGATGTTACAATTAGAGATGTCATTAGGGATAGTTATACTGATGTTTATCAGCATATAGATGAGGTGGAAATGAATAACCAGGCTAGGCATTGTCAGTATGAGCAGTGGAGAGCCGTGGATGTGTACGAACAATACAGGCAACTCCAGCATGATAGATGGGCCGTTCATCAGCACCAGATCATGAGCCAGCTATCATATCTGGTACCACCAGATCATGAGCCAGCTATCATATCAGGTACCACATAACTACATTCCGACTCGACCTGCATACTATCCACCACATCAGCCTGACATGCGACCACCTTTTGACCTGTACGACCCCAACCAAGCCTATCAGGACACCTATCACCAGCCATGGAACCCGAGCGATAACATGAACTGGAATCCATATCCAGATTGATACAATTCCATTGGTGATTTCTTATCTTTTATCATTTTTATATATTTATGTTTAAAACATATAATATTTTGATATTTTTACGTAATTTTTAATATTTTTACTATTGTGTTACTAATATTTCATATTTATAATTTGAAAGTGGGATATTAAGTCCCATTTCAAATTACCATGCATGTTTATATTAGTATTGTATGTATATTGTCAATTGTACACAACAGGGTAAAACAGCGAACTTTCAAAGACTGGCATTAAGTTCAGTAAAAGCTACTAATTTTGATGACAAGATGCAAAATATATGTGAAATGTCAACTACAGGAATGAACAAATGATGTACACCATTTATCATTCAAACAAACAACAATATGTTTGGAAACTTTGGTAAAATTTAATCATTTTTCTACGCTAATCACCCTCAATAATTTAAATTGTTACTGATTTCTTGCAAATGAGGGCATTGCAAGATCTTAAGTGTGGGAAGGGATTAAATTCTTTCATTTTAAACATTTGACTTATACACTTGGTTTAATAGCCACCGTTAAAATACTAGCAAAGCAGCAGTTGTATTAGAATCTAGTGCTCTCTGATAATAAAGAACAGTCCTAGTCTTATATACTAACTACCCACTTCTAGTAAAATTTTTAATTTTTTTTCAAATAAATGAACTCAAAATCATGTTTATACATATTTATGAACGATAAAACTAGGTGTTAACTCCAAAATTATTGTTACCTCGAAAAGGACATAAATTGAGAAACAACCCAAAACGCTTGAATTCATTTAAAATGGAATAGAAGGGAATAAAAAGGTAAAGAAAGAAATATAAAAGCCAAGTGTGGGAAAAATTTACCAAGTTATTTAAATCATATATCACATATTTTTGAACAAATAATTGAAGATACTTTTGTTTTGGACAATATTAATCAGTTTTACCCAGTTTATTGTAATATAAATGGAATTTAAAAGGAAGTAAAGTCTTTCGAGAAAAAGACACGCGCTTCTTAATTTCGATCAGGAAGTTGTCGTCCAGACCAGTTGTAGAGTCTACGAAAAACCTTGAAAAGTTTTCTCAAAAATCAGCTGGAAATCCACGGACCTCAGCATCAAACAGGGTCGCCAAGTGGTCAGACTTATTCTAAACATGAAAGGATCTGTCTCGTACAATGGGGGGAACCGTGCAAATTAGCTTATAAGACTAATGAATCAGATCCCCAGAAAGGATAATCTCCTTAAAAGATTAAAAATCAGCATTTAAGCCTGATATTATGTAAAGACTCGTCCTAATCCATAAGAATGAATACAATAACATATGATTACATTGCGAGGTATTTGACCTCTATATGATACATTTTACAAACATTGCATTCGTTTTAAAAGGCAAACTTTCATTACATCGAAAGTTGATGGCATGCATACCATTTCATAATACATCCAACTATAATTGACTTAATAATAATCTTGATGAACTCAATGACTCGAATGCAACGTCTTTCGAAATATGCCATGAATGACTCTAAATAATATCCCTAAATTGAGCTAATGCACAACGGAAGATTTCTTTAATATCTGAGAATAAACATGCTTTAAAGTGTCAACCAAAAGATTGGTGAGTTCATTAGTTTATCATAAATAATCATTTCCAATATTTTAATAGACCACAAGATATTCATATTTAGAAGACACTCTGTGCAGGTCTGCTCACTGCTGTAAAAATCATTCATATGAAGAACACCAGAACCTTTCAAACAACTCACCAACGGTAGCTAATGCGTAGTGCAATGACAAAATCATCTCACCGTGGTAGTTAATACAATATAATTTATACAACGGTAGCTAGTGCGTAGTGCAATGCAAAATCATCTCACCGAGGGTAGTTAAAACGGTAGCTAGTGCGTAGTGCAATGCAAAATCATCTCATCCATTACTAACTACAAAATCGAACACAATATAATACAACGGTAGCTAACGCGTAGTGCAATGCGAAATCATCTCACCGAGGGTAGCTAAAATGGTAGCTAGTGCGTAGTGCAATGCAAAATCATCTCACCGTTACTAACTACAAAATCGAACCATATCGGTAGCTAACGCGTAATGCAATGACGAAATCATCTCACCGATGGTTGATAATACAATCTTTATAGAAATCGAACCTCCGAATCCAAATAATTCTATCATAGAATGTAGTTTTGAATATTTGTGTCTATTTCGTCAAACGTTTATCAAATGCAGTTCATGTATTCTTAGTTCAAAAATATATCTCAAGAGTATTTAGTAAAACAGTTATAAAAAGAGCGCATGTATTCTCAGTCCCAAAAGTAATGAGTAAAAAGGGAGCAAATGAAACTCACAATACAATATTTTGAAGTAAAAATATGCATACGACGCAATTGAACAATTTGCAGGGTTGGCCTCGGATTCACGAACCTATATCATTTGTATATATAGTAATCGAATAAGTTTGTATATACATAATTTACAAATTATATCATTTTTATATTAATAATATATATACGTCTTATATATTCATTTTGTATATAAAAATATTAATTTTGTTATGTTTTAAGTATTAAATACATCTTTATATATATATATATATATATATATATATATATATATATATATATATATATATCATTTGTTTATTAAGATAATTATTATAGTAATACTCAAATAATATTTGTAATGATAAATATGATAATGATAATACTTGATATTAGTAATAATGATAATAATGATAATAATTCTATTAGTAATAAAATTAATGATATTAATAATAAAAAAATATATTAATTTTACTGTTAGTGTTGGTTATGATAATGATTTTAGTAATTACATAATAATAATAATCATTATAATATACATAATAATACTTATAATGATAATAATAATAATAATGATTATGATACTTATAATGATAATTATAATACAAATAATAATTATAATACTAGTAATGATACTAATAATAATACTATAACTTATAAAATGATACAAGTATTAGTTTTTAATGAACTAATAATAAATTTTATGATTTTAATAGAAATTATAATAATATTCATAATATTCATAATCATAATAATATTAATGATAATAATACTAATATACTAATAACAATCAAAATCATAATGATAATAATTAATATTCATGATAATAAATAATAATAATAATAATAATAATAATAATAATAATAATTATTATTATTATTATTATTATTATTATTATTATTATTATTATTATTGTTATTATTATTATTATTATTATTATTATTATTATTATTATTATTATTATTATTATTATTATTATTTTGGTAAGAAAGACTACCTCCAAAAGCTTTAAAAAAAATGGCCAGAACCAGATTTGAACCCGTGACCTCTCGGTATCCAACACAACACCCTAACCATTCCTTCTGCCATGTATTTCTAAATTTAAAACCCATCCCTTTATATATAAACCGTACTCTGTATGTTCTTCTTCCTCACATAACCACTCAACCAGAAACCAAAGACTAACATACTAATGATTTGATTTGTTTGAGTTTGGAAGTGTAAGTGAAACAGAAAAGATTGGGATGTGGTTGAGCTGTTTGACTAAAATAGAAAAAAAAAAAACGTTGCAGTGGCTTCAAACATCAAGAACACAACTCAATCATCAAAATCAAATTTTTGGATGTTTCAGACCATGGTATCTAAATGAAAAAGGTTCTAAATCGATATTAGAAACTGTCTGAGTCATCAATTAAACCTAAAACATCAACACTGCTACGAATTTTATGATGAACACAAGTTTAGACTTTTTTGATATTACCTTTGACTCCAAATTTGAAACTCAAATTGCTGAATGGAAGAACGAATTTTTGCAAAAAGATCATTTAGTACATTCCTAACAAAACTGCATTAATAGATTTTAAAATAAATCTCAAATTCGGTGTTTAGAAAAAAAATTGAAGAGCAGAGTACCGGGACTGTTTTCTTGAATTTTGATTTGATTTTTCTGATATCAATTTGTATTGCCCTTCCAGAGTATTAGATAGAGATTAATATATATAATTGCAGTGTAATGGAACAATTAGCTTTTTGTTTTGTAGCTTGATTGACTCGACCATTAGTACAAATTTGAAACAGAAGATGAAGAAATTAATAACAGATATATATAATTTTCTAACTAATTCGTACAATTCAAAGATTTTCATATCAGATTAATAATTTATATGTGATTGTGATGTATAACCAAATACGTATCCTCTGTGTATAATAGGTATATATCCGTAGTATATATAAATAGCTGTGTATTATATATATATGTATTTATATATATTTGATTTTATAAATCTATTTATATATCTGATTATATATATTTGTTTATATATATCTAACTGAAATTTGCATATGCATTTGTATAACTATATATATATCGACTATAAATATATATATATATATATATATATGTATTTTAAATATATAAGGAAACATAATAATATTTATTATACAAACATTAATATTAAATAATAATAATAATAATAATAATAATAATAATAATAATAATAATAATAATAATACTAATACTAATACTAATACTAATACTAATAATAATAATAATAATAATAATAATAATAATAATAATAATAATAATAATAATAATAATAATAATAATAATAATAATAATAATAATAATAATAATAGAAATACTAATATGATTAATGATTAAAATAATTAATAATACTAATATTAACATTATTAATGATAAAAGTAATAATAATAATAATAATAATAATAATAATAATAATAATAATAATAATAATAATAATAATAATAATAATAATAATATTAATAATAATAATATGATGGTATTAATAATAACAATAATAATGATTTTAATAAATTTAATAATCATTAATACATATGATAATAACAATAAAGATGAATATAATAATATTATTAATGATACCAATAATATTACTTATAATAATACTTATTATTAATGATAATAATAAGATTAGTAATAATAATCTATCACTTTATATATATCAAATTTCTTATCTATAGATAATAATATTAATAATAATAGTATTGATATTAATATTGAAAGAAATAACAATGTTATTGTAACAATTATATTAATAATTAATTTAATACATTAGTATTACATGTTATTGATTATGTAATATAACTATACAATGTATATTATAAAACTAATATTGAATATTAAATTTTTATACATTTTAACATATTTTTATAGTAATAATTATGTATAGAAATCATATATTTTTATATAAGTTCATTTTAATTATTTTATATCTTATTTCACATATTTAATGTTAATGTTTAAATTATATTTTATTATTTTCAATTATTATTATATATATACCTACATTTATTTATATAACTATATTTATTTACAAACAATGTTCGTGAATCGTCGGAAACAGTCCAAGGTTGAAGGTTTTCCATGTAAACTGTTCAAAATTTTTGAGACTCAATATTACAGACTTTGCTTATCGTGTCGAATTCATATTAAGATTAAGTTTAAATTTAGTCGGAAATTTCCGGGTCGTCACAGTACCTACCCGTTAAAGAAATTTCGTCCCGAAATTTGATCGAGGTCGTCATCGCTAACAATAAAAATGTTTTCATGACGAATATGGGTTGATAAATAGAGTTTTATCATCATAGAGTAATATGGATAAAACAATTCGATTACGCGAAGAGTATAAGTGAAGCTATCACAAAAGAGTGAAATAAGAAAATAGTGATTTGTCTCATCTTTTGACATCATCACAGTTGATCTCTGGAGTAAAGAAAATCTTTGTAATCTATACAAGATTTGATTCTTCGGCGATTAAGGAAATTAGGATCCGATTTAAATGCGATCATCTGTTTTGATTGCTTTGTCATATATTTTACTATAAATCCACCCCCATCGTTTCCTTACAACTCACACCTTCTATTCTTTCTCCCTCAACTCATACTTTAAAGCATTCATTAATATGCTCTATCCAGTACTGATTCTTGATATATTCCTAACTTTCATATATGTCGTTCTTCTTTTTCATCTACCATCGGAGGATTTTATTTATTTTTACTATTACCTTGGGGTTATAGTAATTTTAATTCTCACGTGCCTTTACGTTGCAATACGTATTGATATGCACGGTTTGTAATTTACGTGTTGTTGTCGAGCTTTATATTTTCTTTTATATTCAAGAGTTCCATACTTTTGTCTCCACTTCCCGACTTCAAGTCAAGCGAATAACGGTCCAGAATTAGTAGGTATGGGTTTCAAAATGAACATAGTTAATGTTCTAAGAAGAGAATTGTAATGGCACGATCTTCATTTGTCAAATTACAAGAATATTTTGGAAAAGACCGGATCATTAAGAAAAATATTTTCTTGATATGTTTAGAGGTTAAATAGAATACAAGAGTCGTATAACATGGCACATGATGACGTTATGATCTGTGAATCATCACGTTCCATTTAGAAACTTATCATGAATTACTGTAATATAATCACGTTGATCAAGTGTCATTATATTATACTCACTCATGCTTCAGTTCCCAACACTACTTCAAAAATATTCATATTTTAAACTCGAAGGTTTCAAAATTTAGAAACTAAAACAGTTTCCTTTATGATGTGATACAGATAACGCGAGGAGATAAATGATTTCAGATAAGAATAGTTATGAAAATATCTTCAGAAATATGGAGGATATTTATAATGAAAGATATGATGATATCTTAGAATATCTAAGATCAGAGGATGATGAAGAATATTGTCCGCAAGAGTTTTGAGTCAGGAGTAAGGTATTTGCTAAGGATTTCAGTAGACACTAAATCATTTGGATTCTTTAAAGGTAGATTTCGTCCTTGTAATTTGTCCACAGCCTCCTTCATAGTTTGCTCAATCCGTTTTCCAGTTCTAAACCTTCTCTTTTTCTGAGCTTTGCCAACACACTATTCTTTATCATCAATCTTTTGACTATTATGGTTGTCTACAGTTTTTGCTGCTTCATTCAGCTTTTCTAAAACCTTAGAGAACTAAATCGTAGATTGGGGTGTTTTTCAGAAACTTCACATTCGAAGTATGAAGTTTTAGGAGATAGACGTTATATGTATATATAACTGTTGAAGTAGAAACGCTGCGAGATTTCAAAATACTGATTGCTGATTCCTGGTAATTGATATAGCAATTCTTGTTACAAGATGTGGATGAGTATATGATAAGGTTTTAATGAATAATTATAATGACTTTTCGGAGAGGCTAAAGTCAAAGGGTAATGAAGTTGCTCGTACATCTGTTGATAATGTGGTGGAATATAAAAGGCTCTCCGGTAACAACATAGTAATCGTATATGTCAGGGTTATAATAAGACTACTCCGGATGAAAATCGAAGTTGATTTGCTGAAGCTGTGACAAAACTGACTAATTTGAAAAGGAATCGCAAAGTTACTTTTGCTAATAAATGCCAAAGAGTCTGACACGGATACGTGTTAAACTATGACTTTGGTTTCGAGGGTTTTTCAGGTACAAGACTATGGGTAACATGTGGTTGAATCATCATCTCGATTGTTCATTGTTTGAAGTGTCTTCGGGAATTTCGAAGGGTTTGAACACAGATCGTAATCATCAATACACATATGTTGTTCTAGAATTTTGAATGATACGAATATTTTTCTGGACTCTATGTATAGAAATGATGTCCTATCACAGTTTTGAAATCAAAGTATAGCTTTGAAAACTGTAGGAATCTAAGAGTAATGATTTCAGTTATATCTCGAATTGAATTCTGAGATTTCAAAATCAGAATATGTAATTGGATTTGAATGAGTATGGTTGTTTTGATTTCTATAAAAGAATGTATTTTGTTGTGAAAGTAGTGAGTATAGTCGATGATTGCTGAATCAGATTCGAAGAATGTAACATATTAATTTTGTATTTATATCTCTCGAGTATTACCTACCCGTTAAATTTTTTTTTTACAATTAATATTTTGTATAAAAGAATTTTATTACAGTCTTTATGAAAATATATATATATATATATATATATATATATATGTATATATGTATATATATATATATGTATATATATATATATGTATATATATATATATATATGTATATTTTTTTATATGTAACATAGATTTAATGAGTTAATATTAAATTAAACTCATTTGGTTTACGGTTGAAACTAGAATTGAATAATCCCTAAACTTAAGAAATTACATAACTTTTACGGAGTATTTCTTCAATGTGATTGAAATTATGAATCAATACTTCGTTATTTGTTGATGCATGATGTTGGTATTTATGGAATCCTTGTGAACTTTGCAAGGTACGAATGATGTTATCTGAAAAGTTTCGAGTACATCGATGATGAAAGTGTAAAATCAAACATATATTCGAATAATACACTTGATTTTGAAATTTATTGAATTGAGACAGAGATTGTAATTAACGATGGTTAAGTTGCGGACGAAGGACGTACATCATTGCATATTTGTAATATGAATTAACCGAGTAGTTAAGATTCACACATAATAGCTTAGTACGGAAAGATTTATTATGGTTTAAAAATTTATATATATAAAATATACATATAAATCTTTCGGTGGAAATGAGTTAATACTTCATAACTCGTTGATACAATATACTCGTTGTTGATTCTTAATGATGTCCACAGTGATTCTTGAACTGATGGAGTTTGTGATGTTATAGGTGCTGCTGATTCTGACGATGCTGAAGGCACTAACTGTGCTGGTGATACTACGGTATTGTTGATGTTGTTGGTAAAACAAGTCTAGCTTGTAAATCACACACCATCTTGTCGGGGTTTCTACTCTTCCTCCTATCATTTTGGTTCACTCATCTGATTTCTTGTTAGGGTTAAAATAGATAATCTCTAAGACTTTAGAGATTACCTAATCGCCGCAGAACATTTTTCTAATGAAGTTATGAATCAATACTTCATCGGTTATTGTTGTTGGTACTCCTTGGTATCTGTGGTGTGTGTGACATTGATGCTCGAGGTACCGATTGTGATGTTAAGGTATGGGATGTGAATGTTGCTGTTGTGGTGGTGATGGTACTGTTTGCGTTGCTGATGGTGGTACCAGTTATGCTGCTGGTGCTGCTGCTGGTGTTTGTAACCTTTGCACCATATTCTCCAAAGCCACTACTCGAGCGTGAAGCTCGTTGATATCTTCTATTACACTGGGGTGATTGTCGGTTTGGACGAGCGGATAAATAAAATCTACAATTTGATGTAGTATATATTCGTGACGGGATACTCTGGAAATGAGAGAGAAAATGGTGTTTCGGACAGGTTCGCCGGTAAGTGCTTCAGGTTCATCTCCAAGAGGGCAGTGTGGTGGTTGGAAGGAATCACCTTCTTCTTGTCTCCAATGATTGAGGAGGCTACGAACCCATCCCCAATTCATCCAGAATAGATGATGACTGATTGGTTGGTCCATTCTGGTCACACTACGTTCGGAGCTTGAGCGAAACTCCATATCGGAATCCGAGGGACTTGAACTAGTGGCGAATTCCATTTCGTACGATTGAACAAAAGGATTTTTTTTCGATATGAAAATATTTATGACTATCAGATGTATTCTAATTACATAGCATAGCTATATATATAGAACAAAAGATATCGTAGATTACGGAGGAATTTACGGAATATGTTAGACAAAGTTTACAGTAACAAATATGCTAAGATATAAATTAGCAGATACGCTAAGATATGAATTTTTGTCTATACATTATTCATGCAATCAATGCGATAAGATGTGTTTAGACTAAGAATGATAAGTAGGAAATTTTTTGACGAAAATGATAAGCAAAACTTTTGACATGCAAACACGGTCAAAGTCCAGACTCACTAATGCATCCTAACGACTTATCAGTTAGACACACTAATGCAGACCTGGTTCGATAAGACCACCGCTCTGATACCACATGTAAAGACCCGTCCTAATCCATAAGAACGAATACAATAACATATGATTACATTGCAAGGTATTTGACCTCTATATGATACATTTTACAAACATTGCCTTCGTTTTAAAAGACAAACTTTCATTACATCGAAAGTTGACGGCATGCATACCATTTCATAATACATCCAACTATAATTGACTTAATAATAATCTTGATGAACTCAATGACTCGAATGCAACGTCTTTCGAAATATGCCATGAATGACTCCAAATAATATCCCTAAATGGAGCTAATGCACAGCGAAAGATTTCTTTAATACCTGAGAATAAACATGCTTTAAAGTGTCAACCAAAAGGTTGGTGAGTTCATTAGTTTATCATAAATAATCATTTTTAATATTTTAATAGACCATAAGATATTCATATTTAGAAGACAATATGTGCAGGTCTGCTCACTGCTGTAAAAATCATTCATATGAAGAACACCGGAACCTTTCAAACAACTCACCAACGGTAGCTAATGCGTAGTGCAATGACAAAATCATCTCACCGTGGTAGTTAATACAATATAATTTTTACAACGGTAGCTAGTGCGTAGTGCAATGCAAAATCATCTCACCGAGGGTAGTTAAAATGGTAGCTAGTGCATAGTGCAATGTAAAATCATCTCATCCGTTACTAACTACAAAATCGAACACAATATAATACAACGGTAGCTAACGCATAGTGCAATGCGAAATCATCTCACCGAGGGTAGCTACAATGGTAGCTAATGCGTAGTGCAATGCAAAATCATCTCACCGTTACTAACTACAAAATCGAACCATATCGGTAGCTAACGCGTAGTGCAATGATGAAATCATCTCACCGATGGTCGATAATACAATCTTTATAGAAATCGAACCTCTGAATCCAAATAATTCTATCATAGAATGTAGTTTTGAATATTTGTGTCTATTTCGTCAAACATTTATCAAATGCAGTTCATGTATTCTTAGTTCAAAAATATATCTCAAGAGTATTTAGTAAAACAGTTATAAAAAGAGCGCATGTATTCTCAGTCCCAAAAGTAATGAGTAAAAAGGGAGCAAATGAAACTCACAATACGATATTTTTCAGTATAAATATGCATACGACGCAACTGAACAATTTGCAGGGTTGGCCTCAGATTCACGAACCTATATCATTTGTATATATATATTAATACACCTAATCGTAATCGAATAAGTTTGTATATACATAATTTACTAATTATATCATTTTTATATTAATAATATATATACGTCTTATATATTCATTTTATATATAAAAATATTAAGTTTGTTATGTTATAAGTATTAAATACATCTTTATATATATATATATATATATATATATATATATATATATATATATATATCATTTGTTTATTAAGATAATTATTATAGTAATACTCAAATAATATTTGTAATGATAAATATGATAATGATAATACTTAATATTAGTAATAATGATAATAATTCTATTAGTAATAAAATTAATGATATTAATAATAAAAAATATATTAATTTTACTGTTAGTGTTGGTTATGATTATGATTTTAGTAATTACATAATAATAATAATCATTATAATATACATAATAATACTTATAATGATTTTTATTATTATTATTATTATTATTATTATTATTATTATTATTATTATTATTGTTATTATTATTATTATTTTGGTAAGAAAGACTACCTCCAAAAACTTTAAAAAAAATGGCCAGAACCAGAAATGAACCCGTGACCTCTCGGTATCCAACACAACACCCTAACCATTCCTTCTACCATGTATTTCTGAATTTAAAACCCATCCCTTTATATATAAACCGTACTCTGTATGTTCTTCTTCCTCACATAACCACTCAACCAGAAACCAAAGACTAACATACTAATGATTTGATTTGTTTGAGTTTGGAAGTGTAAGTAAAATAGAAAAGATTGGGATGTGGTTGAGCTGTTTGATTAAAACAGAAAATAAAAAAAAAACGCTACAGTGGCTTCGAACATCAAGAACACAACTCAATCATCAAAATCAAATTTTTGGATGTTTCAGACCATGGTATCTAAATGAAAAAGGTTCTAAATCGATATTAGAAACTGTCTGAGTCATCAATTAAACCTAAAACATCAACACTGCTACGAATTTTATGATGAACACAAGTTTTGACTTTTTTTGATATTACCTTTGACTCCAAAATTGAAACTCAAATTGATGAATTGAAGAACGAATTTTTGCATAAAGATCATTTAGTACATTCCTAACAAAACTGCATTAATAGATTTTAAAATAAATCTCAAATTCGATGTTTAGCAAAAAAAAAATTGAAGAGCAGAGTACCGGGACTGTTTTCTTGAATTTTGATTTGATTTTTCTGATATCAATTCGTATTGCCCTTCCAGAGTATTAGATAGAGATTAATATATATAATTGCAGTGTAATGGAACAATTAGCTTTTTGTTTTGTAGCTTGATTGACTCGACCATTTGTACAAATTTGAAACACAAGATGAAGAAATTAATAACAGATATATAATTTTCTAACTAATTTGTACAATTCAAAGATTTTCATATTAGATTAATAATTTATATGTGATTGTGATGTATAACCAAATACGTATCCTCTGTGTATAATAGTTATATATCCGTAGTATATATAAATAGCTGTGTATTATATATATATATATATATATATATATATATATATATATATATATATATACATACTTGATTTTATAAATCTATTTATATATCTGATTATATAACTATATATATATCGACTATAAATATATATATATATATATATATATATACATATATATATATATATATATATATATATATATATATATATATATATATATGTATGTATGTATTTTAAATATATAAGGAAACATAATAATATTTATTATACAAACATTAATATTAAATATTAATAATAATAATAATAATAATAATAATAATAATAATAATAATAATAATAATAATAATAATAATAATAATAATACTAATAATAATAATAGAAATACTAATATGATTAATGATTAAAATAATTAACAATACTAATATTAACATTATTAATGATAAAAGTAATAATAATAATAATAATAATAATAATAATAATAATAATAATAATAATAATAATAATAATAATAATAATAATAATAATAATAATAATAATAATAATAATAATAATATGATGTTATTAATAATAACAATAATAATGATTTTAATAAATGTAATAATCATCATTAATACATATGATAATAACAATAAAGATGAATATAATAATATTATTAATGATACCAATAATATTACTTATAATAATACAAATTATAATAATACTTATTATTAATGATAATAATAAGATTAGTAATAATAATCTATCACTTTATATATATATATATATATATATATATATATATATATATATATATATCAAATTTCTTATCTATAGATAATAATATTAATAATAAAAGTATTGATATTAATATTGAAAGAAATAACAATGTTATTGTAAAAATTATATTAATAATTAATTTAATACATTAGTATTACATGTTATTGATTATGTAATATAACTATACAATGTATATTATAAAACTAATATTGAATATTAAATTTTTATACATTTTAACATATTTTTATAGTAATAATTATGTATAGAAATCATATATTTTTATATAAGTTCATTTTAATTATTTTATATCTTATTTCACATCTTTAATGTTAATGTTTAAATTATATTTTATTATTTTCAATTATTATTATATATATACCTACATTTATTTATATAACTATATTTATTTACAAACAATGTTCATGAATCGTCGGGAATAGTCCAAGGTTGAAGGTTTTCCATGTAAACAGTTCAAAATTTTTGAGACTCAATATTACAGACTTTGCTTATCATGTCGAATTCATATTAAGATTAAGTTTAAATTTAGTCAGAAATTTCCGAGTCGTCACATATTACTCAATCCCTGAGATTGACCTTAAAGATTGAGAATTACAAACTCATGGAATTAAATGATATCTAAACTCGAGCTTGAACGAGAAAATATTTTGATCAAATTAAAACCGATTTGTTTTCTGAAAACCTATTTTCAATGCGTTCATTACCATTGAACGTAAAATCCTAGGAATTCACCTGGAATTCATTAGGTCACCTGAACTAAATTGGGTATCAACTGTAAGAACGGTGGTTGCATAGCATGGTCGAAGACAGGACCTTGTGCCAGACCGAAAAACTATAGGGTGATCTTTGCTATTGCCCCTACAAAGGATAGTAATTGCATCCGACATGATGTAGACCATAATCAAAAGCATGTCATTATACAGTGCCTTAACAGTTGCTTGTTCAACACTTTCCTTTACAACCGGACGGTAGTTTACCGAAATGTAATATACGGAACAAGTAAACTGGACGTGTTGCTTTCCTAATACAAGGTTAGCAAGTGGGTGACACAAAACCATAAGTTTTGAGCTAAAATTTTCAAATCTGAAACCCACAAAACCCACAAAAATATTTTGCAAATACCGGTGAAGGGTTATTCCGAAAAACTTATCTAGGGTAAAAGCTAGATTGAACTTTCAAAAGATCAAATATTTTCATAAAGATCCAATTTCCCAAAAGGATCTAAATTTTTATAGTCATGTGGGACTGTAAACCACAATGTTACTATCATTGTTCATACCGCCGTATCAAAATCACTGATGTACAAAGTGTGAAGAATAAAGAAGTTGTGACGACCCGAAAATTTCCGACTACATTTAAACTTAATCTTGTATGGTTTCGACACGATAAGCAAATTCTGTAATGTTGAGTCTCTAAATGTTTGAAACTGGTTACATGAATTCAATTGACCTTTGACCATTTCCGACGATTCACGAACTATTACTTATAAATAAATAAATACATATATATTTAAATATATACATATATATAATAATTTGAAATATAGTTTGATATAATATATGATTTAAATTATAAAATGATTTAAGAGATAATAAAATTTATTATTAAAATAAATCTATATATACATAAAAAGTATATTAAATATATATTTTGTAATTTCGAAGTTATTTAGTGAGTAAAGGTAACGCTTAATTTTCATTCGATTGATAGTAAGCGAGTTAAAAAGGAACTTATGTGATTTTAAAATAAACGGTGATCCAAAAATGAGTTTTATAAATTATAAACTTATTAATAATACAATTAAAAGTTATTTGTTAATTTTTAAAAAAAATTTATATTTTACTTGGGATTGGTAGTGAATAATTAATGTAAAATTTATTTAATAGTTAATGCTCAAATTTTATACCATAATGACCAAAATAAATAAATATAGTTAATTTAAAATTTTGAGATTTTTCTGAAGACTTTTATCCGTCACCGATTTCAAATAGTGCACGATACACAGTTCGTGAAAACCGTCAGTAGGATACATACAATGAAACGTCACGAGTGTTCAATTGAAGATTCTATTTCTTTACAAATCATCTTTTCATGTACCACATGAATTATTATTTAATTATATTATTATTATTATTATTATTATTATTATTATTATTATTATTATTATTATTATTATTATTATTATTATTATTATTATTATTATTAAATTTAAATACTAACATTAATATTAACATAATGAAATGTTATTATTATTATTATTATTATTATTATTATTATTATTATTATTATTATTATTATTATTATTATTATTATTATTATTATTATTGTTACTATTATTAATACTACAAATAAATTGACTAATGTTATTACCAAAAATTATTATTATATATCATTATGAAATTTAACTATTAGTATTACTATCATTATTTAGTATTATCATAATTATTATTTTAACAAATAAAAGATATCTATAAAAAAATATATATATAGTTATTAAATATATATTATAAGTATATCTAAATTCTATTTTAATATAAAAATAACATGCATAGATATATAAAAAATATGAAATAATAAATACATTAATGTTTTTAAATAAGAAATATATTTTATATATATATATATATATATATATATATATATATATATATATATATATATATATATATATATATATATATATATATAAACTGAGTTGAATACCATTATATGTTTATTATATGTGTTAATATATATAAATAGTATAGGTTCGTGAATCCAAGGTCAACCCTGCATTGTTCAATATAGTCATATGTATTTTTACTACAAAATACATTAGGTGAGTTCATTTGATTCCTTTTTACTCTTTACATTTTTAGGACTGAGAATACATGCGCTACTTTTACAACTACTTTATTAAATGCTTTTGAAATATATTTTGAACTGCGAATACATGAAATGCTTTTATAAATGTTTGACGAGATAGACACAAGCAAAACATTCCTCGAATATTATTGAATTATGTGGACTTGATAATTGCCACCATTGAATTATGTGGACATGATAATTGCCACCATTGAATTTTGTGGACGTGATAATTGCCACCATTGAATTATGTGGACATGATAATTGCCACCAGTTGATGTGAATGTTATATATCGAGAGAATGATTTTATACACAGGTTATGTGTATGTTATTTTTGTGCACAAGATATGTGTACGGTTACTATTATTTATGAAAATGCTTTCGTACACGAGAAAGATGTAATGTATTTAAAAGATATAGTATGTACATTACAGGTGGGTATAGGATTCGGGCCCATTTGTACCATGCAACATTTAAATTTTGTGGTCTATCAAAATGATGAATTTTATTGTTTTATGATAAACCTATGAACTCACCAACCTTTTGGTTGACACTTTAAAGCATGTTTATTCCCAGGTATGAAAGAAATCTTCCGTTGTACATTTGCTCATTTTAGAGACATTACTTGGAGTCGATCATCGCAATGGGACCAGATGTTGGTGACATCGTCCAGATGGATTAGGACGGGGTATGACATGTGGAATCAGAGTGGTGGTCTTAGTGAAACAGGTCTTGCATTAGTGTGTCTAACTGATAGTCATTAGGATGCATTAGTGAGTTTGGACTTCGACCGTGTCTGCATGTCAAAAGTTTTGCTTATCATTTTTGTCGGCAATAATCTGCTTATCATCCTTAGGAAATTATCTGCTCATTATTCTTAGTCTAGACACATTTTACTGCATTGACTACATGAATAGTGTATAGACAAAATTCATATTTTAGCGTATCTGTTACTGTAGACCTTGCCTGATATCTCTCGTAAATTTCTCCGTAATTTAAGGGATCCTGGTACTATATATATCTATGCATATTATGCATTGAGAATACATCCAACTATAAATTGTTGTCACTAAACTCTTCATATCAAAAATCTTTTCTGTGATCGCGTAAGATGGCCTCTACGAATCGACCAGGTTCCTCTGACTCCGAAGACAGCGTGACAGGAACACACCAACCAATCAACTACCGTGATTACTGGATAAAATGGGGGTGGGTTCGCGACATACTCACCCTATGGAGAAGGGAAGAAGGTACTCCATATCATGAACCGAATCTACCACCTAACCTTGGAGTACTCGACCCGCTCACCGGCGAACCTGTTCGCAACACTGTTTATACCCTTTTTACAAGAATTTTTCGTCTTGAGGCTACCATTAACGGAACTAGAGAAGATATCCGACCTCTACCTCACACTGATAACCAACCAGGGTTAGTAGAAGAAGTTAAAGAACTCCGAGCTCGAGTGTTAACTTTAGAGAGCATGATACACAATTTTCAAGCACCAGCAGTATCACTAACACCAGTAACATCACCAGACTTAGCACTAACAGCACTAGTACCACCAACAACAACATCCGTGTCACCAGCTTCGACATCTCATTCTGTACCTCGAGTATAATCATCATTCTACATGACATCCTACATCATTTATCTTCGTTCGACATAGCAATTATGTAATCTCTAATGTTTTAGAGATTATATATTCTTGTTCTAACGGTAAATCAAATGAGTTTAATATCATATTAACTCATTAAATCCATGATTACATCTGAAGAAAATATATAGGTATATATATTTTTTCATAAAGATTGTAATTAAAAATTCTTTCGTACAAACTGTTAATGGTGAAAATATTTTAATGGGTAGGTAATACCCGAAGAATATTTAGATTTCACATTAATAAGTACACTGTACATTCTTTCAAATCTAATTCAACAGTCATTTACTATCCTATTTACAACCACCGATATACGTATCCGTTCACCGTAGAATAACCCTTTTCATTCAATTTTATATTTAGATTTTGATCTATCAGAATCCAACAAGTGGCATAATGAAGAAAATATTGGACAAAAATAAAATTTGTTAGAAACAAATAAATTAACTATGAGAAATTTTGTTAAGAATTCACGCTAACAAAATCCTAGCTAACTGTTCCTAGCTAACTGTTAATTCCTTATTACATTTTATTTATCGCAATTTAATTATCGCAATTTATATTCTTGCAATTTTATTTATCGTCATTTAATTTCTGTTATTTATTTTACGCACTTTAAATATCGGGACACGTATACAAGGTTTTGACATATCATATCGACGCATCTATATATATTATTTGGAATAACCATAGACACTCTATATGCAGTAATGCTGGAGTTAGCTATACAGGGTTGAGGTTGATTCTACAATAATATATATAGTTTGAGTTGTGATCGAGTCTGAGACATGTACACGGGTCACGAGACGTATTAATTAATTCGAATATTATATATTAAACTATATATGAATTATTGGACTGTTAACTGTGGACTATCGACTGTGGACTAATAACATTGGACAACTAAAATGAATTAAAATATTGATTATAACATATGAAACTAAACATTTCTTCAAGTTTGCCACTTGATTTCATCTTAAACCTCATTTGTATATTGACGATTCCAATCTGCATTCAAACCTTTCATGATTCTTGAAAACACCTCAATAGAGAGGATGAACCAACCGCACTTCATCTACGGAAGAAAAGATTGATGCATATAGTTATGCGCCTGAAAACACTCGGAACCTGAGTAAACATTTAACACGTATCTGTGCTAGCTCTCTTGTCACTGTTATTACCGAAAATAACCTTACAATTCTTTTCCAAATTAGCCAATTTTGTCACAGCTCCAGCAAATCAACTTCGACTTTCAGTCGGACTAGCCTTACTATAACCTTGATATATATGCGTGCTCTTTTATTGTTACCGGGGAACCTTTTATATTCCACCATATTACCAGCAGATGTACCAGCAACCTCGTCGCTCCTTGGTTTAAATCTCTCCGAAAAATCACTATATTTATCTATTGAAGCCTCATCATGTACTCATCCGCATCTTGTAACAAGAATTGCCCTATCAATTACCGGGAATCAGCAAACCTGTATTGTGAGTCTCGCAACGTTTCCACATTAATAGTTATATGTATTCATATAACATTTACCTCTTAGAACTATGATCTTCTAATCTGAAATTCTGAAAAGCACCCAGTCTGCGAATTTATACTCTGAATTTTGAAAAGTTGAATGAAGCAACAAAAACTGTAAACGACCTCAACTGCCAAAAGTTGACGATAAAGAATTATATGTTGGCAAAGCTCAGAAAAAGTTTGAAACTGAAAAACTGATTGAGAAAACTATGAAGGAATCTCTGAACAAATCACAAGGACTAAACTTGTATATTAAGAATCCTGATGATTCTGTTTCTGATGAAATCTTTAGCGAATACCTTGCTTCTGACTCCAAACTCTTGTGGACAAATTTTCTTCACCATCCTTCGATATTAGAAATTTCAAGATATCATCGTATCTTTCATTATAAATATCCTCCATATTTCTGAAGATATTTTCATAACTATTCTTATCTGAAATCATTAATCTCTTAGTGCTATCAGTGTTACATCATATAGAAACTGTTAGTTTCTATATTCTGTAAACTTTCGAGCTTAAAATATTAATGTTATTGAAGTAATGTTGGGAACTGATGCATGAGTTAGTATAATATAATGACACTTGATCAACGTGATTATATTACAATAAGTCATGCCGAGTTTCTAATGAAACGTGATGATTCACAGATCATACCGTCATCATGTGCCATGTTACACGACTCTTACGTTCTATAAACATATCAAGAACATAATTTCTTGATAGTTCTATCTTTCCTCTTGAATTCTGGTAATTTAACAAATCAAGATCATGCTATTACAATTTCTATCTTAGAATATTAACTATGTTCATTCCAAAATTCATATCTACGAATTTTGGACCATTATTCGCTTGACTTTAAGTCAGGAAGAGAAAACAAAAGGGATGGAACTCCAAAATATAAAAAAAGGGGAGTGGATTTATAGTGAAATATCTGACAGAGCAATCGAAACAAATTATCGCATTTAATCAAATAGGATTCTAACTTCCTTAAATCTCGAAGAATCAGATCTAATAGATTTTCAAGATTTTCTTTAAATTCCATAAATTTCGGAATTCAACCATGACTAGTCAAAACTTATGATGAAACATGTCTTTCTCATTTCACTATTTAGTGATAGCTTCACTCGTACTATTCGAGTAATCGAATTATTTTATCTGTATTACTCAATGAGGATAAAACTCTATTTATCAGCTCATATTCGTCATGAGAACATTTTTATTGTTAGCCATGACGACCTCACTCAAATTTCGGGATGAAATTTCTTTAACGGGTAGGTACTGTGACGACCCGGAAATTTCCGACTAAATTTAAACTTAATCTTGTATGGTTTCGACACGATAAACAAATTCTGTAATGTGGAGTCTCTAAATGTTTGAAACTGGTTACATGAATCAATTGACCTTTGACAATTTTCGACGATTCACGAACTATTACTTATAAATAAATAAATAAATACATATATATTTAAATATATACATATATATAATAATTTGAAATATAGTTTGATATAATATATGAATTAAATCATAAAATGATTTAAGAGATAATAAAATTTATTATTAAAATAAATCTATATATACATAAAAAGTATATTAAATATATATTTTGTAATTTTGAAGTTATTTAGTGAGTAAAGGTAACGCTCAATTTTCATTCGATTGATAGTAAGCGAGTTAAAAAGGAACTTATGTGATTTTAAATAAACGGTGATCCAAAAATGAGTTTTATAAATTATAAACTTATTAATAATAAATTAAAAGTTATTTGTTAATTTTTAAAATTTTTTTATATTTTACTTGAGATTGGGAGTGAATAATTAATGTAAAATTTATTTAATAGTTAATGCTCAAATTTTATACCAAAATGACCAAAATAAATAAATATAGTTAATTTAAAATTTTGAGATTTTTCTGAAGACTTTTATCCGTCACCGATTTCAAATAGTGCACGATACACAGTCCGTGAAAACCTTCAGTAGGATACATACAATGAAACGTCACGAGTGTTCAATTGAAGATTTTGTTTCTTTGTAAATCATTTTTTCATGTACCACATGAATTATTATTGAATTATATTATTATTATTATTATTATTATTATTATTATTATTATTATTATTATTATTATTATTATTAAATTTAAATACTAACATTAATATTAACATAATGAAATGTTATTATTATTATTATTATTATTATTATTATTATTATTATTATTATTATTATTATTATTATTATTGTTGTTGTTGTTGTTGTTACTATTATTAATACTACAAATAAAATGACTAATGTTATTACCAAAAATTATTATTATATATCATTATGAAATTTAACTATTAGTATTACTATCATTATTTAGTATTATCATAATTATTATTTTAACAAATAAAAGATATCTATAAAAATATATATATATATATATATATAGTTATTATATATATATTATAAGTATACCTAAATTCTATTTTAATATAAAAATAACATGCATAGATATATACAAAATTTGAAATAATAAATACATTAATGTTTTTAAATAAGAAATATATTATAAAATTAATATATATATATATATATATATATATATATATATATATATATATATATATATATATATATATATATATATATATATATATATATAAACTGAGTTGAATACCATTATATGTTTATTATATGTGTTAATATATATAAATGGTATAGGTTCGTGAATCCGAGGCCAACCCTGCATTGTTCAATATAGTCATATGTATTTTTACTACAAAATACATTAGGTGAGTTCATTTGATTCCCTTTTACTCTTTACATTTTTGAGACTGAGAATACATGCTCTACTTTTACAACTGCTTTATTAAATGCTTTTGAAATATATTTTGAACTGCGAATACATGAAATGCTTTTATAAATGTTTGACGAGATAGACACAAGCAAAACATTCCTCGAATGAATTATTATGCAGACAGAAGTTCTGCGGATTATTATTGAATTATGTGGACATGATAATTGCCACCATTGAATTATGTGGACATGATAATTGCCACCATTGAATTTTATGGACATGATAATTGCCACCATTGAATTATGTGGACATGATAATTGTCACCAGTTGATGTGAATGTTATATATCGAGAGAATGATTTTATACACAGGTTATGTGTATGTTATTTTTGTGCACAAGATATGTGTACGGTTACTATTATTTATGAAAATGGTTTCGTACACGAGAAAGATGTACTGTATTTAAAAGATATAGCATGTACATTACAGGTGGGTATAGGATTCGGGCCCATTTGTACCATGCAACATTTAAATTCGGGCCCATTTGTACCATGCAACATTTAAATTTGTACCATGGATTCGGGCCCATTTTGTGTTTTATGATAAACCTATGAACTCACCAACCTTTTGGTTGACACTTTAAAGCATGTTTATTCTCAGGTATGAAAGAAATCTTCCGCTGTGCATTTGCTCATTTTAGAGACATTACTTGGAGTCGATCATCGCAATGGGACCAGATGTTGGTGACTTCGTCCAGATGGATTAGGACGGGGTATGACAGAAGTGATTCTAGTAAAGTTATATTCAAGTTCTATATTGCTTGAGGACAAGCAACGCTCAAGTGTGGGAATATTTGATAATGCTAAAAACGAACATATATTTCATAGCATTATCCTTCAAGAAAGACAAGCTTTTAGTTGCAATTGTTCTATTTACAAGTGATATTCGTTTAAATAATAAAAGGTGAAGACAAAAGACATAATCGACGATTTGAAGACGCAAACGACCAAAAAGCTAAAAAGTACAAGTTACAATCCAAGTAGTTCAATTTATTGATGAGAAACGTCTAAAAATGACAAGAGTACAAGCCGCAAAACGCAAAGTACAAGATATTAAATCGTACGAAAAGGCGTTCAAAATTCCGGAATCGAGACATGAACCAACTATCAACGAGCAAGTCAACGCAGCTAAAATTACAAGTCAACTATGCACAAGAATATAATATAATATATATAGTTATATAAAATTATATATATTATATTATATATTATAATAAAACTCAGCAGCCCACGTTTTGGAATCAACTGGAACAGGATTTGGCTGCCATACGATCGCATGGCCAAGATGAGTAAATACCATGCGATCGCATGGCCAAGGAAACTTGGTCAGGTCTATAAATTGCAACGAATTCTGGCCAGTTTGCACACACCTTATTCAATCTTACTCTCTGCTCTCTCTCAAATATATATATTTATATTTTATAATTATAATTTTAATATTAAGTAAATAATAATAAGGTTATAGTAGCGAATGTTTTAAGTTTGTAAGTCGAAACTCTGTCAGTGTAACACCACGCGATAAATACTCATTGTAAGTTATGTTCAACCTTTTTAAATTAATGTCTCGTAACTAAGTTATTATTATGCTTATTTAAGCCGAAGTAATCGTGATGTTGGACTAAATATTAAGACTGAGTTATTGGGCTTTGGACCATAATAGGAGTTTGGACAAAAGACCGACACTTGTGGAAATTGGACTATGGGCTATTAATGGGCTTTATATTAATTAAATGATATCTCGTTGATTTAATATAGAGATTTATAATTTGACGTATTTATATATAATGACATACGCTTGACTGGGTACGGTGGGCGGGATATTTATAAATACTAATAATTATTCATTTGACCGGACACGGGGATGGATTAATAGTCACTGGACTCATTAAAACAGGGGTGGATTACATTCAAGGGTAATTGGTGTAATTGTTAACAAAGTATTAAAATCTTGGATTACACGCAGTCGATAACCTGGTGTACTTATTAAACAAAGTATTAAGACCTTGTTACAGTTTAAGTCCCCAATTAGTTGGAATATTTGACTTCGGGTATAAGGGTAATTTGACGAAGACTCTCGCATTTTATAATTATGACCGATGGACTATTATGGACAAAACCATATGGACTTATCAAATAATCCAGGACGAAGGACAATTAACACATGGTAATAAATTAAAATCAAAACGTCAAACATCATGATTACGGAAGTTTAAATAAGCATAATTCCTTTATTTTATATCTCATCGCACTTTTATTTACTGTCATTTTATTTATCGTACTTTAAATTATTACACTTTTAATTATCGTACTTTTATTTTATCGCACTTTTATTTATCGTCATTTACTTTACGCTTTAAATTAAGTTATTTTTATTTTTAATATTTTGCATTAGAACTTAAAATCGACAAACCGGTCATTAAACGGTAAAACCTCCTTTTATAATAATAATAATACTACTTATATATATATATATATATATATATATATATATATACAAATATAGTTTAAAATAAATATAGCGTTAAGCTCAGCTGTATCCCTGTGGAACGAACAGGACTTACTAAAAACTACACTACTCGACGATTAGGTACACTGCCTATAAATGTTGTAGCAAGGTTTAGGTATATCCATTCAATAAATAAATAAATAACTTGTGTAAATTGTATCGTATTTAATAGTATTTCGTAATAAAAATAATAGTATTTCGTATACACCTCTGCACACATCACTTGCCAATGACCAAAGCCAAGAATCTACCCTCTTGATATCGAAAACTTGAGTTGGGAGTGCTTCAACCAAACTTTGAAGTTTTCCTACTAGCCTTCCAGTGATATCACGCGTCCAGTTCCAAGTAAACACGAGACTATTTTCAGATTTACACACTCTCCTAAATACCGTTGCATTCTTGTCCGCTTCAAGCCTGTAGTGCCTTTTAAACATGTCTTTCAAAATTTAATTTCAGCTTCAAGCTTGATGTTTTCTAAGTTGTTTGGTTCTTCAGTCTCAATGGCGGATCTAGGATTCGTAGTTACGGGTGTCACTAGTTAAAAGCTCAAAATAATTACATTGATCAATGGTGTCACTCAAAAAATTTACCCTATCCAGTGGTATCGTTAACTAAAAGCCCCAAATGTTTTTCACTATATCACATATTTTACTGGTAGTTTGTGCTCCACTGAAATCATAATAGATCCGCCCTTGTTCGGTCTAGTGTTTTTGACGTGTTAAATATAACGTATATAATTAAGCTAGAAATACTATTATCAATTAACAAACAAATATGCAACTATCCTAATCATGGAGTAATAGATTGACGGTAAATCTGGTTCGTTCCACAGAGAGCAGATTCAATCAAGAATTTTAAATCAATAATTATCCTAATTAAGTTGAGAGATTTTGAAATGATTTATAATTAAAGTTAATTAACACGAAAAGTAAAATGTCAATAAATCAATGGAGATAATAGTATTCACTTAGAATTAATTCCATATGCTAGGATTGCTTTGTCGAACCCGTTTAAACAACTGTAAAATGTAGTGACACTGTAATTATTCGTCGATTATCATAATTTCTTAACAAGTAATTAACCTAGGAAGTGTCACTACCGAGATACAAGTTAATTAACCGCAATAATAATCTAGGTTTGTATCTCGTACCTAAATTACAAATGTTAATATGAAAGTATAACCTAATTAAGTTCTACTGTCGTAAAACTAAAGTAATGTTGGTTTCCCGCACATAAATTAAGTACACAACAAATTACTCAAGAATATAACCTAACTTAGTTGATTTGGTGTCCTTTTATAATCTCACAACTATCTTAGTCAATCAATAAACAAATCACTAATTTTCTAATTATAGTTTGGTGTCCCTTATATAATTTCAACGATTATCTAAATTATTTTTCAATAACATAGCAAAGTTCATCAAACAAAATTAACTATCGTTAACTAATCAACAAACTCAGTGATAAAACCAATTGAATAATATAGATAACAGTGGTTCATCGGTTAAACATATTCTAAGCAATTTAATCAGTTGAGTAAAAATAAAAGATAGCAATTCATCACCTAGGTTCAATAATCTAAATGAATATGTAAATATTTAGCTACTCATAATCATGCAAGAAGTAAATAAACACAAAGATAAATAAATCAAAAACATTTTTATTAATCAAAGATAAAAAAAATAAATGTTATCAAATGATTAAACGAGGTTACAATAATGATTCAAGTGTAATACTCTAAGAAAAATAATGAGACACCTTCAAAATTCGGCCTAAAAGCTGCTCCTGATTGAATTTTTCATAATGTAAAAGCTATTCTTAATGATAAGATTAAGTGGGATATTTATAGGGTCAAATTCGGACTCCCGCCTAAAAAATCGCGCCCGCAACCGGTTTTTCTCGCGACCGCGAAGTGTCGAAAACAGTCCCATCGCGGTCGGGATAGACCCATCGCAGTCGGGATAGACCTGTTCCAAAAATAATTTAGGTATTGTCCAAATGTCGTGCTCGGGGTCATAATTTCGCCCTCGAGGTTTAAATTTCGCGACCGGGGTATGGTACCTCGTGACCGCAAGGTGTACTATCACAGCAACTATGTTTTTACTTGTTGTATGCTTGGCATTTGTCTTCCTTTTATTGTCGGTATTCGTTAAAGTCTTGATAAAATCTTCATAAAAACCCTTCTAAACATTTCTCGAACATATACCTTCACTTTAATCACTTACGAATCAAAAGTCTTCAAAAATCCTTCAAAGTATTAACATTGAGAACCGAAATGTGGCGTTATCAGTTTTGTGTTGGTGATTTGTCATAGGTTTTTATATTTGTGGTATGTGGTTGTTTCCTTGTTTGTTCGGTGTGGTTATTAGCTTGGTTTGGCAAGGCTCGTTTCTAGATAACATGGTTTGGTTGGGTCGTTTAGATTTTGCTCCTTTTGTTTCTAGTTCTGAGGCTCGCTGAGTTGTTTGTTTGTATGCTCTCTTTTGTTGGTTTTATCATCTTTGATGAAATTTCTTTTATAGAGACCGAAAACTGCATAAAATCAATATCCAGTCAATCCCTTGTAGCTTTATCTCACTTCTACTTCTTGTAGAGCATTGCGATAGCAAATTTAGGTAAAAGAGAGTTCAAGAAAAGCCTCAAATACAACGGTGTAAAAGATTGATCCCTTTGGATCTTGGTCCGTGATGGATTGTTGCGGCGGAGGTACTGAGGTAGCTAAATTACCTATCCGCTATAAACGCAAAAGACATGGTGTGGTGGACTACAATAAACCTTACATGTGAAAGCAATAGACTAACAAGGGAACTTACGATTACTAAAGGCGGATTAAGTTTCGTTGTGAGTTATCGGGCCAGAATGAGAAAAGAGGTGAATCGATCCAACAAATATGTAAAAAAAATGTTGATTTGGTTTATAAAAGATTTTGTTCTATTTTTGGAAAAAAATTCTTTAGTAAAATATCTTTCAATCATTGAAGGGTGTCATCATCTTTAATACAATTTCTGTTCGGAAATGATTCATTATATTTTTATAATAACTAGGATTAGGATAGGAATTGTCTTTATCCATGAAATATAACGTAACTACGGAGTACTATGGAGTATATATAAAAGTACTTACATGTTGTCTTAAAGTAAAAGTTAACACTCAGTTAAAAAAACACCAAGATTTATTTTTAAGAGTTTTATACTGAACAAAAAACATTAAGTTATATATTTAGAGAGATTTGTTCAGTTTTAAACTGAATGAAAAGGACATGAAAGATTATTTTGGGGCAATAAAATAAAAAATAAAAATAAAAACAATGACAGAAGTTAAGGAATGTGCAAGAGAGGGTTTTTGACATGAATCTCCCAAAGAAGGTATGTACGAAATTCCAAGGTTACTACGTAATGAAGAATGACAGTTCAAATTATGCCATTGGGAGCAATCTTAATGTTTCATTAAAGGATTGCCTTGAAAACAGTGGCGAAACTTGAAAATCATAATATGGAGGACGAAATAACAGCTTGAGAGCGAATAGTATAAGAAAAATAATTTACTCCAAAAAATTATAAATATTACACTTTGAAATTTTTTTTGAAGGTGAGGCGGGTCCTCCTTTGAGTTACACTAAATACCGCTCGCCTCTGCTTGAAATTGATTGGGATGTAAACATCATGTGAGTTAGACTATATGCGGTGGCGTTAGTGATGGCGTGACTAGGTGATGAAGTTTTCATCACGGATGACAGTTATATAGCGAAGGTAGTGGTAAAAGAGAAGTAACGGGGGAAGGAGTGATGAGAGGGTGATAAGTGATGTGTCAAAATAATATTAAAAGTTAGATTAAAAAAATTAGTGAAAAGGGGAAGAATAATAATGTTTATTGGTTTAGTTGGTTGGTCATGGTAAGTTGCATTATATTGTGGTTGATTTGTGGTTGGGTTGTCTGTTGGTTTATTTTGGCTAGTAGAAGATATGTTTATCCCACATTGGTGGGAGGAAGATGTGAGGGATGAGTGACTTGGTTATATAAGAGGGGCTAAGTCTTCATTCCAAATTACACCAATCAATACACTTTAAGTATTTAATTATTTCTTTCTTTCTTACCCTTGTTTGAGAGTTGTATTAGTTAAATATTTTGGAGAGTGTAGTTGGCTTAAGAGAGTCGTCTATATCATTGTAACAAGTTGTGATATATTGTATTTTCTCTCTTTGGGGGTCGGTGGTTTTTCTCCTGTTTTGGAGTTTCCACGTTAAATCTTGTGTTGTGTATTGTTTTTATTTCTTTACTATTATTGTTGGGCTGGGTGGTGGGAATTAGTGAGACCGTAATTTCCCAACAACTGGTATCAGAGCGTCAGGTTTGACGGGGGTCTCGGTTATAGGAGTCGGAGTATGCTCTGTGGTTGCCACGGGAGTGGATCGTCCACATCAGAAACGAGTTCTATTGATCATATAGGGTATCTGGTTAGACAATATTTTTCTGATTCGTAGTAATAGTTGGATTTGTTAGTGGCCTAGTTGTGGATTTCCGATTTAAAGGGTCCTGGCTACCTGCTACATCTTTTGGCTATTCGAAACGTGGGCAAAATCAGAGAAAGTGTTGTTTATAGGATACGGATACGATGTCGAAGTTCAGTCCAATGAGGTTTGATGTTGAGAAATTTGATGGGATGATCAATTTTGGCTTATGGCAGGTTCAAGTCAAGGATGTGTTGATTCAGTCCGGGTTACACAAGGCATTGAAAGGTAAACCCACCTTTGTTCCCGGCAGTGATTCTAGCAGTAAGTTCGATGAAGAAGAATGGGATGATATGGATTTGAGGGCAGCAAGTGCGATTCGTTTGTGTCTTGCAAAGAACGTGCTTGCAAATGTGCACGGGTTATCAACGGCAAAGGAGCTTTGGGTTAAACTAGAGCAGTTGTACCAGGGCAAGGGCATCTCAAATCGGTTGTGTCTTAAAGAACAATTTCATACTCTACGTATGGATGGGGGTTCAAAGATTTCAGATCATCTAAGTATTCTTAACGGTATTATTTCAGAACTGGAGGCTATTGGAGTTAAAACGGATGATGAAGATAAAGCTTTGAGGTTGATATTATCTTTATCATCATCTTATGAACACATGAAACCTATTTTGATGTATGGGAAGAAAACTCTGAAGTTTGAAGACGTTAATAGCAAGCTCCTATCCGAGGAGAAAAGACTGGAAGGTAACGGGGTCTCGTCATCAGGAGATACGATAGTGTTGTGTTCGGATAGGCAGAAGAGAAACTCTAGAAAGAATCTGACATGCTGGAAGTGCGGGAAGACTGGACATGTAAGGGTTAATTGTCCCGGTGGAGCTAATCCGGCAAATGGCTCCAAAGACGCTAACATTGTCTCTGTTGTTACGGAGAGTGATGAATTCCTCTGAAGTCACGTCATCCTCATGGTGTGTCTGCGCCACCGTGGAAAGGGATGTTCGTTAGCGGTTCCACAATTACACATGGGCATTGGTTTGGCGTTGATGCAGGCTGTGTGGTGGAAACTGATGTTGTAGCTGATGGGACTTTCGGGAAAGCCAAACAAGGAAGTTGCACCATAAAGTTTCAGCTGGTTATTCAACAACATGTGCCGAGGTGAAATGCTTGGAATGTGATATTCTAAGTGCTATACTCTTAATGGTGGAGTGTGATAATTCTTGTTAAGAGTTATGATTGTCTGTGATGACAATGATTGTCGGTTTAGACAATGTTCGATGAAGATGCAAGTTTTGTCTCTTGGGAGATAATGTCAACGGCATGAAGATGAGGATCTTGAAGTTGTCGTCGAGGAAGCATCTACATCGGTTATCCTTGCAATGTGGAAGCATGGTTATCTTCTTCTATCCAAAAGGTGGAGATTTGTTGGTTTATTTTGGCTAGTAGAAGATATGTTTATCCCACATTGGTGGGAGGAAGATGTGAGGGGTGAGTGACTTGGTTATATAAGAGGGGCTAAGTCTTCATTCCAAATTGCACCAATCAATACACTTTAAGTATTTGATTATTTCTTTCTTTCTTACCCTTGTTTGAGAGTTGTATTAGTTAAATATTTTGGAGAGTGTAGTTGGCTTAAGAGATTCGTTGTAACATCCTTGAATCGGGCCTAGTTGAAATGGTCTATTTTGCCGTTGTGTGGTTTTATATGTTTTTATTTTAATTAACATTTATTGTTATTTGATGACGTAGTTAGGACCAGTTTGTGACAAGGGTCACAGAACAGGTTTGTTTATTTAATTTGGACTTTGTTTGGGATGCCAAATGATGTACGAAAGATATCAGATAACTGATAAATACCCGTGTGTTGTGATGTATGAGTTTTAAGACTCATAAGTGTTTGGTGGGAGGGTTATTCTTCCATTTTCTAGAAAATTCCCCAAACCCACCCGTTCACTCACCTCTCCATCCTATCAAACCCTAATCTTCAAATCAAGTTCTTGAGCTCAAATTGTTCTTGGAATCGTGTTCTTTGTTGTCTACTGATTCTAACAAGGTAAGAAACATGTGTTTTTGTGTTCAATTCGTGGTTAAATTCATAGTTTTGTGTAAGTTTTGTAAAAAGCTTGATTTTGTGTCAAAATCCATGGATTTGATGTTGTTATGGTCAAAACTTTGTGGGTTTATAGTCTATAACATGTAGTAATTGAGTTGTGGCAAGTTTTGGTGTCGAAAACGAGCTCTAGATCAAGATTTGGTGAATTTAGCTTGAAGTCCGTAGCCTTTGTTCAGTTTCTGGTGAAGATGAACACAGTCGGCCGACTGTCGGTCGACAGTCGACCGACTGAGGGTTGAACCGGCCGATTAACGAAGACAACCGACCGACTGAGATTTACATTCGGCCGATTGATGTAATACCAAGTGAGTCAACCGACTGAGAAGGTCAGTCGACCGATTGTGTAGACAGTCGACCGACTGTCAGTGTCAGTCGACCGACTGAGTATCCAGGGCAGAATATTTTACCTAAGTGTTGATTTTTAGCCGTTATGATGCCCGTTTGTATTTTGATGTTTATGATGTAAATTTTGAAAGAGCATAAGCGGACAGTTTTTCTAACAAAATTTTTTATATTGTGTTATTTGGTGTTAACGGACAAAAACTAACTTGTGTATGTGTTTTCTCAGGAGAAAAGGAGAAAGAGAAGGTTCAGTGATTAGATAGCTGAATACCTTCTCGTTTGCTGGTATTTGGTGAGTGGGACTAACTGGAGAATATAGTATATAGAAGCATGTTATATTATGATTGCCATGCTTGTTAGATATACTTATTGTTGTGGTTAGTTAGTACCTTGTGATGACTGCATGTTAGTTGATGCTTGTCTGCTGGAGCCCAGTGCGTCCCTATCTTGTGGTAGCCTAATTCGATAGGAGAGATCAACCTGCGGGTTGGGTTCCTCATGTGGTAGCCTATTTGCATCCGTGTAGTATATGTTTGAATGACGCGTACGTCGTGTGTGGATGATTTATGCAGCACGGTATGTAGGAGGAACTTCCGGTAAACCCCAGCCCGATCAACTGGAGGTTAATGGTTTGGCCGAATCGCCGGAGTCTCTGTAGACTGCACTACTGGGTGATGTTTGTGTGTTAGACTATGTGACATGATTAGTATAACACTTATGTATGCTACGGCCTGTAGTTAGTCGTACTCACTTAGCTTCGTGCTAATTCCCCTCCATCTCCTCCCTGCAGGTTATTAGCTTTTGTAGATTATGCTTTTGGGGGAGAAGACGGGCATGAAGATGTTATGTTTGACAGGAGTCAACTCTGATGTTGTCTTGCTTTATGAAAACAATAATCTTTTTGTAAATATGTCTTCTCCGTATAAACAAGTATTTTGTAATGACACGTGACACAGGTTGTATTAACAATAGTTAATGTGGAAATCGTATTAAATTAATATTATGCTTCTGCCACGTATTTTAAAAAAAAAAAATCAGCGGTGTCACAAGTTGGTATCAGAGCTGAGTTTGGCAGCATGTGCATTGTGATCTACATGTCATGTTCCCAAATTTAGAAGAGTCATGTCAAACATAACATGCTGGGGATGGGTTAAGTGAGTATGAGGACCGGTTGTGTGTTAGTTGTTAGTACTAACCGAGTTTATACTAAGCTTTGGTGTAAGATGATGTGCAGTACAGGTATGATTGATAGTGATGGTAACGCTGTGACCCCAACGCCCCTAGAACAGTTAGAGCTGCAGAGTACAGATTTATATCAGGTAAAGAACCTCGGAGACAGATGTCAAGGTTGTAAGGACAGTTATTGAAGATTCAGGGCAGGTAATATACATTAGAGCAGTAAGTACAAGTGGACTTAGATATTATACTTCAGATCAGACGGTCTAGTCAGTGTCAGGTGGATGTTCAGTTTCTGCTTAGATGTAACCGCGATGGATAATATTTTAGTCACCGATGATACAACCTCGACAACAGTTTGACAACCGTACTATTATCTGATACAGAAGCATTCGTCGCCAGTAGTAAAAGTAAAAAAATAATGATAATAATAAAGAAACAGATTCTGTTGGACGGAGTTGGTGTACTCGACCTATTAGGTATTCCAGGTTAAATTGATCAGTGAATTAGGAAGTTTATTGGATTTAATCAAGTAGAAGGATAAAGATGAAACGATATGGGTTCTTTGTAAAAGATGAGGAGTGACAGGTACATGTTGTTCTACTTCGGGGTATGATTCCTTCTTGCGATGTTAAATGTGGGATGTGGTATGATAAATCAAGAGGCGAAGTTGGATTCTTGCAGAGATAATATATATATATATAGAGGATTTATCAACTTATGAGATACAAAGCGTTACAGTGTTCGGCAAATCAGAGATTGAGTTCTGGGGTGGGGTCCGGGGCACAGACTTTATCAGCCGGGTGATCTACTACTCTTGTTGTTGGACAGGAGAGGAGAAACCCCACAGATGATATAGTTGGAGCATGTTAGATGTTGACGGAGGCTTGTGATACATAAGATGACTTAAATGCCGGTACGTGTTTTATTACATTTTGTAATTTGTTAGTGCATATTGTAAGTCGTCATTTGTGGATATGTATGCTTCATAAATGTTGTTTGATGTGGTAGTGGAAACGGTTAAATGGCCTTAGAAAATTTTCCTTTTTAGCTAGTACCTAGTGGCTCAGTTACTGAAGCGTGTTTACATGCTAGTTTGGATTTGCTACTTTTATTGTATGCAACATGTTAGATTTGTTAAGTACCATGCTTTAGGTATTAGTTAGTAAGACTGATTTTGATTGGCCTGTTAGTCCGGAGTTGATCTGATATTGTTATGCGTACCTTGGTTGTATTAAATTAAGACTTGTAAGAAGTCTTTCTCTTTACCATAGACCGTTGACTGGTTGGACACACGTAGTGACCAGTGGGGACTGTTTAGGTAGTAGTTCCCTTATTTCTTGACCCGAGACTTGTACCTTAGTTTGTGGCCGTATGATATGTAGTCTGTAGGTTTACAGACTGTGACTGAAACAGTAGGTGACTGGCCTAGTAGTGATATTATATGCTTGGACTTGTTGTGTGGAACCTGTAGGGTTGTCAAGTAGAACTATCTTCCTACTTTGGTTTAACATCACCTTGTGTATGGTCCTTAGAAATTTATTGGGGGAGGCTTTCCTTATTTGGTCTCTTGAGGAGATAGAGACAGACTTTGACTTGACCTTAGATTAGATAATAATTGTACTACTGACTTCAAGATCAATGGAAGTGTCGGACGATATTTTGGGAATATCGTGGCAAGTATTTTCTTAGAGTAAATTGGTATGGTTTGACCATGATTATTTCCAACGGTAGTGAGATCTCGTTAGTTGACAGTTGTGAGTATATACGGCGGGAATGTGGGCGGTGAACCGTGTGAACTCTTTAGAGAATATGTGACTTTTGACTTAGAATTGTGATTGGAACATCGTTGGAATTGCATGATATGATTTAATATATTCCTATACTTTGAGAGTTGTGTGACATTTGTACTTGACGATTGTAATCTCCAGGGATATGAATGGTAATGATGGGGTTAGTTATTGGTTGATGGTATCAGGTTCTGAGGGAACTATAACTTCTTCATTTAATAGTTGTAACTGTAGAGGATTTGGGTAGAAATGTCAGGATTTACCAGTGTGTTTGCAAAAGTGGATCAGTTGGGTAAATTCGAACAGTATGATTGTGACAGGTGCATTAGTATACCGAGATAGTTGCAATCAGGTGATCCAGTTAGAAACTTTACGTTAGAATAAATTTGTATTAGTGAATTGTAACTATCAGTGACCAGAGGAACATACTGTGATAGATTGACAGACTTGATTAGGGACTTGCTTCGAAATACTCGAAATGAAAATATGATTTAGGATGATGTATTACGTCTGGCCAACAAAAATACATCATGGTAAATCATGCAGTAGTTTCGGGAGTCGGAGGAGACGTAGCAAGTGACGAATAAGATGATAATTGATGTTTGGTATATATATGGTTTCGATGGATTGTAAACTATAGTTTGATTATGTATATATGAAATCTTCTTAAAGAAAGAAACTTGATGGATAATGATTGATATTTATTAGTGGAATTTCCTTTAATGTCGGTTTATTGCGATTTTTCAGAGGATTTTGATCAGAAGTTGACTTTCAGATTTGGTATTGATCGTTGGACTGGAATTAGATATTGGTTTATTATTGGTTAAACATTGTTAAATTGCGAATCTTAATGGAGTTTTAACCAAGTGATAACCTTACTGAGGTAGTGTGTGGTGTCCGATTTGTATGCTGAGATTATTTGATGGATATAACTTGTTAATAACCGTGTCATAACAGTATACGTGGATATCCGTTAGTATAAATCATTGATGGTATGATTGAAAGTGGTTTGAGAATCGTGTTTGTAATAATTCTTATTGTTGAAGAGATGATCAGAGATATATTCTAGTCGTCGGATTATTGAGTATATATAATAATATTCTTGCGAGAATTGTGGTTAAATTCTTAAATACCGGGTTAGTAATGGGTATGTAACTACAAATTTGGGTAAGTTTAGTGAACCAGTGTTGACATTGTGGTTCAGAAATTGCGGGAATTGATTGAACAAGTGTTTTCAAGTAATGTGATGACGACGAATTTATGGTTTAGATGAATTGAATTGGAAAATTCGATGGAGTTATCTAATGGGTAATCTAGTAACCTGATGATATGGTTTACATATGATGAATTAAAAGTGGATTTCCATTCGTCTTTATGATGTGTGATGTGCAATTGTCGTTCTAATGTAGAACTTTTTATGGAGGATTGACGGAAACCAAAATGTTAGTGATAATTGATGGGTTAAATGGTGAACAATT
The DNA here is from genome assembly GCF_046630445.1 of Rutidosis leptorrhynchoides. Lineage (NCBI taxonomy): Eukaryota > Viridiplantae > Streptophyta > Magnoliopsida > Asterales > Asteraceae > Rutidosis > Rutidosis leptorrhynchoides. The sequence continues at coordinate 104,193,573 of NC_092342.1, forward strand.
ACCTATGACTGGGGAAAAAGTGTGAAAATTTATTAGAATCGATGACGGATCGATGTATTGTCTATGTGTTGTTTCCTGTTTAAAAGGAGTTTAACGGTAGATGGTATTGAACTGATGAGTTGTTATCCTTTTATCTTAGAACTCGGATAGAAAATGACTTGCGCAGTTTTTGAAATATGATTGACCGATGGTACTTACTTATGTGTGCAAGAGAAGAGTGTGATACTATGGTCAATTGTGTAGTAAATTGTCTGACTATTGTGCTGTATGATTGGAATTTAGTGAATTAGAGGAATATCTGTTGCATGTACTTAGAAATTTTTAAGAAAGATAACTGCATAAAAGAGATAGATGCTATGACAAAATGAGTAATTTGTTGATAACAGATGACATAGTGATTTGATATGGACCTTGATCTATGAAAGGACCGTGGAAATTGAGAATGCTGATTGTTAGAACTACGAACTTTGTGGTAACCATAATTATTATTGACGGTGTTTGTCATGAAAGTTAGTTATCCTTTACATCTTGTTAGAAACGGTGGTTGGTTTTAAATGATAAGAGTTTTGATTTGGTTATTGATTTTGGTAAGTAAATTTGTTGATTTTGTTGATGAGAAAGACCCTGGTGGTGATTTAACCGACTATGTGTGTTGGAGTACTTGTGTATCGTACGCCTGACTAGCACTTAGATTAGAGAACAGTGGATGTGATTAGAACCTGTGAATTTATTTGTTTTGGTAGACCAGATTCCGAGGACGGAATCTCTTTAAGGGGGGTAGATTTGTAACATCCTTGAATCGGGCCTAGTTGAAATGGTCTATTTTGCCGTTGTGTGGTTTTATATGTTTTTATTTTAATTAACATTTATTGTTATTTGATGACGTGGTTAGGACCAGTTTGTGACAAGGGTCACAGAACAGGTTTGTTTATTTAATTTGGACTTTGTTTGGGATGCCAAATGATGTACGAAAGATATCAGATAACTGATAAATACCCGTGTGTTGTGATGTATGAGTTTTAAGACTCATAAGTGTTTGGTGGGAGGGTTATTCTTCCATTTTCTAGAAAATTCCCCAAACCCACCCGTTCACTCACCTCTCCATCCTATCAAACCCTAATCTTCAAATCAAGTTCTTGAGCTCAAATTGTTCTTGGAATCGTGTTCTTTGTTGTCTACTGATTCTAACAAGGTAAGAAACATGTGTTTTTGTGTTCAATTCGTGGTTAAATTCATAGTTTTGTGTAAGTTTTGTAAAAAGCTTGATTTTGTGTCAAAATCCATGGATTTGATGTTGTTATGGTCAAAACTTTGTGGGTTTATAGTCTATAACATGTAGTAATTGAGTTGTGGCAAGTTTTGGTGTCGAAAACGAGCTCTAGATCAAGATTTGGTGAATTTAGCTTGAAGTCCGTAGCCTTTGTTCAGTTTCTGGTGAAGATGAACACAGTCGGCCGACTGTCGGTCGACAGTCGACCGACTGTCGGTCGACAGTCGACCGACTGAGGGTTGAACCGACCGATTAACGAAGACAACCGACCGACTGAGATTTACATTCGGCCGATTGATGTAATACCAAGTGAGTCAACCGACTGAGAAGGTCAGTCGACCGATTGTGTAGACAGTCGACCGACTGTCAGTGTCAGTCGACCGACTGAGTATCCAGGGCAGAATATTTTACCTAAGTGTTGATTTTTAGCCGTTATGCTGCCCGTTTGTATTTTGATGTTTATGATGTAAATTTTGAAAGTGCATAAGTATTAAGGAGAAAAATTTTAGCGGACAGTTTTTCTAACAAAATTTTTTATATTGTGTTATTTGGTGTTAACGGACAAAAACTAACTTGTGTATATGTTTTCTCAGGAGAAAAGGAGAAAGAGAAGGTTCAGTGATTAGATAGCTGAATACCTTCTCGTTTGCTGGTATTTGGTGAGTGGGACTAACTGGAGAATATAGTATATAGAAGCATGTTATATTATGATTGCCATGCTTGTTAGATATACTTATTGTTGTGGTTAGTTAGTACCTTGTGATGACTGCATGTTAGTTGATGCTTGTCTGCTGGAGCCCAGTGCGTCCCTATCTTGTGGTAGCCTAATTCGATAGGAGAGATCAACCTGCGGGTTGGGTTCCTCATGTGGTAGCCTATTTGCATCCGTGTAGTATATGTTTGAATTGTAGCGACCCGACAAAATCGTCATTGACGGCGCCGTCTACTTAGGTCCCGTTACGTGGTCATAAGTCTTTAAAACAACGTTTGACCAAAAGATATGTCGCATTCATTTCAAATGTAAAGATTGTTCAAAATTTACAAGAATAGTTCCACCACAAGTTGCGTTACAAAGTTATAAGTACAAATGAAACTTATGCGACACAATTTAAAAGTAGCCAAAAGACGCTCCATGTATGCATATATACTCGACATCCAATGCAAGTATCAAAATAAAGAGCGGAAGCATGTATCATGTATCGTTCAAGGACCTGAGAAAAACATAGAAATCTGTCAACGAAAACGTTGGTGAAATCATAGGTTTGAGTAAGTAAGTACAAGTGAACCACAAGATTTGCAACAATGAGATAATAGTAATACATTCCAAAAGTTTGTTTCACGAGCACCCAATTATCAATGCTTAACATTCCTTCCATTGAACCCCATCACTTAGTGCTAGAACATACACTGTTTCTCGAAAATATATTTCATTCGTAAACGGTAGCGAACCGTTTGAATGAGGGTTTGTCAAACCCATATGGATCCATACAACATAAGTTCTCGCTTACACCCGGCAAGTGTAACTAATGATAATCGAATTGAGGATTTTGTTCTAAACTCGTATGTAGAATGTTTGTTTTCCTGTACTTGTGTTCACTTAGTAAAAGAAATGTTTATGTTTTCTCATCCCAAATGTAAGTTCAAAAAGAGTAAAAGTGGGACTATGATCTCACCTTGAGTGCACGAGTAGTAAAGTACTTCAACAAGTAAACGTGTGCAAAGAACAATGCTAGTCTTGACCTAAACAAATAGGTTGTATCAATAACGATAGTCACGATTGGTCAAAGATGTTCAATTAGTCCTATGGCTCGTTAAGACTCGATCATAATAGCATGTGAATCAAATTGTCATGTTGTAGCGACCCGACCAAATCGTCATTGACGGCGCCGTCTACTTAGGTCCCGTTACGTGGTCATAAGTCTTTAAAACAACGTTTGACCAAAAGATATGTCGCATTCATTTCAAATGTAAAGGTTGTTCAAGTTTACAAGAATAGTTCCACCACAAGTTACGATACAAAGTTTTAAGTACAAATGAAACTTATGCGACACAATTTAAAAGTATCCAAAAGACGCTCCATGTATGCATATATACTCGACATCCAATGCAAGTATCAAAATAATGAGCGGAAGCATGTATCATATATCGTTCAAGGACCTGAGAAAAACATAGAAATCTGTCAACGAAAACGTTGGTGAAATCATAGGTTTAAGTAAGTAAGTACAAGTGAACCACAAGATTTGCATCAAAGAAATAATAGTAATACATTCCAAAAGTTTGTTTCACGAGCACCCAATTATCAAAGCTTAACATTCCATCCATTGTATACCCCATCCATAGTGCTAGAACAAACACTGATTCTCGAAAATATATTTCATCCGTAGACGGTAGCGAACCGTCAAAGATGAGGGTTGTCAACCCATATGGCCATATAACATAAGTTCTCGCTTACACCCGGCAAGTGTAACTAATGATAATCGAATTGAGGATTTTTGTTCTAAACTCGTATGTAGAATGTTTGTTTTCCCGTTCTTGTGTTCACTTAGTTCAAAAGAATCATTTATGTTTTCTCATCCCAAATATAAGTTCAAAAAGAGTAAAAGTGGGACTATGATCTCACCTTGAGTGCACGAGTAGTAAAGTACTTCGACAAGTAAACGTGTGCAAAGCACAATGCTAGTCTTGACCTAAACAATAGGTTTGTATCAATAACGGTAAACACGATAGGTCAAAGATGTTCAATTAGTCCTATGGCTCGTTACGACTCAATAATGTAGCATGTGAATCAAGTTGTCATGTTTCATGCAAGATACAAGTATAAAAGCATGTTAGAACGATTGCACAACCATTTGGTTAAGTTTGATTAAAAGTCAAACTTGGTCAAAGTCAAAGTCAACGGGGTCGGGTCGGGTACCCGACAATTTTTCTAAGTTATATAATCATATATGAGCATGTTGGCCAAGTTTCATGTTAATCGGAGGTCCGTAGCATAGCAAACATTTTTACGTCAAAAGACAACCCAAACAGCCAGTTTTAGTACAATGGGACGGCGTCCCAAATGGCTAGACGGCGTCCCACAATGAAGGGTGGGACGTCGTCCTGATATCCTAGACGGCGTCTAGGTTCAAAAGGTGGGACGGCGTCCCTAGTATCTGGACGGCGTCCTGATCGGTTCCCAGGCCCTGTTTGCTGTATTCCTCAAATGGACGAACCAAAACACAAACAATCACATTTTATGATCCGCAAACAATTAGAACATGTATTTTATATCATCGGAAAGCTCTTTCGACAAGGAACGCAACTAAGCACTTTTCATCAAGCAAAAACATCATATACTATAACCGAAATCCCGTCAAGTGATCAATAGAGGTTTATTTTCAAGTTTCAAGTTTATCAATTGTAATTTAAGTTTCGGGAATCCAATTTATACATATGATATGCCGTTTTGAAGGTAATGAAACATGTAATACAACTAAACACTTATCAATAACATTAACAAGCATTCAACGCATCAAAAGTTCGTTTTAAGAGTTGCCAACCCTAACCAAAAGTTCACAAAATCAATAATCGCGTTTATGAAGTTTCTTTAATCAATCTATACATCAAAATGAAGCTAATGATACTAGTAACACTTTTAAAACATGCACATTAACAATCTAATAACATTTGATCATGCAAAATCAAGGATTTAGCAAGAAATTTTCATAATGAACTAGTTACACCAAAAACAACAAATCGAGCATACAAATTACATACACGACATCACAATGAGCCATAGACACTAATTAACATACTTTTAAGTCAAGAACACAAATTTAAAGAAAACTAGTGTTTTAGAAATGTTACCCAAACGAGATGAAGTTGGTACCAAAACGAAGAGGATGAAGAGAGGATCACGAATATGTAATTTATTTTGTTGTAAGCCTCCTAGATCGAATTTAGATGATGATTGAATGAATTTGGAAATTGGGTGTGTTCTTGCTAGAGAGAAAGAGAGAGAGAGAGATGGTTGAATGGTGGTGATTGGGGTAGACTAGGTGACCTAGTCAACTAGTTTGCCCCGTGTCAATTTTAGTCCCTCGAGTTTGTAGTCGGGTGCGGAAAATACCTAAACGGAATATTTTAAAACGCGTATTAACGGGAGATGTTATAGACATATAACGGAGTTTAAATTAGTATAACAGAAAAGAAAACGGAAAAAGGAGGGATGTTACATTACCTACTCCTTAAAAGAAATTTCGTCCCGAAATTTAAGTAGGCGTAGTAGTCGTTGTTTCTTCCTCGAGATCTTGCGTTTCTGAATTCACAAATAGATGAGGATACTTCCTTTGCATTTGATCTTGTCTTTCCCAAGTAAACTCGGGTCCCCTTTTGGCGTTCCAACGGACTTTAACAATCGGGATTCGGCTTTGTTTCAATGTCTTGACGGAGGTGTCCACAATTTCAACCGGTTCCTCCACAAAATGAAGTTTGTCATCAATAGTAAGTTCCTCGAGAGGGATGATGATATCGGGTTCGGCAAGACACTTTTTCAAGTTAGATACATGGAAGGTAGGATGAACGGAGTTCAATTGAGGCGGAAGATTTAAACGATAAGCAACGGTTCCAATACGCTCCAAGATTTCGAAAGGACCAATATACCGTGGATTTAGCTTCCCGCGTTTCCCAAAGCGGATTACACCCTTCCAAGGTGCGACTTTTAACATGACGCGGTCACCAACTTGGAATTCAAGGTCGTTGCGTCTTTTGTCGGTATAGCACTTTTGACGACTCCGGGCCGTCCGAAGCCTATCTCGGATTTGAACGATCTTCTCGGTGGTTTCGTGAATGAGTTCGGGTCCGGTGATTTATACGTCGCCTACTTCGGCCCAACAGAGAGGTGAACGACATTTTCTGCCATATAGCGCTTCAAAAGGTGCGGCCTTTATACTCGCGTGATAACTATTATTGTAAGAGAACTCGGCGAGAGGTAAGTGCTTGTCCCAAGCTTTTCCGAAATCAACCACGCAAGCTCGTAACATGTCCTCTAAGGTTTGAATTGTGCGTTCGCTTTGTCCATCGGTTTGAGGATGATATGCGGTGCTCATGTCTAAACGCGTTCCCAACACTTCTTGCAAAGTACGCCAAAATCTAGAAACGAAACGGCCATCTCGGTCGGAGATAATCGATAAAGGTACACCGTGTCGGGCTACGATCTCCTTAATGTAAAGTTGTGCAAGTTTCTCCATTTTGTCCGTTTCTTTCATGGCCAGGAAGTGTGCGGATTTGGTGAGACGGTCAACAATAACCCAAATGGTATCATAACCGCCCGTCGTTTTTGGTAGCTTGGTGATAAAATCCATCGTTATTCCTTCCCAATTCCATTGCGGGATCTCGGGTTGTTGAAGTAGTCCGGACGGTCTTTGGTGTTCGGCTTTGACCTTGGAACATGTCAAACACTTGGAAACATAAGTAGCTACGTCCCTTTTGATGTTCGGCCACCAATATAGCTGTTTAAGGTCGTGGTACATCTTATTGGCACCGGGGTGAATCGAGTATCGTGACTTATGGGCTTCATCTAAAATAAGGCTTCGTAGGTCCCCATAACTAGGCACCCAAATCCTTCCGGCGTAATATCGGAGTCCGGTCTCCCTAATTTCGAATCGAGAGACGAGAATGTTCAAGAGCTCGCGTGAAAGGTTTTCATCCTTGAGGGCCTCATCTTGGGCTACCCGAATTTGGCTATTAAGGTTTGTGTGGATGGTGATGTTTAAGGCTCGGACACGAAGAGGCACCGCTCTTTCTTTTCGACTTAAGGCATTGGCTACTACGTTTGCTTTCCCGGGATGGTAACGAAGCTCGCAATCGTAATCGTTCAAAGTTTCAATCCACCGTCGTTGTCTCATGTTTAGTTGCTTTTGATCGAAAATGTGTTGGAGACTTTTGTGGTCGGTAAAGATAGTACTCTTGGTTCCATAAAGATAGTGTCTCCACATTTTAAGTGCAAAGACGACGGCTTCGAGTTCGAGATCATGCGTCGTGTAGTTTCGTTCATGAATTTTGAGTTGTCGAGAAGCATAAGCAATGACTTTCGTTCGTTGCATCAATACACACCCAAAACCATGTTTCGAGGCATCACAATACACAACAAAGTCATCATTGCCTTCAGGAAATGACAAGATAGGAGCGGTGGTTAGCTTCGTTTTCAAGATTTGGAATGCGGATTCATGCTCGGTCGCCCAAATGAATTTCTTTCCCTTGTGAGTTAATGCGGTTAGAGGACGTGCAACCAAAGAGAAGTTTTCGATGAATCTACGATAGTACCCGGCGAGACCCAAGAATTGACGAATGTGAGTAGGAGTAGTAGGAGTCTCCCATTTACTAATGGCTTCGATTTTCGTGGGATCGACTTTAATACCTTGATCACTTACAACATGACCAAGAAATTGAACTTCCTTCAACCAAAATTCACACTTGGAGAATTTGGCATAAATTCGTTCTTGTCTCAAGAGTTCAAGCACAAGTCGGAGATGTTGTTCGTGCTCTTCTTCATTTTTAGAATAGATCAATATGTCATCGATGAACACAATAATGAATTTATCGAGATATGGTTTGCACACGCGGTTCATAAGATCCATGAACACCGCCGGTGCGTTAGTGAGACCAAATGGCATGACAAGGAATTCATAACTACCATAACGAGTCCGGAAAGCGGTTTTGGAGACATCTTCCCCCTTAACCCTCAATTGATGATAACCCGAGCGGAGATCGATTTTCGAATATACACAAGAACCTTGTAGTTGATCAAAGAGGTCATCGATGCGAGGAAGAGGATATCGGTTCTTAACCGTCAATTTATTTAGTTCACGATAATCAATGCACATTCGTAGGGATCCGTCTTTCTTTTTAACAAACAAAATCGGAGCGCCCCAAGGTGAATGGCTAGGTTGGATAAAACCACGATCAAGTAGTTCTTGGATTTGACTTTGCAATTCTTGCATTTCAGATGGAGCGAGTCTATATGGTGCACGTGCTACGGGTGCGGCTCCCGGAATAAGATCGATTTGGAATTCAACCGGTCGATGAGGCGGAAGACCCGGCAATTCGTCGGGAAATACATCGGAATAGTCACTAACAATTGGCACATCATCGATGTGCTTCTCATCGGACTCGACTTTCTTAACGTGAGCAAGGATCGCAAAACAACCCTTACGGAGTAGTTTTCTAACTTTAATACACGAAACGAGGTCGAGTCCGGTGCAACTCTTATCGCCATAGACGATCAAAGGTTCACCATTCTCGATAGGAATTCGGATTGCGTTAAGATCACAAAGAATGTGAGATTTCGTTTTGACTAACCAATTCATACCGATTATTACATCAAAGCTTCCTAGTTCCATGGGTATCAAGTTAATTTCAAATTCCTTACCCAAAATGTTTATCGTACACCCTCGGTAATATGTGTCGGCACTTAATAGTTTCCCGTCAGCCACTTCAATGGTATAAGTGGTATCTAATGGAAGAGGTGGAGTGCTAAAATAATGAGTCAAAGTCTTGGATACAAAGCATTTATCGGCACCCGAATCGAATAAACAGGAGACATAAGAATTGTTGAGAAGAAACGTACCCGTGACTAGTTCAGTGTCATCCCGGGCTTCCTCGGTGTTGATGTTGAAAGCTCGGCCGCGCGTGTTGGGGTTATCTTTCTTCTTTGGGCATGCATTTCTATAATGACCCGTTTGACCACATTCGTAACAAGTGCCCGTCTTTGGTGCATTAGGCCACTTTCGAGCAACGGGAGTGGCACTTTTACAATCGTTGGCCTTATGACCAACTCCTTGGCACCGGTGGCAAATTAACTTGCCACATTCACCAAAGTGATGTTTGTTGCATTTGTTGCAAAGAGGTAGGTTCCCGGCATAACCCCTCTTGCCGTCGGAGGTGTAAGGCTTCTTAGCAAAGTTGTTGTTGCTTGATTGGGAGGGTTCCCGCTTTCTTTTGCTGCCGCCCGATTTATCCTCGGCCTTAGGTGCCGGAACTACGATTTCGTCAACCGTTTCTATCAATTTACGGGCCATGTTCAAAGCTTCTTGATGATTAGTGGGTTTGGATGACATTACTCCGTGTTTGATGCTCTTTGGAAGACCATCCATGTAAAGTTCAACCCTTAAAGCTTCGGGGTTCACAAGATTTGGGGACATCAAGGCTAGTTCGGAAAATCGTTGATTATAAGCCTTGAGATCATTTCCGATCGCCTTTAAAGTTCTTAGCTCTTGTTCGAGCCTTCGGGTTTCTTCACGAGGGAAATATTCGACAATCATCTTTTCCCTCAAGTCGGCCCAAGAGAGGGCGTGAGCTTCATCGGTACCCACCGATTGTACATAAGTATTCCACCATGTAAGAGCGACACCGGCGAAGGTGTGAGTGGAGTATTTGACCTTGTCTTGGTCCCGACAACCGCTTATGCTAAAGACGGCTTCCGTTTGCTCAAACCATCGGGTGAGCACGACCGGTCCCCCGGTTCCATCAAAAGTGTGAGGTTTGCACCCCATGAAAGCTTTATAGGAGCATCCCTCGTTTGAGTTTCCGGCTCCATTGTTGTTGTTGTTGTTGTTGTTGTTGTTGTTGTTGTTGTGGTTGTTATTATTATTGTTGTTGGATGAGTGACCGGCCATGGCCGCATCTACGGCGGTGGCTATCATCCGTTCGAGAGCTTGTTCGGGAGTTTCATTGCGGCGTACACGACGAGGAGCCATTGTTCCTTCAAGACACAAGAATATCATTGATTAGTATTCTCAATAATACTAACCGTGATATAGAATAAAGATAAAGAGAAGTTTTTCCTCGACTCGCCTTAAATTCTTTATGTCATAATGTCGGAACGTTCATATGAGTCACCGTAATATAATCCCGGAAATTATATTACCCTGATTCATATGTGCATTCGACATCATTTCATATAGTCAAGGTGGCGCGTCAATCAAATTAAACAACGTGAGATTAAGATGAACTAAGAGTAGATATGAGTAGAAGCGTTCGAGTATAAATGCACAAGTAGTCAAGTAATTCCTACTTCAAGTCTATATGCCTGTTGTAGTCTAGACTCACCAATGTACCCTATGACTCGGGGTTGACACCAATGAACTCTAAATCCCTACAACCAACGCTCTGATACCATCTGTAGCGACCCGACCAAATCGTCATTGACGGCGCCGTCTACTTAGGTCCCGTTACGTGGTCATAAGTCTTTAAAACAACGTTTGACCAAAAGATATGTCGCATTCATTTCAAATGTAAAGATTGTTCAAAATTTACAAGAATAGTTCCACCACAAGTTGCGTTACAAAGTTATAAGTACAAATGAAACTTATGCGAAACAATTTAAAAGTAGCCAAAAGACGCTCCATGTATGCATATATACTCGACATCCAATGCAAGTATCAAAATAAAGAGCAGAAGCATGTATCATGTATCGTTCAAGGACCTGAGAAAAACATAGAAATCTGTCAACGAAAACGTTGGTGAAATCATAGGTTTGAGTAAGTAAGTACAAGTGAACCACAAGATTTGCAACAATGAGATAATAGTAATACATTCCAAAAGTTTGTTTCACGAACACCCAATTATCAAAGCTTAACATTCCATCCATTGTATACCCCATCCATAGTGCTAGAACAAACACTGATTCTCGAAAATATATTTCATCCGTAGACGGTAGCGAACCGTCAAAGATAAGGGTTTGTCAAACCCATATGGATCCATACAACATAAGTTCTCGCTTACACCCGGCAAGTGTAACTAATGATAATCGAATTGAGGATTTTGTTCTAAACTCGTATGTAGAATGTTTGTTTTCCTGTACTTGTGTTCACTTAGTAAAAGAAATGTTTATGTTTTCTCATCCCAAATGTAAGTTCAAAAAGAGTAAAAGTGGGACTATGATCTCACCTTGAGTGCACGAGTAGTAAAGTAATTCAACAAGTAAACGTGTGCAAAGAACAATGCTAGTCTTGACCTAAACAAATAGGTTGTATCAATAACGATAGTCACGATTGGTCAAAGATGTTCAATTAGTCCTATGGCTCGTTAAGACTCGATCATAATAGCATGTGAATCAAATTGTCATGTTTCATGCAAGGTACAAGTATAAAAGCATGTTAGAATGATTGCACAAACATTTGGTTAAGTTTGATTAAAAGTCAACTTGGTCAAAGTCAAAGTCAACGAAAAAGTCAACACGTTCGGGTCGGGTCCCGAACTATTTTTCTGAGGTTTTTAATCATATATGAGCATGTTAGAACAAGTTACATGTGAATCGGAGGTCCATAGCATAGCAAACATTTTTCGTAAAACGACCAACGAAGACAGAGGCCTGCCAGTGTATCTGGACGGCGTCCAGATTTTCTGGACGGCGTCCAGCTTTGAAGGCTGGGACGGAGTCCAAATATCTGGACGGCGTCCAGCTTCGAAATATGGGACGACGTCCAAGGATCTGGACGGCGTCCAGGTTGGTATTCCAGTCTGATGCAGTAAGCTTCTAAGTACACGAACCAAAAACCAAATAAACACAACTTATGATCCGCAAACAATCAAGTCAAGTATTTTATACCGTTGGGATGGTAATTTGACGAGGAAGACAACTAAACACATTTCAACAAGTAATTTAACACCTACAACAACCCAAAACCTCATCAAACGTTCATAATCAAAGGTTCAAGTTCTAAAAACGCATTTCATGATTCGGGTAACCAATTTACATGTATGATATGCCGTTTCGAAGGTAATCAAACACACGTTGCAAAAAAACACTTATCAACAATATTTCATAGCATTTGATACATCAAAAGTTCATATAAAGCTTATCAAACCCTAACCAAAATCTCAAAACCAATAATCATGTTAATGTAAGGTTTTCATGTCAATCAACACACCAAAACGAAGTTAATGAAGTAACTAACACTTTGAACACACAACCATTAACATCTAAACACATTTTATCATTCAAAATCAAAGGTTAAACTAACCCATTTCAAGTGTTCATGCTAGTTACACCAAATAACAAGATCGAGCCTACAAATTACATACACCACATCACAATGAGCCATAGACACTAACTAACACCATTTCAAGTCAAAAACACGAATTTAGAGAAATCTATAGTTTTAGAAATGTTACCCAAACGAGATGAAGTTGGTACCAAAATGAAGAGGATGAAGAGAGGATCACAAATATGTAGTTTATTTTGTTGTAAGCCTCCTAGATCGAATTTAGATGATGATTGAATGAATTTGGTAAATGGGTGTGTGTTCTTGCTAGAGAGAGAGATGGAGATGATAATGAATGGGTGAAAGGGGTTTGACCCTTTGACCTAGTCAAGGGTTTGATCCCTTGTCAAGTTTAGTCCCTCAACTTTCGTTCGGGTGCGTGAATTACCTAAACGAGATAATTTATAACGCGTATTAACGGGAGATGTTATAAACATATAACGGAGTTTAAATTAGTATAACGGAAAAGTAAATGGAAAAAGGCGGGATGTTACATGAATGACGCGTACGTCGCGTGTGGATGATTTATGCAGCATGGTATGTAGGAGGAACTTCCGGTAAACCCCAGCCCGATCAACTTGAGGTTAATGGTTTGGCCGAACCGCCGGAGTCTCTGTAGACTGCACTACTGGGTGATGTTTGTGTGTTAGACCATGTGACATGATTAGTATAACACTTATGTATGCTATGGCCTGTAGTTAGTCGTACTCACTTAGCTTCGTGCTAATTCCCCTCCATCTTCTCCCTGCAGGTTATTAGCTTTTGTAGATTATGCTTTTGGGGGAGAAGACGGGCATGAAGATGTTATGTTTGACAGGAGTCAACTCTGATGTTGTCTTGCTTTATGAAAACAATAATCTTTTTGTAAATATGTCTTCTCCGTATAAACAAGTATTTTGTAATGACACGTGACACAGGTTGTATTAACAATAGTTAATGTGAAAATCGTATTAAATTAATATTATGCTTCCGCCACGTATTTAAAAAAAAAAAAAAATCAGCGGTGTCACAGTCGTATATATCATTGTAACAATTTGTGATATATTGTATTTTCTCTCTTTGGGGGTCGGTGGTTTTTCTCCTGTTTTGGAGTTTCCACGTTAAATCTTGTGTTGTGTATTGTTTTTATTTCTTTACTATTATTGTTGGGCTGGGTGGTGGGAATTAGTGAGACCGTAATTTCCCAACACTTGCCTGGTAGGTTGTTCGTCTTGGTTGTATTGGTTCGTTGTAAATTATTACGAGTGGTTTGCAACTTTGCATTAGTAATGTGTACTTGTGTATATGTGCTTGTTAGTTTAAAACTTGGGAAATTGTTCAAAATATACTTTTTTTTAATGTCTTCAAACAAAATACATTTTTTTAAAAAAATTGTCTTTTTACACCATTCAGTAGACGGGAATTTTGTCTACCACCTTTATCTGTCGTCTACTACCATTTTTACAAAGTAGTAGACAGTTTCAATAAGGTAGTAGACAGTGAGAACAAAGCAGTAGACAGTCAATTACAAGGTAGCTGACCATCTACTGCCTTGTTGTTATTGTCTATTGTTGTAGGTGTCGACTGATATGTATTATTGGTGTCGACACCTACAACAATGTAGTAGACAATAACAACAAGGCAGTAGACGGTCAGCTACCTTGTAATTGGCTGTCTACTGCTTTGTTCTCATTGTCTACTACCTTGTTGTTACTGTCTACTACTTTGTAAAAATGGTAGTAGACGACATATAAAAGTGGTAGACAAAATTCCCGTCTACTGAATAGTATAAAAAGATAAATTTTTTTAAAAAAGTGTATTTTGTTTGAAGGTATTAAAAAAAAAAAAAAAAAGTGTATTTTTATCAATTTTCTTAAAACTTTGGAAATAATTATTCAAGCTTTTCTTTTGTTCTGTTCAGTCTAAAGATGAAGGCCACGATTATGCCAGCTGCCACCTCATAACCAGGATCGTGACGCAACATCCTTATTGGGCCCCACTTAGATCTTACTTATGTTACAAGACACTCTACACCTTCGAGTATACAATAGAACCATTAGCTACCCTTCTCTTTACCTTTTCCCAAATTTCATCTTACATGTCCATTTCATTTCAATACTAATCCGTTAAGTTTCATCTTCAATTCGTACATTGTAAAGTGAGAGTGTAACTAACTAATTACTATGTGCAAACTCACATAATTTAAGCATTTAAGCTTTTTAATCTATAGAGTCAAAATCCGTCTTATATAATGTCAACTTTATCTAAATTGTTTCGGATGCTACACTTTTTTAAGCATTTCATTATTTTCATCATAAGACTTAGATAATACTCCATAACTAATCTGATGTATATTTAACATGATACTAAAATCAACCGTTTGAGCCATCATCTAAACAGTTCGCTAATGTTAAATGTAAGGCACTTTGACGAGAGTCGGTTGAAGTTGACAGAAAATGAACACCTATAAGATGGATTTTTTTTGCGTGATCAGATCAGTATTGTTATTAAAGTTTTTTACAGAAATCAGAAATCAAAAAAATATATTAGCATAGATATAATTTCCTTATTATTATTGTATCTAGTCTCAAATTAGAATGTCAATATTAATGGTATGTTTGGTGATCAAGACATGTAACTTGCATATATATGGTTGTTTGGAATGAGAATACATCATAGAATTTCAAACACTTTCATGATATCACCCAAATCGATCTTCTCTTCTTCTTTTTTTCTCGATTATTGATCCACCATTCCAAAAAAAAAAAAAAAAAAAAAAAAAAAAAAAAAAAAAAACAAATAATAATTTGCGGCTCTCTTTTCTTTTCTCACATCCAATTTCTTTTAGCCTTTCTTTTATCCTAAATACTCTTATAGCTTTACAAGAACTTGTCCGTATCCCTTTTTTATTATTCGCTTTCGTTTTCGATTGGTGACGTCGACTTTTTGATGCACCGTTTTTTTGTTTTCTTTGAACCCAGCAATTAAGAGTCATCAACATTGGAATTAATTGTTTTTACCTTACGTGAAGAATTAACGACTTGCATCGAAACATACAATTACTCCATATATTAATTGTTTGTTTAGCACAAAACATACAGATAGTTTTGGCAACAAATAATTGTGTTCTTTATTTATTTATTTTTTGATACCATCTTCACGGTTATCAAATCTACAATATTAATTAATGGCATCAAATAATCGGTGCGGCTGGAATGACGGTATTTTTAATGGAAGACAACAGTGGGGTTACAAGAAGTTTTTACCCTACACGGCTTGTGAAGAGGCTAAGGCCAACACGATTAATCAATGTATTGGCTTAAGTCAACAAAATAGGCCCACTGGACGAAGTTATAATCATCAGCAGTCTAGGCTCAATTCTTTTAGGCTTCTTGGGCTTGGAACAGGTCCTTTACAGGCTCAATTCTTTTAGGCTTCTTGGGCTTGGAACAGGTCCTTTACAGGAGACTCAAGCTTTTAAAGCTAGCACTCTTCAAGATCGCGATGACTCTTGGTATATGGATACGGGCGCAACTTCTCATATGACTTCCACTTTAGGTAAACTTATGTCCTATTATCCGTTAAACATTCCCAAAAGTATTATTGTTGGTAATGGCCATTATATTCCAATTAAAGGTTATGGTAACACGTCCTTTCCTACATCTTCACGACCACTCATTTTACGTAATATCTTACATTCTCCTCAATTAATTAAAAATCTTATTTCTGTTCGTCGATTAACTAATGACAATCATGTTTCTCTTGAATTCGGTCCTTTTAGTTTTACTATAAAGGATTTTCGGAAGGGCACACCAATCATGAGATGCAATAGTTTTGGCGACCTTTATTCGCTTTCACCATCTATCTTTCAACGTCTTAGCTTACCTTCTACATTTTTAACAGTGTCTCAAGACTTATGGCATCATCGTTTGGGACATCCATGCAACCGCATTTTATCTTTTCTTAACAATAAAAGTTAATTTCTTATAATAAGAATAAAAAGACACATATTTGTCAATCTTGTGTGTTCGGTAAACAAATCAAATTGCTTTTCTTTTCTTCAAATACTTCTATGGTGTTACCTTTGTTATAATTCATAGTGATGTATGGACTTCACCTGTGCTAAGTACTGGAGGACATCGTTATTATGTTCTCTTTCTCGATACAACGAACCCAATACCACATGAGTGGTGTATGGGGGAGGTGAGATGTAGACAATCCTTCCCCTACCCGAGAATAAAGACAAGTCATTTCTCCACCCAGAGTGAAATACTCTCAAAAGTAGGGAAAGTCATCCATATCTCTATTCGACGGATAAAGAGATTGGTTCCGAGTGGACCTCCGGCCAATAAGTAGGAAATTTCTTTAAAAAAATAGTATAATAAATATAAAATCAAAATTAAAAATAAAATTGAGACGCCATAAAAATGGTAGAATCAAATTTCCATGGGTTTTAAATCCTCCGTGGAATTCAATTTAGGCTCTAAACGGCAGTCAAAACGTTAATAAATCGACGTTCTCTTTCTCGATGATTTTTCTAATTTCCTATGGAGATTCCCTTTGTCTAATAAATCTCAAGTCTTTTCTACCTTTCTTGCATTTACGAAATATATACAAACGCAATTTAAGATGCCAATTAAATATTTTCAATGCGATAATGGCACCGAATATAACAACAAATCCTTCCACAAATTTTGTGCTTCCAATGGCATGACTTTCCGTTTCTCTTGCCCATATACTTCTTCGCAAAACGGTAAAGCCGAACGCAAGATTCGCGCAATCAATAATATTGTCCGAACACTTCTAGCCCATTCTTCCGTCCCACCCAATCTTTGGCATCATGCCCTCCAAACCGCTACCTATCTATTAAATATCATTCCCAATAAAATACTCCACAACTCCACTCCGATCGAAATTCTCTACCAACGACGCCCTTCCTATGATCATGTCCTTGTATTCGGTTGTTTGTGCTATCCTCTTCTACCCTCTCATTCTACAAACAAACTCGCTTCCCGCTCTAAACCTTGTGTTTTTCTAGGTTATCCTACTCATCATCGTGGCTATAAGTGTTATGACCTTACCACCAAACAAATACATATCTCATGACACGTCTTTTTCGATGAAACTCAATTTCCCTTCACTAAAAATACGCCTCCACCAAATAACACGTATTCTATTTTTACGTATGATGTTCACCCACTGTTATGGTCCAACACTTTCAGTCCTTCATCTTCGTCCCAACAGCCTACAGCTGCGGCCCATCATCAATCATCCTCACCTGGCCCGTTAACCGACCAAGATTCTAGTCCAGCAACCTCTAGTCTTCCCCCTTCTCATAGCTCATCACAACAACAAATTACTACTTCTTCTCCTAGCCTATCACCTCAACCACCACCCGTGGTCCATGTCTCTCCACCTCGCACAATTCACTCTCGTAGTATGTTTGGTATTTTTAAACCAAAAGCTCCTTTTAATCTTTCTGTTTCTACTACACTTTCCCCAATTCTTCGCAACCCTAAGGATGCGTTACTTGATCCTAATTGGAAAATGGCCATGACCGAAGAATTTAATGCTTTACTTGATAATAAGACATGGGTTTTGGTACCACACACCACTGATATGCATATAATTCGTTCTATGTAGGTTTTTAAACATAAAATGAAATCTGACGGAACTTTTGAGCGCTATAAGGCTCGTTTGGTAGGTGATGGCAGGTCACAACAGGTTGGCGTGGACTGCTATGAGACATTTAGTCCGGTTGTTAAACCCACCACTATACGTACTGTGCTGAATCTCGCTGTTTCACATTCTTGGTCTATTCATCAATTAGACGTTAAGAATGCTTTTCTTCATGGATCTCTTCGGGAAACATTATATATGCATCAGCCACCGGGTTTTCCTGATCCAAAATTTCCGGATCATATATGTCTTCTACAAAAATCTCTTTATTGTTTAAAACAGGCACCTCAGGAATGGTACCAACATTTTGCTGATTTTGTGACTACTATTGGGTTTCAGAATAGTAAATACGATAATTCTCTTTTTATTTATCACAGAGGCTCTGATATGGCATATCTTTTATTATATGTAGATGATATTATTCTTGCATCGTCCAGTGATTCTCTTCGCAATATGGTCATCTCCACATTATCTTGTGAATTTGCAATGAGGGATCTCGGACCATTGAGTTCTTTTTTGGGTATCTCTGTGACTCGTCAACCGAATAGCCTCTTTCTGCAATAGACTACTTATGCAACAGAAATTATCGAACGTGCGGGTATGTCTCAATGTAATTCTGTGCGTACTCCTGTTGACACGTCGGCAAAACTAAGCGGATCATCTGGCCCGCCAGTTACTAATCCTACCGAGTACCACAGTTTGGCGGGCGCGTTGCAGTACTTAACTTTTACACGTCCTGATATTTCTTATGTCGTACAACAGGTTTGTCTTCATATGCATGATCTACAAGAACCTCATTTGCATGCGTTACGCCGCATTATTCGTTATTTACAGGGCACTTTGAACTATGGGTTACATTTGTACAAGTCATCCAGTCACCGTTTGATTGCGTATACGGATGCCGACCGGGCTGACTGTCCAGACACGAGACGTTCCACTTCTGGTTACTGTGTTTATTTTGGAGATAACCTTATCTCATGGTCCTCCAAGCGTCAACACACCTTATCACGCTCTAGTGCAAAGGCTGAATATCGCGGGGTTGCTAATGTTGTCTCTGACTCTTGTTGGGTACGTAATCTACTGGTGGAATTACATTGTCCTTTGCCTAGGTGTACACTTGTGTTTTGCGATAATGTTTCTGCTATCTTTCTTTCTGGCAATCCTGTTCAACATCAACGTACAAAACATATTGAGATGGATATACATTCTGTTCGAGAAAAAGTTACGCGTGGAGAAGTTCAAGTCCTCCATGTTCCGTCGCGGTTTCAGATTGCAGATATTCTCACCAAAGGATTACCTCGTTTGTTATTTGATGATTTCAGAGACAGTCTCAGCATTCGGCCTCCTCCCGCTACGACCGCGGGGGTGTATTAGCGTAGATATAATTTCCTTATTAGAATTGTATGTAGTCTCCAATTATGAAGTCAATATTAATGGTATGCTTGGTGCTCAAGATATGTAACTTGTATATATATGGTTGTTTGGAATGATCATAGAATTCCAAACACTTTCAAAATATATAAAACAGGTATAACGGACTTTGACAAAGTCGGTTTACTTTGACAAAGTCGGTTTATACTATTTCACCACAAACCGAACTTTCCAAAGTCAGTTTGTGTGAGATGTTCAGAGGATAGATAAACCGAGTTTCTGAAACTCGGTTTTATGTTCTTTTTCTGAAAAGTGGCTGAAACCAATTTTGGCAAACATAGCTTAAACAAATAATTCAAACCCTAATAATTCTACCATTTTGTCATGTTTTGAATGCATGAAACTCATTTATATTATTTGTAGTTTTTTTAACCTTATCTCAAAACCACAATACAAATGCCCAATAATTACAATTGCAGAAACAATTTTCAAAACATTTAAACACAAAAACTATAAATCTCTCTACATTTGACGGCTTTAATTCGTCCAACGATGGTTCATCTTGTTTGGGGTGATGGAATTACATTTATCAATAGTAGGATTAGTGGTGATAATCTGTCACTAAGAAATTGTTTTCCACTCATGTACAAGGTTGATTAGTTGTGTTAATAGCTAACATGATCTATGGATACGTTGGCGTTCAACCAGAATCATGTACACTGAAACTCGTTCTATGGTACGAATTATGTGGCAATCCATGTATGAATGGAATCACATACAATAATGATTTGGAAACAATTTATTATTTTGCTGCGGATGATTCAAATTACCATGTACAATTTGAAGTTTAATTTGAGCGAATCATTTCCACACAACAATCTAGTTTTGGGGAGCAGTTGCATAATAGTATGCAATCTTCACAGGTTGTTACCACTCGGGATGTTGGTCCGTCCACATCTCACATCCACTTAAGGAGTTTACTTGAAGATGAATGTGAGGCGGAAGATGAAGGTGATGGTGACAATGACAATGATGATGAAGTTGAACAAACTAACGGTACAAGAGAAAATTATAGTGTAGAAGAAGATGTTTCGGAAGACAATGAAAATGAAGTCATGGTGGCAGAAACTCCACAAATCAATACCTATGTTTAACATTTTGAATTTATTAATGATGAAGATGATGGTGATGTTAATAGAATTTCATTCGATGAAGATGAAGAACAAGCATGGGATTTTTTGAATGAAGATGATGGTGAGAATGTGAGATGTAACGATCACCATTTTTTAGCTAACTTTTTCATTAATTCTTTAACGATTGTTAATTTGACGTTTGTGTCATACGTGAATTAACATTTTTATGTTATATTATATTATATTATAAATATTATTTGTAATATTTATATGTCATCCTTAATAAGAATTTCTATTTTTGGATAAGTGTTACTTAACGACCGTTAACCAACTTTCTGGTCACGATTATAGAAAATAACTTTTTATGTTAGCCGTTATTAATAAATATTAATTGTAATATTTTTTGGAACCTATTATTATATTAAGAATTTATATTCTTAATGTTGTGCGGTTTAAACTCGTCCAACCGTTATAGATCGTTATCGCGTGCCGTATAAATCATCGAGACTTGCAGGGTAAAAAGTAATCTTTTAGTGGCCAAAATAAGAGAAACCAAACTTCTGAAAACCCCTCTTTCATTTCCAAATTCGTTCATAGTCTTAAGGGGTATCGTGTAACTTTTGGTTTAACAATGATTAGGTTAGGAATTTTAATCCCATTAAAACATATACACTGCACAAATTTTTTTCTCCTGCTCTCCTTAGGCCATCCCCTACCGCCACGACATCTTCATCATCGTTGACTTGCATCATCATCAAACACCATACTATAATTGCCTGATCATTATATTGATTATAAAATCGTGATCTACATGCAAAGCACTATACGCTACTCATTCAATTTCTCGATTTGGGTAAGAACAGGAAACCCTATACTTTAAATCTCTGATTTTGATTAATTTTTAGTGTATTCAAGTCTAGTGCTCGAGTCATTGTGTGTACACATATTTCTAGTCGTTAATTTGATCGTTTGGTGACTTCTGGTAAAATTGAGAATTTGATACATATGCTACTGATATATATATGCTTGAGTTTTTTATTATTATATGTATATAGTTGGAGTTCTATCGTAAATTTAATAATTTTTCGTTTAGGTATCGCATGTTTTCGATTAACGGATCGAAAGTTATGATTATAAAGATTTCGGTATGAATTTTGTGTTTGAATTTGTTATTCTGGAAATATATGATTTAGAACCAGGTCGTGAGAGGTATATCATTGTATTCCTCTTGAATATACAATAACTTCTCATTTAGATATTGCGCGTTTTCGATTTATGGATCTTAAATTATGAACAAAACATGATATACGAAAAACTGATTTGACTTTTGCATGTTCGGTTTGTGATTGTGATAAAATGGTAAGATGAGATGCCATGATATTTTGTAAAATGTTCAATTACATGTATAGGAAGGTCATCCAGTTGGCAGTAACATGATTTGATTCGTTATGTGGTAGATGTACTACTTGTAAAAACATGGTTCATTCGTGTTGTCAAACTGCCAATTTCAACTTCAACGAATATACTGTACAATTTGGCTAAATTAATTTTATTCAAAACTTTAAAGAAAGTAATTTAACTTGTATTTGAAATTCTTTAATTGAATTTGCATTATTTTGAACTTTTTTGATTTTTCTATAAATGTTTTGCTCGGAGTGCGCATGCTGAAAACACTGTTGAGAAAAATTGTTACGTCTTGATTTTTATAAATGCTTAGATAGTGAGACAGGACTTTTTAGAAAGAATATTATGTAATGTATTGATCTAGAACTTTACATGATGCCATCATCTTTGTGCTATGAGATTTAACTGTTCTTTACACGTTATCACGACATTCTTAGTGTATAATCAGTATATGTAGCATGATGCCATGAAAAGGTTAAGGCGTTGTTATTTTGCCTTGGTATGAAGTTTGAATTTGATTGAGATGTTTTACGTTGGTCTATTTTATGCATGTTTTGTAGTGGTTAGTAGCGTCATGCACTACTTGGGTGAAATCAAGTAGTGACACTACCGAACACTACAGTCTTACTAACAATATTGTGTCACTAAATACTGCTATTATACTGTGAGTGTTGACCATTGTTTGGTGATGTTGACCAGAGTTGACTTATGAGTTGACTTTTGGTTTGACCTTTGACTTTTGACTTTGACTTTTGAGTTGACTTTTGTTGACTTTTGCGTGTCGGTCTCGAGCATTAGGATTGTGATACACTATGACCCGACTTATTATGTTGGACATTATTTGATCCACTTATGCATGTCTAGGTGGTTACTTTTGTTAGCTGTGAGTACTTGAACACTCGTTGTTATCAAATCTTTTTGATGTGCAACCAAGGTGAGTTGTAGTTCCTTTTTTACTTTACATTTTGGGATAAGAATACATACATTTTTGTTTTACGCAATAGACACAAGTTTTTAGTTTATTCTACACTGAGTTTGAACCAAATATCCCTTAGCATTGGTAACTAGTAACTACCGGTTTTTAGATTGGTGGGCGTGAATAGGTATATATAGATCCATAAGGCTTGACATTCCCGTCCGGGCTAGTCGCGCTAGCATTTAACGGGCGTTTATTAATCGATTTTGGTGCACATTGGTTACGTGTATTTTAATACATGTGTACTTTTTATTTACGTTACGTTTAATTCCCAGGTGCTCAAATTTGTAGAATCTTGAATGAAACTTTTGATGAACTTGCTAAAGATGCTTTCTAGCATGGAAAATCTTGCGGTCTATCTTAAATATTGTTTGCATATTAAACCTATAACTCACTAACCATTATGTCGAATTTTTAGTATGTTTATTCTAAAGTATATAAGATGCTTTTGTTGTCTAACTGATAAGATGTTGCACGGAGTTGATATCAGCTCATTTATACATTATTTCATTCGCGATATCGGGTTCTTTTGGTAATAATTTGGTGAAGATTTAAGACTTTAGTTTGTGATTATAAAGAAAATGATAAATCGAGCTTAGGAAGTCTTAGTGTTGGTATTGTGGATAATTTCAGCAGGTTTCAGCATCAGATCCCTATCGCGGTCGCGATGGGGGTGTTGCGGCCGTGAGAGATCGACATAACAACAGTATTCAAAGAAGCAACAAGTCGCGATCGCGATGGTTCCAGTCGCGGTCGCGATGTACCTTTTTCCACTATTCCGTGGTCGCGAAAATGGGGGTTGCGTTCGCGACACGGGGTCGGTCAGGGCTTCGAATTTCCATCTATAAATACCCCTATTTAACCCCAACTTGAGAGAAACTTGTTATTTACAAATTCTAGAGTTACAAGAGGCATTTTTAAGGGTTTATAGGTCATTCTTCATCAAATCTGAAGATCTTAACATTAAGGTTGAAGATTGGATCATCTATTAAATATTGGTACCCTAGTTTTTTCATTATTCTAGTGATTTTATGATGATCGTTCCAATTATGTATTTGTTCTTTCTTTTACCATGCTAGGCTAAACGTATTTGTGTCCACAATTTGATGTAATACTTATGATTTTTTATTGTTCTATCTTTTGAATTATTAAGGTTTTTATGTTTAATTAATCGTGCTTTCTTGAAAGATCCATTGTTGTGTTCATCTATATATTGTTAATTTAATTATACAGGTTATTAGATTTGGTTTATGTGAATGTATCAATATTCATAGCTTGTACTTCATCTTTTAGATCTAGACAATTGTGTGTGAATGCAAATGGTGATTAAATTGATATTGTGATAATACAATCGTGTAGGCTATTTCGAGTGATCCTGATAATCTAGGTTTTATGTGAGTTTAACTAAGAAGAAGTCTCGTTTAATTTAACACGGTATTTGGACATCTGAATGATAATTAATGTGAGTTAATTGAATTCATTATGTCTTTAGCTCATTGATTTCGTGAGACCGATATGAATTAGGTACCTAGACCTTTAATAACGGTTTTAATAAAAGAACAATCATAGTCATTTGTTGAGCATTAAATTTGACATTGCTTCTCCTTATCTGGTTAATCCGTTAATTTTTCTTTGCTATTGTTTTAATTCATTAAATTTAAATCAAAACCCCCAATTCTTAGGATAATTTGTAGTTATTTAAATCTTAAACACTTTGCTCTATGTGGACTAACTTGTGCTTACTAGCTTCTTTATTACATTGATCAGGAATAGTTTCCTGTATTCGTGTGTTAATTTGGTTAAGTTTAGCCCAATAAAAGTAGGTGCAGAAAATACACGTCAACTTTTGGCGTCGCTGCCGGGAAGCGGTGTGTTTTTAGGATTTTTTTAAAACTTTTGGTTATTAGATCCTTTCGTGGGAACTTGTTTCCGCGAAAGGTAATTTTTGTTTGGATTTACATTTGTGTTTTTGATGGCCCGTCAAGTACCCTTAACGGCTCCGTCACTTGGTCCCACAACTTGATCGAATTTTAAATGAATTTATTAAACAACATTGCATTCTTTATTCAAAAAGTTTCCCAAAAAGGAAATTTACCAAAATAAGTAGTTCTAAACAAACTCAACTTATTAAAATATCCAAAGTTGACCAAAACAATATCAACCAACACCCACAGTTTAAATAAACAAAAAGAGAATGCAAGTTTAATGTTTCATAAAATCTGCCCAAATGCATGCAGACACTCTAATACAGCAGAAGCCCAATTAATCAAGTACATGTGAAAATATGCGAGTAAATTGTCAACAAAAGTGTTGAGTGAATTATAGGTTTAAATAAACGAATAAACTTTAGACCACGAGATTTAAAAATGTTAGAAAATATTAAACTATTATTCCATTAATCCATGAGTCACCTGGTAACCACTTAACCATTTCCATACCCTTACCAATCACAATATACACTGAACAGGTGTATCTTCAAAAAAATAACGAAGTACTAATACATCCCGATTATATAATGCTAGCGCGACTAGCTCGAAATGGGGCTGTCAGACCCGATAGATCTATCCATAGGATTCGCGTTCACCAGTAGAAACCAGTGATTACAGTTACCAGACTAGGGAATATTTTCGTTCAACTCATAATGAATAATTTAAATTTAATTGCCACTTGTGTCTAAACGTAAAACAAAATGCATGTAATCACATCCCAAAATACTTTAAATAGTATGAAAAGCGGGACTATAACTCACCTTAATAAAAATGAAGTAACCACACAAAATGTGAACCGTAAATGAAGTAAGTGATCAAGAATGATCACAACGCCGACCTATAAATAAAGCAGGTCGATATAAATAACTAACTTAGGTCAAGTCTTAGTATGATAGCTATAGTACTTGTTGCAAGTAAACATAGAACAACACTCAGTATGTTTCGGTATGATCAGGACAGCGTATAACACGTACTTCCTATTTTTAGAAAGTTTCTATATTTAGCAGGTTTTCATTTTTGGAAAGTTTCTATTTTTGGAAAGTTTCTATTTTTGGAAAGTTTCCTTATTTAGAAGGTTACTATATTAGGAAAGTTTCTATAATTAGAAGGTTTCTATTTTTAGAAAGTTTTTAACTTAGGAAATTTTCCTTAATTAGAAAGTCAACAAAAGTCAACTGAAAGTCAAAGTCAACCGAAAGTCAACTCAAAAGTCAACCTTGGTCAAACATAGTCAACATTGAATTTTAAAGTGTATATTATATTAATAATATAAGTTATAATGTTATTTAAAATCTTATATGCATAATCATGTAATATCATAAGTTTAATTAAATTAAATTGAATTAATAAGTTAGCATGAGTTTAAATGATATAATTAATATAACATAAGTATTTAATTAATTAAATATTAATCATAACATAAGTATTATTAATTAATAATAAATTTTTAATCATATCATAAGTATTATTAATTAATAATGAATTATTAATCATATCATAAGTTTTAATTATAATTATTAAATCATAAGTATTTAATAATTAAATTGTAATTAAATAATAACTAAGCCTTATAATAATTAAATAATTAATTAATCTTTATTATAAGTCTTATTATAATAGTCTCATAACATAAGTTTAATACTTATCATAAGTATTTTTCATTAATAATAAAAGTATTATTAATCATAAGTTTAATTAAATATCTAATTAAATCATAATGTAATTAATAAATGATATAATAAATATATATATCATAAGCCTTAAATTAAAATAATTACTTTTATATCATAAGTAATTTAATAATAATGAAAATCATTATTTTATATCATAAGTTCAAATTTATAACCATAAGTTTAATTAAAACGTTCGCTGGGTCATATCTTGAGCCTCGGATGTCGGTTTTTGACGAGTCTTATATACATCTTCGCCTACCCAAACAACTCAACACATTAGTGTGCTCAAGAACACCCCAACAACAGTCCCTAAGTCGTGACCAACAGCCATAAATCAACTTGGAACTTTAATCCGTTCAAAATCTTGTTTTAGTCATTCCGGGTGATCCTTGACTCGGATTACGATGACCCGAACATGAATATACATTCAATCATCAATCCTAATACACTAGTGTACCCTAGAGACTCTAAAAATAGTCACAAAGTCGGACCAAAACTGAATACATTCGTTTTTATATTTTAATTCCATGAAAACACCAATTTAATCATAACTTAAGACCCGGGAATCGAAATAACATGAATCCGGAGTCTAAAATCAATGTCTTGATGAGAGGAACTCATATAAATACTTTATTTTATCAAAAACATTAGTTAAATGTAATAAAATGATCATATAGTCCGCTGTCCAAATTTTTTAAACCGAAAACATACACAATCGAGCATTTCTACGCATATAATCAACAATACAACAATACATAAGTGCTATACTATCATAATAACATTCAAAATCAGTAAAATTGAATAAAAATTAAAAAGCTAGGGTTAGGGTTTATACCCTAATCGAGAATTGGTTGATATGAACGTGTAGAGATTGAAGAGAGGATTCCGTTTATGCAAACAATTCAATGATCCAAGCAAGTTTTGATAATCAAATGATGATGATGATGGTGAGAGGTGGCGACGGCCAAGAGAGGAGAAAGAGGGAGATGAGAGAAAAATATAGAAGTTAGGTTTTGATGAAAATGAAATAAAATGCAAAAGTGGGAAGCAAGTGAGCCAACACTCCCTCCCCTTGGGAGTGTTCGGCCGAATTAATGAGTGGGGTGGGCCCCACACGGGCCACATTGATATTTGATAAGTTGCTTGTGGCCTGAACGCCCGATCGAAGCTCGAAACGCGAAAACGCTACTACGCGATTAATTATTCGAAGAGATAACATATACGCGATAAATAAAATATATAAACACTATATATAAACATATGATATCAAAATATCATATTTTAAAATAATTTGGATTTAAAAATCCCAAAAGTTTGACTGTTGGTTTGAAAACAGAAATGATTCGCCGGATAGAAATCCACGACACGTAGAAACGTACGATTTAAAATATGAATACAAATATTCACATAAAACATAATAATTAATATATTATTACTAAAACAATAATATATGTCATAGAAATGACGTGGCACGAATAACAATTAACGGACATTAAATAATAAACGATAAAAGATAACGGAAAAAGTAGGGTCGTGACAGTACCTTCCCATTACGGAAATTTCGTCCCGAAATTTAAGCAGGTGCAGGGGTGGACTCATCATCTGGGAACAAATGCGGGTACTTCTGTCTCATCTGATCTTCACGTTCCCAAGTGAACTCGGGTCCGCTTCCGGCATTCCATCTCACTCAGACGATAGGAATTCTACTTTGCTTGAGAGTCTTGACCTCTCGATCTATAATTTCAAAGGGTTCCTCAATAAAATGGATTTGTTCATCAACATGAAGTTCATCAAGAGGAATAGTTTCATCGGCCTCGGCCAAACACTTCTTCAAATTCGACACATGAAAAACGTCATGAACGGCACTAAGTTCTTGTGGCCATTTCAAACGATAGGCCACAGGTCCAACCCTCTCTGTAATCTCAAACGGTCCAAAAAATCGAGGATTCAACTTTCCTCTTTTACCAAATCGTACTACATCCTTCCAAGGTGATACCTTCAACATAACATGATCACCAAATTGAAATTCTATATCCTTTCTTCTAATGTCGGCGTAACTCTTTTGCCGACTTCTGGCGGTTCTCAATCTTTCTTTAATCTGTACGATCTTCTCGGTAGTCTCATGAATAATCTCTGGGCCTGTGAGTTGAGCATCCCCAACCTCATTCCAACAGATAGGAGACCTACACTTTCTACCATACAGAGCTTCAAACGGTGCGGCTTTAATACTTGCATGATAGCTGTTATTATAAGAAAACTCAGCCAACGGCAAATATCTATCCCAACCATTACCAAAAACAATCACGCACGCTCATAACATGTCCTCTAACGTTTGAATGGTCCTTTACTCTGACCATGCGACTGTGGATAATAAGCGGTGCTCATATCCAATTTAGTTCCCAAAGCTTCCTGTAAGGATTACCAAAACCTCGATGTAAATCGACTGTCTCGGTTTGAAATAATAGATACGGGAACACCATGTCTAGAAACAATCTCCTTCAAATACAAACAAGTGAGTTTTTCCATCGAATCTGTTTCCTTAATCGGCAAAAAGTGAGATGATTTTGTGAGTCGGTCAACAATCACCCAAATGGTATCATAACTACCCACTACTCTCGGTAACTTCGTAATAAAGTCCATCGTAATACCTTCCCACTTCCACTCGGGAATCTCAGGTTGCACCAGAAGTCCGGACGGTTTCTGATGTTCAGCTTTAACCTTAGCACAGGTCAAACACTTAGCCACATACGTAGCCACATCAGTTTTCAAATTAGGCCACCAGTATAGCTCCTTAAGATCATGATACATCTTTCCTAAACCAGGATGAATAGAGTACCTAGAGTTATGAGCTTCATCTAACACCAGTTGTCGCAAATCACCAAATTTCGAAAATCAAAGGCGTCCCGCAAAATACCGAGTGCCATCTACTCGTACCTCAAATTTCTTACTCATGCCTCTGACCTTCTCATTCACGATGTTTTCCTCCTTCAAGGCTTCTTGTTGTGCCTCAAAAATCTGCCTAGTGAGGTGTAGTGACCCGAACTTTTCCATGATTATATATTATATGAGATTAATATTTACATGAATAAATGTTTCCAACATGTTAAGCAATCAAACTTGTTAAGACTTGATTAATTAAAGTGAGTTTATGTAGACAATTGACCACCCCATTTGCCTGATGATTCACGAACGTCATAACTTGTGATAATTATATAATCGTTTTATTTATTTTATGATGTAAGTTATATATATATATATATATATATATATATATATATATATATATATATATATATATATATATATATATATATATATATATATATATATATATAAGAAGAAATACAATTAAATCAAAGATGTACAGTAAAACACTATTTGCTACAGTAAAATACTATTTGCTACAGTAAAACACTATTTGATACAGTAAATTTTCGCTTGCTACAGAAAACACTATTTACTACAGGAACACTATTTACTCGTATTCAATCCGTATTCGTACTCGTACAATACACAGCTCCTATATGTATATACTATTGGTATATACACTTCAATGATCAGCTCTTAGCAGCCCTCATTTAGTCAACAAACATGTGGAACCAACCATTTGGCAACTAGCATGAAATATCTAACAAAATTACAAACTAAATGGAGCATATAATGACATGCTAGTTCACGTTTTTTTTACCCATCACATACACTTGCATTTTTCAATTTTCTTTCATCCATTTGATCTCTCTCTTGTTCCATGATGATGTTCTAAGTGTTCTTCATCATTTTCAACAAAATCTCAATCTAGCTCATAAATCCAACCTTTGATCAACCTACAAAACAACTACTCAAGAACACTTCAATAACACTTTCAAGTTTACTAGTTTACTTCCAAGCTTTCAAATCTATTCCAAGTAATCATCTAAGATCAAGAAACCTTTGTTATTTACAGTAGGTTATCTTTCTTATTCAAGGTAATATTCATATTCAAACTTTGATTCAATTTCTATAACTATAACTATCTTAATTCAAGTAGAAATCTTACTTGAACTTGTTTTTGTGTCATGATTCTACTTCAAGAACTATCAAGCCATCCAAGATCCTTTGAAGCTCTAGATAATTTCTTGTCATTTCTAGTAGGTTTACCTACTATACTTGAGGTAGTGATGATGTTCATAACATCATTCGATTCATATTTATAAAACTATCTTATTCGAAGAATATAACTCGTAATCACTAGAACATAGTTTAGTGAATTCTAAACTTGTTCGCAAACAAAGTTAATCCTTATAACTTAACTTTTAAAATCAACTAAACACATGTTCAATATCTATATGATATGCTAACTTAATGATTTACAACCTGGAAACATGAAGAACACCGTAAAATCGAACAAACGCCGTTGTAGTAAAATCGGGGGCTGTTTTAGGTTGGAAAAATAAAAAATATCTTAATCTTTGAATTTGAAGTTTTTTTTCTAGAAAAATGATATTTCTTATGAACATGATACTATATCCAAAAATCATGGTTAAACTCAAAGTGGAAGTATGTTTTTCAAAATGGTCATCAAGATGTCGTTCTTTCGACGGAAATGACTACCTCTTTCAAAAATGACTTGTAACCTGTATTTCTGACTATAAACTTATACTTTTTCTGTTTAGTTTCATAAATTTCAGTTCATTATGAAACCATAGCAACTTGATTCACTCAAAACGGATTTATAACGAAGAAATTATGGGTAAAACAAAATTGGTTAGATTTACTAGTTTAGCTACGAAAATTTTATAACAAATCTATACTAACCATAACTTAACTAACTTATATTGTATTATACATGTAATCTAACATATATTATGTAATCTTGATAGACCATAGACACGTATACAATGTTTTGACATATCATATCGACGTCATCTATATATATTATTTGGAATAACCATAGACACTCTATATGCGGTAATGCTCGAGTTAGCTATACATGGTTGAGGTTGATTCCAAAAAAATATATATACTTTGAGTTGTGATCGAGTCTGAGACTTGTATACACTGGGTCATGGATTGATTCGAGATAATATATATATTGATTTATTTCTGTACTACTAACTGTGGACAACTAACTCTGGACTACTAACGTTGGACTGTTAACTTAACAAATTTAAATCATTAAAACGTAATAAAAAAATGTTGTTAATATATTTCGATCATACTTTAATATATATGTATATATTTGTTATAGGTTCATGAATCGACTCGTGGCCAAGTCTTATTTTCGACGAAGTAAAAATCTGTGAAAGTGAGTTATAGTCCCACTTTTAAAATCTAATATTTTTGGGATGATAATACATGCAATTTTATAAATATTTTACAAAATAGAAGCAAGTACATGAAACTACATTCTATGGTTGAATTATTAAACCGAATATGCCCCTTTTTAGTCTGGTAATCTAAGAATTAGGGAACAGACACCCTAATTGACGCGAATCCTAAAGATAGATCTATTGGGCCCAACAAGCCCTATCCAAAGTACCGGATGCTTTAGTACTTCGAATTTATCATGTCCGAAGGGAGTCCCAGAATGATGGGGATATTATATATGAATCTTGTTAAGGTCGGTTACCAGGTGTTCACCATATGAAAGATTTTTTTTATCTCTATGCAGTTTGCGAAATGCCTGATATGAGATGGATGTTTATGAAAAGTGAAATCTTGTGGTCTATTATTACAAATTGATATACATATAGGCTAAACCTATAACTCACCAACATTTTTGTTGACGTTTTAAGCATGTTTATTCTCAGGTGATTATTAAGAGCTTCCGCTGTTGCATGCTAAATTAAGGACAAGATTTGGAGTCAGCATGCTTGTATGATAATGTTTAAAGAAAAACTGCATTCGGAAAATAAATTGTTGTAATATATTATCGTAACCCATTATGTAATGGTCGTATGTAAATGTTGTACTTTAGATTACCATTATTTGGTAATCTACTCTATGTCTTTTAAACCTTTATCGATAAAGTAAAGGTTATGGTTTGTTTTAAAAATCGAATGCAGTCTTTGAAAAACATCTCATATAGAGGTTAAAACCTCGCAACGAAACCAATTAATATGAAACATTTATAATCGATATGAACGGGACATTTTAGTTGGTATCCGAGCATTGGTCTTAGAGAACCAGAAATTGCATTAGTGTGTCTTATCGAGTTTGTTAGGATACATTAGTGAGTCTGGACTTCGACCGTGTTTTTCTTTAAAAACGATTGCTGAACACGTTTGTTGGAAACTATATATTGTTAACATGTAAATATTATGTGATATATTAATCTCTTAACGTGCTTGATATTGTGTGATGGATGTCTACCTCTAGTACAAATCCTATCGACTCACCTAATAATAATGAAGAGTCGAATGAATTGTGGGAAGATTCACAAAATCCAGAAGAAGAAGAAGAACCGGAAGAAGAGGAACCGGAAGAAGAGGAACCGAAAGAAGAGGTTCTGGAGGAGGAAATATTAAGAACCACAGAAAAACAGATAAATAAAAGAAAATCCTCAACCAATGGACCAAAGTTAAAAATGGTCAACGGTGTTTCCCTCGAGGAAGCAAAATATTGGGAAAATTACCAATTTTCTGATGAATCGGATCCCGACGAGGATTCCGATGATGTTATAGAAATTACCCCGCCTCAATTTAATAAGGCAAAAGAAAATAATAAGGGAAAAACTATCAAAATAGAAAAACTCGAGACCAAAACCGATGAACTCTATGTTAACATGAAGTATCCCGATGGTATATATCGTAAACACCCGTATTTCTTAAATTTTAACTATAATCCGGGAACATCTAAACCACCAGGTTTTTCTAGACCATTTGTGAAAATGACGGCTCGTATTAGAGGAGCACCGTGTATCCCTAGGAAATTAGCAAAATGAACCAAGTCCGAGGAGGAAGAAACAAGCTAGTCGGAATAAAGAGTTGTAATCATGTTGTGTAATATATGTATTGTAGTGTGCTTGTACTTTTATGTTATATGTAAAAATTGTTTGTATTGTTTGTTAATTATCTTTTACGAATCTAATCTTCGTCTGTTTTACAGTATAAAAACACTAAATGGACGTTAAGAATAGACAACCGAATATTTTGGGAGACCTACCAGGGGATATGATTGATGAAATCTTGTCTAGAGTTGGTCAGGAGTCACCGGCTCAATTGTTTATGGCGACATTAGTCTGTAGAACATTTGAAAGACGTTTCAGGTATGCCTTAGTTTATAAAAGGCTTTCCTTCAATAGATGGAGTATATCACATTGGGGAGACCTTAAGTTACGTCGTGTTTTCTTCAAGGCTTTGTGTGCGGGAAACCCTAATGCAATTATCCGCTACGGGTTGAGAGCCTATTTTGACTCCACATATCCCAACATAGGACTTCTTTCTTTAGAAAAAGCCTCAAACATGCAACTTAAAGAAGCATGTTATGTTTACGGAATTGTGATGTTCGCATCTTACCAAATTGAGAAAAAGAACATCGGATTGCAACTTCTAAATAAAACATTCCCACAAGTGACGGATTCAGTAGTTGGGGTGAGAAATAAGGTTTTTAGATTTTACGGAGCTGTTGGGCATTACGTAACCCCCGTCCTTTTGACTACATTACAACATGCTATCTAGCCAACAGCCACAACGGTTATATTCCACAAGATCAAGGATGGGAAATAGTATTAGTAAAACCCGAATGCATGACTTGCTTCTGGACCTAGGAATTACGTGTCTTTATTGCCTTTGCTGAACGACTTGCGTTAAACTAGAATTGTTTTCGTAACTGCTTTGTATCAAAGTTATTGTGTACTATATTTCATGCTATATGTAAAATAGCGGTATTGTAAGTTGTAATATTTTGTATAATAGTTTGAACGCGAAATTTTATTGTAATCAGTTTTTTATATGGAATTGTAGTAGTTGAATTGTATATTAGCTACTAAGTTTGAACTTAACGGGTAGGTACTACCCGAAAGGAAACTTATAAAATGCTAATATGAATAAAAAGCTTTTATAAATAAGTTCATATTATGCTACGAAATACTATTGACTACTCTTAATATTCTATATGATTAACTTAATTCTTTTGGCTATTTTTGAAGGAAATGGCACCGACTACTCGTCAGAACTTGAACATGAGCGAGGAAGACTTCCGTGCATTCCTTGTTGCAAACATAGCTGCAGTACAGGCTACAATGCAAAACAACAACAATAAGTCAGGGTCTATCAGTGGAGTTAACTCCATAGGAAACCGTGTAGGATGCTCCTACAAGGCTTTCACTGTCTGTAAGCCTCTGGAATTTGATGGGACTGAAGGACCAGTCAGACTGAAACGTTGGACCGTGAAGGTTGAATCTGTGTTTGCTATAAGCAAATGTGTTGAAGAAGACAAGGTAAAGTACGCCACGCATACCTTCACAGGTACTGCGTTAACCTGGTGGAACACCTATCTCGAACAAGTGGGACAAGATGCTGCTTACGCACTACCGTGGTCAGCATTCAAACATTTGATGAACGAGCAGTATCGTCCCAGAAACGAAGTCAATAAGCTCAAGACATAGCTTAGAGAATTACGAACGCAGGGATTCGATATCACCACATACGAACGACGATTCACCGAGTTATGTTTATTGTGTCCAAAATTGTTCGAAGATGAAGAAGAGCAGATCGATGCATTTGTAAAGGGGCTACCAGAGAGAATTCAAGAGGATGTGAGTGCGAGCGCACCCACTTCAATGCAAAAGGCAAGCCGAATGGCTCACAAACTTATAAACCAGATTGAGGGAAGGATCAAAGAGCAGGAGGCCGAAGAGGCCAAAATGAAGCAAGTCAAGAGGAAGTGGGAAGAAAACAGTGACAAGATTCACCAACACAACAACAGTAACTATTGCATCAACAATCAACACCAAAATCACAACCACAATCGCACCATTTTTCGCAACAACAAACGCAACAAAAACCATCCCAACAACAACAACTATAACAATCGTCCCAACAACAATAACAACCGCAACAACAACAATCCATATAACAACAAGAAGCAGAAACAGCCATGCCAAAGGTGTGAAGAGTACCATCCGAATGAGTTCCGCACGACATTTTGCACCAAGTGTAAAAGAAATGGTCATGGCGCGGTGAAGTGTGAGGTCTACAGACCGACAAATAACAAAATTAAAGGAACAAATAATGTCGGAACAAATAATGCTGCCGTAGCTTGTTATGGATGTGGAAAACCGGGCCACATTATTAGAAATTGACCAAACCAAGGGAATACTAATGGGCAAGGCCACGGAAGAGTTTTCAATATTAATGCGGCAGAAGCGCAGGATGACCCGGAACTTGTTACGGTTACGTTTCTTATTGACAATAAATCTGCTTATGTTTTATTTGATTCGGGTGCGGATAGAAGCTATATGAGTAGAGATTTTTGTGCTAAATTAAGTGGTCCATTGA
The DNA here is from genome assembly GCF_046630445.1 of Rutidosis leptorrhynchoides. Classification (NCBI taxonomy): domain Eukaryota; kingdom Viridiplantae; phylum Streptophyta; class Magnoliopsida; order Asterales; family Asteraceae; genus Rutidosis; species Rutidosis leptorrhynchoides. Next base: position 104,229,549 of record NC_092342.1, read on the forward strand.
CGCCTATGAATAATAACTTTTTACTCGAATTAGCAAACGGTAAATTAATTTCAGCAGATAAAATATGTCAGAATCGAGAAATTAAATTGGTTAGCGAAACGTTTAAGATTGATTTACTACCAGTAGAGTTAGGGAGTTTTGAAGTGACAATTGGCATGGACTGGTTGAAAAAGGAGAGAGCAGAGATCGTATGTTACGAAAATGCAATTCGCATTGTACGAGAAAAAAGAAAACCCTTAATGGTGTACGGAGAAAAGAGCAACGCGAAGCTAAATGTTATTAGTAATTTGAAAGCGCAAAAGTTAATAAGAAAAGGTTGCTATGCTGTTCTAGCACATGTCGAGTAAGTACAAACCAAAGAGAAGAACATCAATGATGTTTTCGTCGCAAAAGAATTTCCCGATGTATTTCCGAAAGAATTACCGGGACTACCTCCACATCGATCTGTTGAATTTCAAATACATCTTGTACTCGGAGCTGCACTAATAGCTCGTGCGCCATATAGACTCGCACCCAGCAAAATGAAAGAGTTACAAAGCTAATTACAAGAACTTTTGGAGCGTGGTTTCATTCGACCAAGCACATTACCGTGGGGAGCCCCTATTTTGTTTGTCAAAAAGAAAGATGGTACATTCAGGTTGTGTATCGACTACCGAGAGTTGAACAAACTTACCATCAAGAACCGTTATCCACTACCAAGAATCGACGACTTATTTGATCAGCTGCAAGGTTCATCAGTTTACTCGAAGATTGATTTACGTTCCGGGTATCATCAAATGCGAGTGAAGGAGGATGATATTCCCAAGACTGCTTTTAGAACTCGTTACGGTCATTATGAGTTTATGGTTATGCCGTTTGGATTAACTAACGCACCAGCTGTGTTCATGGACCTCATGAACCGAGTGTGTGGACTATATCTTGACAAGTTTGTCATTGTTTTCATTGATGACATACTTATTTACTCATAGAATGATCAAGAGCACGAAGAACATTTGAGAAAAGTGCTAGAATTATTGAGGAAGGAAAAATTGTACGCTAAATTTTCAAAGTGTGCATTTTGGTTGAAAGAAGTTCAATTCCTCGGTCACATAGTGAGCAAAGAAGGTATTCGGGTTGATCCAGCAAAGATTGAAACTGTTGAGAAATCGGAAACACCAAAAACCCCGACGCAAATACGTCAATTTTTGGGATTGGCTGGTTATTACAGAAGATTCATCCAAGATTTTTCCCAAATAGCAAAACCCTTGACTGCATTAATGCATAAAGGGAAGAAATTTGAATGGAAGGATGAGCAAGAAAGAGCATTTCAATTGTTAAAGAAAAAGTTAACTACGGAACCTATATTGTCATTACCTGAAGGGAATGATGATTTTGTGATTTATTGTGATGCCTCAAAGCAAGGTCTCGGTTGTGTATTAATGCAACGAATGAAGGTAATTGCTTATGCGTCCAGACAATTGAAGATTCATGAGCAAAATTATACGACTCACGATTTGGAGTTGGGCGCTGTTGTTTTTGCATTAAAGACATGGAGGCACTACTTATATGGGGTCAAAAGTATTATATATACTGACCACAAAAGTCATCAACATATATTTGATCAGAAACAATTGAACATGAGGCAGCGTAGGTGGATTCAATTGTTGAATGATTACGATTTTGAGATTCGTTACCACCCAGGGAAGGCGAACGTGGTAGTTGACGCTTTGAGTAGACAGGACAGAGAACCTATGCGGGTAAAAGCTATGAATATAATTATTCGTACTAACCTTACTACTCAAATAAAGGAAGCGCAACAGGGAGTTTTAAAAGAGGGAAATTTGAAGAATGAAATACCCAAAGGATCAGAGAAACATCTTAATGTTCGGGAAGAGGGAACCCGGTATAGGGCTAAAAGAATTTGGGTACCAAAGTTTAGAGATGTGAGAGAAATGGTACTTAGGGAAGCACATAAAACCAGATACTCAATACATCCCGGAGCGAGAAAGATGTACAAAGATCTCAAGAAACATTTTTAGTGGCCGGGTATGAATGCCGATATTGCTAAGTACGTAGGAGAATGTTTGACGTGTTCTAAGGTAAAAGCTGAACATCAGAAACCATCAGGTCTACTTCAACAACCTAAAATCTCAGAATGGAAATGGGAAAACATTACCATGGATTTCATTACTAAATTGCCAAGGACTGCAAGTGGTTATGATACTATTTGGGTAATAGTCGATCTCTCACCAAATCAGCGCACTTTCTACCAATGCGAGAAGATGATAAAATAGAAAAGTTAGCACAACTATACTTGAAGGAATTCGTCTCCAGACAAGGAATATCAATCTCTATTATCTCTGATAGGGATGGTAGATTTGTTTCAAGATTTTGGCAGACGTTACAACAAGCATTGGGAACTCGTCAAGACATGAGTACTGCCTATCATCCATAAACTGATGTACAGAGTGAAAGGACAATACAGACCCTTGAAGACATGCTACGAGCATGTGTTATTTATTTTGGAAACATTTGGGATCGACATCTACCGTTAGCAGAATTTTCCTACAACAACAGTTACCACTCGAGTATTGAGATCGCACCGTTTGAGGCACTTTATGGCAGAAAGTGCAGGTCTCTTATTTGTTGGAGTGAAGTGGGGGATAGACAAATTACGGGTCCAAAAATTATCCAAGAAACTATCGAGAATATCATTCAAATTCAACAACGGTTGAAAACCGCCCAAAGTCGACAAAAGAGCTACGCGGACAGTAAAAGAAAAGATATAGAATTTGAAATTGGTGTCATGGTCATGCTTAAGGTATCACTTTGGAAAGGTGTTGTTCGATTTGGTAAACGGGGGAAACTGAATCCAAGGTACATTGGACCATTCAAGATTATAGATCGTCTCGGACCAGTAGCTTACCGACTTGAATTACCTCAACAACTCGCCGGCGTACATGATACTTTTCAAGTATCAAATCTGAAGAAACTCTTAGCCAAATAAGATCTCACTATTCCTTTAGACGAAATCCAAATCAATGAAAAACTTCAATTCATTGAAGAACCCATCGAAATAATGGATTGTGAGGTTAAAGGACTTAAGCAAAACAAGATACCAATCGTTAAGGTTCGATGGAATGCTAATAGGGGACCCGAGTTCATCTGGGAGCGTGAAGATCAGATGAAGAAGAAATACCCACACTTATTTCCAGAAGATCCGACAACACCTCCAACTGCTTAAAATTTCGGGACGAAATTTATTTAACGGGTAGGTACTGTAGTGACCCGAACTTTTCCATGATTATATATTATATGAGATTAATATTTACATGAATAAATGTTTCCAACATGTTAAGCAATCAAACTTGTTAAGACTTGATTAATTGAAATGAGTTTATGTAGACAATTGAGCACCCCATTTGCCTGATGATTCACGAACGTCATAACTTGTGATAATTATATAATCGTTTTATTTATTTTATGACGTAAGTTTTTATTATATATATATATATATATATATATATATATATATATATATATATATATATATATAAGAAGAAATATAATTAAATCAAAGATGTACAGTAAAACACTATTTGCTACAGTAAAATACTATTTGCTACAGTAAAACACTATTTACTACAGTAAATTTTCGCTTTGCTACGGTAAACACTATTTACTACAGTAACACTATTTACTCGTATTCAATCCGTATTCGTACTCGTACAATACACAGCTCCTATATATATATACTATTGGTATATACACTTCAATGATCAGCTCTTAGCAGCCCTCATTTAGTCAACAAACATGTGGAACCAACCATATGGCAACTAGCATAAAATATCTAACAAAATTACAAACTAAATTGAGCATATAATGACATGCTAGTTCACATTTTTTTTTACCCATCACATGCACATGCACTTGCATTTTTCAATTTTCTTTCATCCATTTGATATCTCTCTTGTTCCATGATGATGTTCTAAGTGTTCTTCATCATTTTCATCAAAATCTACTTCAATCTAGCTCATAAATTCAACCTTTGATCAACCTACAAAACAACTACTCAAGAACACTTCAATAACACTTTCAAGTTTACTAGTTTACTTCCAAGCTTTCAAATCCATTCCAAGTAATCATCTAAGATCAAGAAACCTTTGTTATTTACAGTAGGTTATCTTTCTTATTCAAGGTAATATTCATATTCAAACTTTGATTCGATTTCTATAACTATAACTATCTAAATTCAAGTAGAAATCTTACTTGAACTTGTTTTTGTGTCATGATTCTACTTCAAGAACGTTCAAGCCACCCAAGATCCTTTGAAGCTCTAGATCATTTCTTGTCATTTCCAGTAAGTTTACCTACTATACTTGTGGTAGTGATGATGTTCATAACATCATTCGATTCATATTTATAAAACTATCTTATTCGAAGAATATAACTCGTAATCACTAGAACATAGTTTAGTGAATTCTAAACTTGTTCGCAAACAAAGTTAATCCTTCTAAATTAACTTTTAAAATCAACTAAAAACATGTTCTATATCTATATGATATGCTAACTTAATGATTTACAACCTGGAAACACGAAGAACACCGTAAAACCGGACATACGCCGTTGTAGTAAAACCGGGGGCTGTTTTGGGTTGGAAAAATAAAAACTATCTTAATCTTTGAATTTGAAGTTTGTTTTCTGGAAAAATAATATTTCATATGAACATGATACTATATCCAAAAATCATGGTTAAACTCAAAGTGAAAGTATGTTTTTCAAAATGGTCATCAAGATGTCGTTCTTTCGACATAAATAACTACCTCTTTCAAAAATGGCTTGTAACCTGTATTTCTGACTATAAACTTATAATTTTTCTGTTTAGTTTCATAAATTTCAGTTCATTATGAAACCATAGCAACTTGATTAACTCAAAACGGATTTATAACGAAGAAATTATGGGCAAACCAAAATTGGTTAGATTTACTAGTTTAGCTACGAAAATTTTATAACAAATCTATACTAACCATAACTTAACTAACTTATATTGTATTATACATGTAATCTAACATATATTATGTAATCTTGATAGACCATAGACACGTATACAATGTTTTGACATATCATATCGACGTCATCTATATATATTATTTGGAATAACCATAGACACTCTATATGCGGTAATGCTCGAGTTAGCTATACATGGTTGAGGTTGATTCCAAAATAATATATATACTTTGAGTTGTGATCGAGTCTGAGACTTGTATACACTGGGTCATGGATTGATTCGAGATAATATATATATTGATTTATTTCTGTACTACTAACTGTGGACAACTAACTGTGGGCTACTAACGTTGGACTGTTAACTTAACAAATTTAAATCATTAAAACGTAATAAAAAAATGTTGTTAATATATTTCGATCATACTTTAATATATATGTATATATTTTTTATAGGTTCGTGAATCGACCCGTGGCCAAGTCTTATTTCCGACGAAGTAAAAATCTGTGAAAGTGAGTTATAGTCCCACTTTTAAAATCTAATATTTTTTGGATGAGAATACATGCAGTTTTATAAATGTTTTACAAAATAGACACAAGTACGTGAAACTACATTTTATGGTTGAATTATTAAACCGAATATGCCCCTTTTTAGTCTGGTAATCTAAGAATTAGGGAACATACACCCTAATTGATGAGAATCCTAAAGATAGATTTATTGGGCCCAACAAGCCCCATCCAAAGTATCGGATGCTTTAGTACTTCGAATTTATCTTGTCCGAAGGGAGTCCCAGAATGATGGGGATATTCTATATGCATCTTGTTAAGGTCGGTTACCAGGTGTTCACCATATGAATGATTTTTTTATCTCTATGCAATTTACGAAATGCCTGATATGAGATGGATGTTTATGAAAAGTGAAATCTTGTGGTCTATTATTACAAATTGATATACATATAGGCTAAACCTATAACTTACCAACATTTTTGTTGACGTTTTAAGCTTGTTTATTCTCAGGTGATTATTAAGAGCTTCTACTGTTGCTTGCTAAATTAAGGACAAGATTTGGAGTCAGCATGCTTGTATGATAATGTTTAAAGAAAAACTGCATTCGGAAAATAAATTGTTGTAATATATTATCATAACCCATTATGTAATGGTCGTATGTAAACGTTGTACTTTAGATTACCATTATTTTGTAATCTACGCTATGTCTTTTAAACCTTTATCGATAAAGTAAAGGTTATGGTTTGTTTTAAAAATCGAATGCAGTCTTTGAAAAACGTATCATATAGAGGTCAAAACCTCGCAACGAAACCAATTAATATGAAACGTTTATAATCGATATTAATGGGACATTTCACGAGGTTAGTTCGAATTGTCATATTCAAGGCTAATCTGCGAGGTTCAACCCTCTCTTTTCGACTTAACGCATCGGCCACAACATTGGCCTTCCCCAGATGATATAAAAGTTCACAATCATAATCATTCAACGTCTCAACCCATCTTCGCTGCCTCATGTTTAGCTGTTTTTGATCAAGAATATATTGAAGACTTTTGTGATCAGTGTACACTATACTTTTGACCCCATATAGATAATATCTCCAAATCTTAAGCGCAAACACGACAGCTCCCAACTCTAAATCATGGGTTGTATAATTCTGTTCATGGATCTTCGACTGACGTGACGCGTAAGCGATGACTTTCTTTCGTTGCATCAAAACCCAACCAAAGCGCTGACGTGATGCATCACAATAGACAACAAAATCGTCATTTCCCTCAGGTAGTGACAATATCGGAGCGGAAGTTAATTTCTTCTTCAGAGTTTGAAAAGCAGTTTCTTGTTCATCCTTCCACTCATACTTCTTCCCTTGTGCGTTAAAGCAGTCAGAGGTTTCGCTATACGAGAGAAATCTTGAATGAACCTTCTATAATAACCTGCTAATCCTAGAAACTGACGAATCTGAGTAGGAGTCTTCGGAATTTCCCACTTCTCAATTGCCTCAATCTTGGCAGGATCAACTTGTATTCCCTGTTTACTAACAACATGTACAAGGAATTGAACTTCTCTTAACCAGAAAGCACACTTAGAGAACTTAGCGTACAACTCTTCTTTCCTCAACAAATCAAGCCCCAACTTCAAATGTTCTTCGTGCTCTTCATCACTCATGGAATAAATAAGGATGTCATCGATGAAAACAATGACGAATTTATCCAGATAGGGTCTACACATACGGTTCATGAGGTCCATGAATACAGCAGGTGCGTTTGTCAATTCGAACGGCATAACAATTCATAATGACCATAACGGGTGCGGAATGCGGTTTTCGGAACATCAGATTCTTTAACTCGCAGTTGATGATAAGCGGAATGAAGATCGATCTTAGAATAAACAGACGAACCCTGAAGCTGATCGAACAGATCATCAAATCTTGGTAGAGGGTATCGATTTTTAACTGTAAGCTTGTTCAGTTCGCGATAATCAGTACACAAACAGAAGAAACCATCTTTCTTTTTAACAAACAGAACAGGAGCTCCCCAAGGGGACGAATGGGGATGAATAAAACCTTTGTCTAACAACTCACGGAGTTGACTTGACAATTCTTGAAGTTCGGAAGGCGTAAGTCGATAAGGAGCACGTTCTACAGGAGCAGCACCGGGAACAAGATCAATTTGAAATTCTACCGTGCGTTGCGGTGGAAGGCCAGGTAAATCTTCGGGAAATACCTCGGGAAAATCTCTAATAATAGGAACATCACCAATGTTCTTCTCTTCTTTATCAGAATCAACAACATGAGCTAGAATAGCATGACAGCCTTTGCGAAGATATTTATGAACTTTCAAACAGCTAATAAGATTTAACTGTCTGCATTTCTTATCCCCAAAAACCATCAGCGGCTCTCCAACCACATTAGTAATACAAACAGCTTTCTCATAACACACGATCTCAGCACGATTCGCAGACAACCCATCCATACCAATAACAACGTCAAAACTTCCTAGGTCAATCGGTATTAAATCTACCTCAAAATCTCTACCAGCCAGATTAATGTTACATTTACGATACACAGTCTTAGCAGTAAGTACTTTACCATTAGCTATCTCTACAACATAATTTCTGTCTAGAGGAGTTAACGGAGTTTTGATTTTTGGACTAAATTTACTTGACACAAAACTTAAGTCAGCCTCTGAATCAAATAGTACATAAACCGATAAATCGTTGATCGAGAACGTACCAGTAACAAATTTTGGATCTTCCTCAGCATCCCTAGCATTAATATTGAACGCCCTTCCACATGCGTTCTCAGTAGTTGATAATGCTAAAAACGAACATATATTTCATAGCATTATTCTTCAAGAAAGACAAGCTTTTAGTTGCAATTGTTCTAATTTCAAGTAATTATCGTTTAAATAATAAAAGGTGAAGACAAAAGACAGATTCGACGAATTGAAGACGCAAACGACCAAAAAGCTCAAAAGTACAAAATACAATCAAAGAGGTTCCAATTATTGATAAGAAACGTCTCGAAATTACAAGAGTACAAGATTCAAAACGCAAAGTACAAGATATTAAATTATACGCAAGGACGTTCGAAAATCCGGAACCGGGACATGAGTCAACTCTCAACGCTCGACGCAACGGACTAAAAATTACAAGTCAACTATGCACATAAATATAATATAATATTTAAATAATTCTTATAATTATTTAATATATTATATTATTTATAAAACCGTCGGCAGAAGAAAACAACCAAATATGAGCCTCCATAGCTGGCCATGCGATCGCATGGCCTGGAAGGCATAAATCCATGCGATCGCATGAGCCCCAGTTCCAGCCCACATGCCTATAAAAATCGAGCTTTGGTGCACCACAAATCCATCTATCTTTCTCTTTTCTCCATTCATACGATATATTTATATTTATAATTTATATTTTAATTTTAATTTTAATTATAATTCTAATAATAAGGGTATGTTAGCGAATATTGTAAGGGTGTAAGTCGAAATTCTGTCCGTGTAACGCTACGCTATTTTTAATCATTGTAAGTTATGTTCAACCTTTTTACATTAATGTCTCGTAGCTAAGTTATTATTATGCTTATTTAATCCGAAGTAATCATGATGTTGGGCTAATTACTAAAATTGGGTAATTGGGCTTTGTACCATAATTGGGGTTTGGACAAAAGAACGACACTTGTGGAAATTAGACTATGAGCTATTAATGGGCTTTATATTTGTTTAACTAAATGATAGTTTGTTAATGTTAACATAAAGATTTACAATTGGGCGTCCCTATGAATTACCATATACACTCAATCGGACACGATGGGAGGGGTATTTATATGTACGAATAATCGTTCATTTAACCGGACACGGGAATGGATTAATAGCCACTAGAATAATTAAAACAGGGGTGAAATTATGTACAAGGACACTTGGTATAATTGATAACAAAATATTAAAACCTTGGGTTACACTCAGTCGACATCCTGGTGTAATTATTAAACAAAGTATTAAAATCTTGTTACAGTTTAAGTCCCCAATTAGTTGGAATATTTAACTTCGGGTATAAGGATAATTTGACGAGGACACTCGCACTTTATATTTATGACTGATGGACTGTTATGGACAAAAACCAGACGGACATATTAAATAATCCAGGACAAAGGACAATTAACCCATGGGCATAAAACTAAAATCAGCACGTCAAACATCATGATTACGGAAGTTTAAATAAGCATAATTCTTTTATTTCATATTTAATTTCCTTTATTTTATATTTAATTGCACTTCTAATTATCGCATTTTTATTGTTATTGTATTGCACTTTTAATTATCGTACTTTTTAATTATCGCAAGTTTATTTAATCGCACTTTTATTATTCGCAATTTCATTATCGTTATTTACTTTATGCTTTAATTTAAGTCTTGTATTTATTTTTAATATTTTAATTTGGTTTTAACTGCGACTAAAGTTTTAAAATCGACAAACCGGTCATTAAACGGTAAAAACCCCCCTTTATAATAATAATATTACTTATATATATATATTTGTATTTTTATAAAAGTAAACTAATATAGCGTTAAGCTTTGTTTAAAAAGATTCCCCGTGGAACGAACCGGACTTACTAAAAACTACACTACTGTACGATTAGGTACACTGCCTATAAGTGTTGTAGCAAGGTTTAAGTATATCCATTCTATAAATAAATAAATATCTTGTGTAAAATTGTATCGTATTTAATAGTATTTTCTGTAAAAATATAAGCTATTTTATATACTACTCTGCTAAAACATCAGTAGTCTTCTTATCAGAGCAGGTATCACGGAAATGCCCCGGTTGACCACATTCGTAACACACCTTCTGAGTACCGCCATTATTCGGCTTCCCATTACCATTACCACCATAATTACCACCACTTGCAGCAGGAGGAGCAGTATCTGGCATGATCACCTTACAATCTTTGGTAATGTGTCCCTGTTTGGAACACCTTTTACAAGTAACCGTACAATAACCATCGTGAGCCTTATAACATCACGGGCAAACAAGCTGATTATGGTTATTCAAACCAGAAGTATTTTGTTTCTTCTGCTGACTTTGATTCTGGTTGCGGGTGTTATGCCACTTCCTTTTTCCATCATCAGCCTTTTTAACAACTTCATCACTAGCATCTGAAGCAGCCTTCTTACCTCTCCTCAAAATCTTATCATTAAGCCTATGTGCCATAGACATGGCAGCTTCAATAGTCTGAGGCTCACTAGACTCAACCCCAGTTTCAATCTGCTCAGATAACCCATTAATATAAGATTCAATCTTATGGTCCTCATCCGGATAAGCATTTGGACAAAACAACATCAATTCAAAGAATCTTTGCTCATAAGCATCGAGCTCGGTGCCCTTCATCTTTAAGTTCTTAAGCTCAGTCTCCAACTTTTTAAGTTCACCCCTGGGACGATAACGGGTGATCATCCTCTCTTTAAAATCATTCCAAGTTAAACCATATGCAACATCATTACCCAAACTGTTAACCAAATTATTCCACCAAGTTAATGCACTGTCCTTGAGAGTGCAACTGGCGAAACTAACCTTGTCCTCATCTCAGACTCTACTAACCCGAAAGATAGACTCAACTTTCTCAAACCAGCGGGTAAGTCCAATGGGTCCTTCGGTGCTACTAAATTCTTGTGGATGACTAGCCATAAAAGTCTTGTGGGAGCATCCCACCTGATTATTGGCATTAGCATTTGCATTAGCTGCCATTGCAGCTGCTATCCCTTCAGTGATTAAGCATTGCATGCAAGCTTCGTTGGACTCACGGGGAGGCATGATCTTCAAAACAGAATAACACAACTGTTAGTACTAAGCATAATACTAGTGTTATAAAGGAATAGATCGAACATGAAAAGATTAACCATTAAAATAATAGTCAATGAACACTATGAGTAATAACATAATAGTCATGATAGTTATAGAAATAGCCACCACATGCAAAAATACTTATGATAGAAATCATACATCATACATAGCATCTAACATACATGAACTATATTACCATAATATAACATGCCAAAAGTCACAACACCAGAAAAAAATATAATAATGATAAACAGATGTTATAAAAGAAATAACCATCCATACATAAATGAAATATCCAATAACAAAATCACCCATAAATGAATGTATAAAAAGGAAAAATAGTCTACAAAATAAAGTAATCACTCATGAATCATCACATCACATCTGCTTGGAGCGGGTGTGATAAGATGGGCCGGTATGAGGCTCCTCGGGAGTCTCATACTTCCTCAACTTGCTCTTCACCTCCTCCAACTCCGTCTTAAGACCACGAACTATGCTCTCAATAGCCTCGAACTTAGCGTCCACCTCTCGGTTACGCTTCTGCATCTTGATCTTGACCCCATTCTTGAAACTAACGAACGTGTATATCAGCTCTAATCTCGTCCATCACCTCCGTATGTGGCAAGACACGCATACAGTCGCTAAGAGCATCAATGCGCATCTTGGGCGCATATTCCCTAGTCATGTGAGTGATGGTAGCCATGTAGTAGTTAACAGGGTCATTCATGCGAGGCTGCCGAGCACGACGACGGACGACAGACGGGGAAATAGGAGCAGGAACGGAACTGTTGCAATTGGTGATTAAATTAATATTGTGATAATACAATCGTGTAGGCTATTTTGATGATCCTGATAGTCTAGGTTTTATGCGAGTTTAACTAAGAAGAAGTCTCGTTTAATTTAACACGGTATTTGGACATCTGAATGATAATTAATGTGAGTTAATTGAATTCATTATGCCTTTAGCTCATTGATTTCGTGAGACCGATATGAATTAGGTACATAGACCTTTAATAACGGTTTGAATAAAAGAACAATCATAGTTATTTGTTGAGCATTATAGTGGACATTGCTTCTCCTTATCTGGTTAATCCGTTAATTTTTCTTTGCTATTGTTTTAATTCATTAAATTCAAATCAAAACCCCTAATTCTTAGGATAATTTATAGTTATTTAAATCTTAAACACTTTGCTCTATGTAGACTAACTTGTGCTTACTAGCTTCTTTATTACATTGATCAGGAATAGTTGCCTGTATTCGTGTGTTAATTTGGTTACGTTTAGCCCAATAAAAGTAGGTGCAGAAAACACACGTCAACTTTTTGGCATCGCTGCCGGGAAGCGGTGTGTTTTAGGATTTTTAAAACTTTTGGTTATTCGATCCTTTCGTGGGAACTTGTTTCCACGAAAGTTAATTTTTGTTTGGATTTACATTTGTGTTTTTGATGGCCCCGTCAAGTACCCTTAACGGCTCCGTCACTTGGTCCTACAGCTTGATCGAACTTTAAATGAATTTATTAAACAAAATTGTATTCTTTATTCAAAAATTTTCCCAAAAAGGAAATTTACCAAAATAAGTAGTTCTAAACAAACTCAACTTATTAAAATATCCAAAGTTGACCAAAACAATGTCAACCAACACCCACAGTTTAAATAAACAAAAAGAGAATGCAAGTTTAATGTTTCATAAAATCTGTCCAAATGCATGCAGATACTCTAACACTGTAGCGACCCGACAAAAACGTCATTTACGGCGCCGTCTACTTAGGTCCCGTTACGTGGTCATAAGTCTTTAAAACAACGTTTAACCCAAATATGTCGCATTCATTTCATATGTAAAGATGTTTCAAGGTTTACAAAGTAGTTCAACGACCAATACGATACAACATTTTTAAGTACAAATGAAACTTATGCGACACGGTTAAATGTAAAGTCAAAAGACGCTCCATGTATGCAAGTATACTCGACATCCAAGCAAGTATCAAAATAGAGTGCGGAAGCATGTAACACATATCGTTCAAGGACCTGAGAAAAATATAGAAAATCTTTCAACGAAAACGTTGGTGAAATCATAGGTTTAGTTAGTGAGTACGTAAGTAGGTAAGTTGAACCACAAGATTTATAACGTTGAAGTAATAGTAAAATCATTCTAAAAATTGTTATCACGAGCACCCAATTATCATGGCTTAACTAACGTTACCCCATCACATAGTGTTAGAACCTACACTTTATTCTCGAAAATATATTTCATTCGCATAACGGTAGCGAACCGTCCGAATGAGGGTTTGTCAAACCCATATGGCCATACAACATAAGTTCTCGCTTACACCCGGCAAGTGTAACTAATGATAATCGAATTGAGGCATTTTTGTTCTAACTCGTACGTAGAATGTTTGTTTTCGTACTTGTGTTCACTTTGTTAAACGAAACGTTTATGTTTTCTCATCCCAAATATAAGTACAAAAGAGTACAAGTAGGACTATGATCTCATCTTGAGTGCACGGGTAAATAGGTACTTCAAAAGGTAAACGTGTGCAAGAACAAATGCTAGTCTTGACCTAAACAAATAGGTTGTATCAATATCGGTAAACACGATCGGTCAAAGTTGTTCAATTAGTCCTATGGCTCATTACGACTCGATTAATATAGCATGTGAGTCACATTGTCAAGTTTCATGCAAGATACAAGTATAAAAGCACGCTAGAAGGATTGCATAAGTATTCGATTACGTTTGAATAAAAGTCAATTTTGGTCAAGTCAAAGTCAACGAAAAAGTCAACACGTTCGGGTCGGGTCTCGGACAATTTTTCTGAGTTATATAATCATATATGAGCATGTTAGAACAAGTTACATGTTAATCGGAGGTGCGTAGCATAGTTAGAATTAAACGGTAAACGACCAATCAAAATAGAATTTTGCAGTTCATTTGGACGGCGTCCAGATTGGCTGGACGGCATCCAGCAATGAAGGCTTGGATGGCGTCCAAACACCTGGGTGATTGCAGTTTGCTGAAATTTCACAAGTCTCGAACCAAAACTCATACAAACACAAATTGTGAACCAAAAACACTTAAAACATGTATCTTACACCGTTGGAAAGGTATTTTGACGAGGAAAATGACTAAACACATTTCATAAATCAATTCATCATTTACAACAACCAAAATCGCATTAAATGCTCATCATTTATTACATTCAAGTTCATTAAATGCATTTCATGATTCGGGCAACCAACTTACATGTATGATATGCCGTTTCGAAGGTACTTAAACATACATTGTGACTAAATATTTACAAACAACTTTGCCAAGCATTTAATGCATCAAGATTCACATTAAAGACTACCAAAACCCTAACCAAAATCACAAACTCATTAATCATGTTATGGAAGTTTTCCAAGTCAACCTACACATCAAATTGAAGCTAATGATGCTAGTAACACATTTAATACATGGACTTTTAACATCTAACAACATTTAAGCAACCAAATCTCAAGATCAAACAAGTCATTTTTCAAGTTCAAGCCAGTTACACTAAAACAACAAGATCGAGCATACGAATCATATATTCATGTTGGACTCGAGCCATAGACACTAACTAACACTTTTATAAGTCAAAAACATCAAGAACATAAAATCTAGTGTTTTTAGAAAGTTACCCAAACGAGATGAAGTTGGTATGGATTCGAAGAGGAAGATGCAAGGATTCCGAATATGTAATTTGTTTTGATGTTTGCTTCCTAGATCCGAATTAGATGATGATTGAATGAATTGGGTGTTTGAGAGAAAATAAAATGGAAGTAGTAGAGAAATGGGGAGGTGGAAGAATGAATGAGTGGTGGTGGTGGGTGATAACTAGTTCCACTAGTTACATCTTTGACCACATGGCAAAGTTAGTCCCTCAAGTTCGGAAGCGGGTGCGTGAATTAACTGAACGAATATTTTAAATAGGCTAGTGTAAATGAGAGATGTTATAATTAAATAATGAAAATATTAAGAATGTTAGCTAACGGAGGATACGAATTTAGATAGCGAAAGATATTATCAAAATAAAAAGATGGGCGTTAAAATAATTTAACGGAAAAATGCGGGATGTTACATTACCCACACCTTAAAAGAAATTTCGTCCCGAAATTTAGTTGGAAGTAGTAGTTGTTGTTTCTTCTTCGAAACCTTGTGTTGCAAATTCTACAAATAGGTGAAGGTACTTCCTTGGGCATTTCAACGAACTTTGACAGTCGGGATTTCACGTCGTCTCAGAGTTTGGTTTCACGATCTATAATTTCAACCGGTCCTCCTAGGAAGCGGAGTTTGTCATCGATAGTAAGCTCGTCGAAAAGGATAACAAGTTCTTGTTTTGCAAGACACTTCTTTAAGTTTGATACGTGGAATGTAGGGTGAACAAGATTCGATTGATTTGGGAGTTCGAAACAGTAAGCAACGGGTCCCATACGCCCCAAGATTTCAAAAGGATCAAAGTATCGCGGTTATAGCTTTCTACGTTTCCCAAAACGGATTACACCTTTCCAAGGTGTGACGTTTAACATTTCGCGGTTACCCACTCGGGATTCGAGAGGTTTACGTCTAACATTGGCATAGCTATTTTGGCGACTACGGGCCGTCTTGAGCCCTTCTCGGACTTGAACAATCTTAACGGTTATTTTTTGAATAAGTTCGGATCCGGTGATTTGCTTGTCACCTACTTCGGCCTCACAAAGGAGAACGACAATTGCGGCCATATAAAGTTTTGAAAATGTGTGGCGTTAATACTCGAATGATAGTTATTGTAGTAAGAGAATTCAGCTAAAGGCAAGTACTTTTCTCAAGTAAATTTGAAGTTGATAACCTAACTCGTATTATGGTTTCCAAGGTTTGTATCGTACATTTTTTTTGGCACCCCAAAAATCTAGAAGTGAAACAAGCATTTTGATCCGAGATAATTCACAATGGTACACCGTGTTGGAATAGAATTCCATTCAATGAATAGTTGTGAAAATTTTCCTATCTCATCGGTTTTCCGAGCACGTTTAATAAGATTATTCCCCTTCGTGGTGAAAGATGGTATAGTGTGGGAGTCTCTCTCCATTGAGAGATCGAATGATAAGATTTCCTTATATGGGGGTATGACCGTAATGGTAGGAGGAGTTTTCATTTTTCATATAGTCGCATCGCGCGTCTTGTGGTCAAATGTTGAGACTTGGTGGAAACGAGATAGTACACGTAGTCATATATATATTGCAGTTGAGTAGTAGCTGGCCATATATCGAAAGCATAAGGACGATAAGTCAAAGGAGAAAGAGGTATCCCTGGGATTGTGTGTTATCTTGGGTTCCAGTAATATCAGACGGTAACAGTGAATTAACAGAGTTATGTAATGTGGTGCGTGGTGATGAGAAGGTTTCGGGTCCATAATTAAGCATTTTAAATTCTTCGTGTAAAATAACGAATTTCAGTTTCCTTGATTTCGAATCGAGAGAGGATGCCTTTCAGGCGTTCACTTAGAAATATTTTCATATTTGAGTTCCATTGCTACACGAATTTGGCTAGTAAGGTTGGTGTGAATAATCACGTTCAAGGTTCGGGCACGGAGAGGTTTAAATTTTTCCTTAATGAGTTAACGAGGTTAAAGAACGAGCAAAAATGGGAAAAGTCGGAAATGAATCTTCGGTAATACCCGGCGAGATCTGAGATTTTACGAATTCAAGTCGGAGTCGTGAGGATTTCCTGATTATGTGTGGCTTTGATTTTTGCGAGGTTTACTTTAATACCTTGACCACTAACAACATGGTCTAGAAATTGGACTTCGTTTAACCGAAATTCACACTTCGATTTTTTTTCTCAAGAGTTCGAGCGTAGGACGGAGATGTTGTTCGTTTTCTTTTTCGCTTTTTGAATAGGTTAAGACATCGTCTATGAATATGATAACGGATTTGTCTAGATAAGCTTACATACGCGGTTCATAAGATCCATGAATACGGACGGAGCCTTAGTTAAACTGATGGCGCTAAACAAAATTCTTAACAATCGTAGCGAGTTCGGAAGGCGGTTTTGGAGACATTTCTCCCTTAACCCTCAATTGACGATGATAAAAAATGGGGGTATATTTGGAATACACACGGGATCCTTGAAATTGATCAAGAGGTCATTGATACGAGGAAGAGGATATCGGTTCTTAACCGGAAATTATTTAGTTCACGCTAATCAATACACATGTAAGGAAACATTTTCTTCTTAACGAATAGGTTTTGAGCTCCCTAGTTCTATAGGTATCAAGTCAATTTCAAACTCTTTACCCAAAAAGTTTAACGTACACCCTCCGATAAAATTTATCGGCATGCAATAGTTTTTCGTTGGTCACTTGAATGGCATAAGTAGTATCTAGGGGGAGTGGTGGAGTGCGAAGTGTATGAGCCAAAGTCTTGGATACAAAACATTTATGGGTACCCGAATCGAATAAGCAAGAAACATAAGAGTTGTTGAGAAGAACGTACCCGTGACTAGTTCATTGTCATCTCGGGCATCCTTGGCGTTAATGTTGTAAGTTCAACCGGGTGCGTTGGTTTTAGCTTTATTCTTTGGGCATGCATTTCTAAGATGACCCGGTTGGCCACATTTAAAACAAACACCAGTTTTTGGTACATTGGGCCCCTTTTGAGCGACGGGGGTGGTACTTTTACAATCATGGGCCACATGGCCACTTCTTTGATATTTGTTGCAAAATGGTTTGCCACATTCACCCAAATGATGTTTGTGACACTTTTTACAATAAGGTAGGTTTCCGGCATACCCTTTCTTGCCATCGGAGGTGAGAGGATTCATGGCGAAGTTGTTGTTGTTGTAGTTGCTTGATGGGGAGGCTTCCCATTTTCTTTTGTGGCCACCCGATTGATCCTCGGCCGTTGGTGCCGGCACTTCAATTTCATCCACCGTTTCTATAGATTTGCGGGCCATCGTTAAAGCCTCATGTAGGTTAGCGGGTTTGGATGACATTACCCCGTGTCGAATGCTCTTAGGGAGGCCATCCATGTAAAGTTCAACTCTTAGAGACTCGGGAGTCATGAGGTTTGGACACATTAAGGCTAGTTCGGCAAACCGTTGATTTTAAGCTTCGAGGTCATTCCGGACTGCTTCTAAATTTCTTAGTCCCTGTTCGAACCTTTGAGTCTCCTCGGGCGGTAAGTATTCGGTGATCATTCTTTCTCTTAATTCGGTCCAAGAGAGTGTGTGGGCTTCATCGGTACCCACAGATTGTACATACGTGTTCCACCATAAGAGAGCGATTCCGGCAAAAGTGAGGGTGGAAAACTTGACCTTATCTTGGTCCCGATAACCGCTTATGCTAAAAATGGCTTTCGTTTGTTCAAACCATCAGGTGAGAGCAACCGTTCCCCCGGTTCCATCAAAAGTGGGAGGTTTGCATCCCATAAAGTTCATGTAGGAGCACCCCTTGTTTGAATTATTAGCTCCATGGTTAGTGTTATTGTTATTGTTGTTGGAGGAGTGACCAGCCATGGCCGCATCCACGGCGGTAGCTATCATTTGTTGAAGAGCTTATTTGAGAGTTTCGGGAGGAGTGTTATGTTGACCTCGGTGAGCCATTGTTCCTTGAAAACGCAAGAATATCGTTGATTAGTATTCTCAATAATACTAATCGTGATATGGAATAAAGATAGAGAGAAAATTTTTCTTGAATCGCCCTAAATTCTTTATGTCATAATGTCGAAACGTCCATATGAGTCACCGTAATATAATCCTGGCAATTATATTACCCTAATTCATGTGTGCATTCCACATTATTTCATAAAGTCAAGGTGGCGTGTCAATCAAATTAAACAACGTGAGATTAAGATAGAATAAGAGTTAGATATGAATAGGAGAGTTCAAGTATAAATGCACAAGTAGTCAAGCAAGTCCTACTTCAAGTCTATATGCCGGTTGTAGTCTAGACTCACTAATGTACCCTATGACTAGGGGTTGACACCAATGAACTCTAAATCCATACAACCAACGCTCTAATACCATCTGTAGTGACCCGACAAAAATGTCATTGACTGCACCGTCTACTTAGGTCCCGTTACGTGGTCATAAGTCTTTAAAACAACGTTTGACCAAAATATGTCGCATTCATTTCATATGTAAAGATGTTTCAAGGTTTACAAAGTAGTTCAACGACCAATACGATACAACGTTTTTAAGTACAAATGAAACTTATGCGACACGGTTTAATGTAAAGTTAAAAGATGCTCCATTTATGCAAGTATACTCGACATCCAAGCAAGTATCAAAATAGGGTGCGGAAGCATGTAACACATATCGTTCAAGGACCTGAGAAAAACATAGAAAATCTGTCAATGAAAACGTTGGTGAAATCATAGGTTTAGTAAGTGAGTACGTAAGTAGGTAAGTTGAACCACAATATTTATAACGTTGAAGTAATAGTAAAATCATTCTAAAATTTGTTATCACGAGCACCCAATTATCAAGGCTTAACTAACGTACCCCATCACATAGTGTTAGAACCTACACTTTATTCTCGAAAATATATTTCATCCGCATAATGGTAGCGAACCGTCCGAATGAGGGTTTGTCAAACCCATATGGCCATACAACATAATTCTCGCTTACACCCGGCAAGTGTAACTAATGATAATCGAATTGAGGCATTTTTGTTCTAACTCGTACGTAGAATGTTTGTTTTTGTACTTGTGTTCACTTTGTAAAACGAAACGTTTATGTTTTCTCATCCCAAATATAAGTATAAAAGAGTAAAAGTGGGACTATGATCTCATCTTGAGTGCACGGGTAAATAGGCACTTCACAAGGTAAACGTGTGCAAGAACAAATGCTAGTCTTGACCTAAACAAATAGGTTGTATTAATATCGGTAAACACGGTCGGTCAAAGCTGTTCAATTAGTCCTATGGCTCGTTACGACTCGATTAATATAGCATGTGAGTCACATTGTCAAGTTTCATGCAAGATACAAGTATAAAAGCACGCTAGAAGGATTGCATAAGTATTCGATTACGTTTGAATAAAAGTCAACTTTGGTCAAGTCAAAATCAACAAAAAATCAACACGTTCGTGTCGGGTCTCGGACAATTTTTCTGAGTTATATAATCATATATGAGCATGTTAGAACAAGTTACATGTTAATCGGAGGTGTGTAGCATAGTTAGAATTAAACGGTAAACGACTAATCAAAATAGAAATTTGAAGTTCATTTGGACGACATCCAGATTGGCTGGACGGCGTCCAGCAATGAAGGCCTGGACAGCGTCCAAAGGTTGGGACGGTGTCCAAACACCTGGGTGATTGTAGTTTGCTGAAATTTCACAAGTCTCGAACCAAAACTCAAACAAACACAAATTGTGAACCGAAAACACTTAAAACATGTATCTTACACCGTTGGAAAGGTATTTTAACGAGGAAAACGACTAAACACATTTCATAAATCAATTCATCATTTACAATAGCCAAAATCGCATTAAATGCTCATCATTTATTACATTCAAGTTCATTAAATGCTTTTCATGATTCGGGCAACCAATTTACATGTATGATATGCCGTTTCGAAGGTACTTAAACGTACATTGCAACTAAACATTTACAAACAACTTTGCCAAGTATTTAATGCATCAAAATTCACATTGAAGACTACCAAAACCCTAACCAAAATCACAAACTCATTAATCATCTTATGGAAGTTTTCCAAGTCAACCTACACATCAAATTGAAGCTAATGATGCTAGTAACACATTTAATACATGGAATTTTAACATCTAACAACATTTAAGCAACCAAATCTCAAGATCAAACAATTCATTTTTCAAGTTCAAGCTAGTTACACTAAAACAACAAGATCGAGCATATGAATCATATATTCATGTTAGACTCGAGCCATAGATACTAACTAACACTTTTATAAGTCAAAAATATCAAGAACATAAAATCTAGTGTTTTTAGAAAGTTACCCAAACGAGATGAAGTTGGTATGGATTCGAAGAGGAAGATGCAAGGATTCCGAATATGTAATTTATTTTGATGTTTGCTTCCTAGATCCGAATTAGATGATGATTGAATGAATTGGGTGTTTGAGAGAAAAGAAAATGGAAGTAGTAGAGAAATGGGGATGTGGAAGAATGAATGAGTGGTGGTGGTGGGTGATAACTAGTTCCACTAGTTACATCTTTTACCACATGGCAAAGTTAGTCCCTCAAGTTTGGAAGCGGGTGCGTGAATTAACCGAACGAATATTTTAAATACGCTAGAGTAAATGAGAGATGTTATAATTAAATAACGAAAATATTAAGAACGTTAGCTAACGGAGGATACGAATTTAGATAGCGAAAGATATTATCAAAATAAAAAGACGGGCGTTAAAATAATTTAACGTAAAAATGCGGGATGTTACAAACATAGTGGAAGCCCAATTAATCAAGTACATGTGAAAACATGCGAGTAAACTGTCAACAAAAGTGTTGACTGAATTATAGGTTTAAATAAACGAATAAACTTTAGACCACAAGATTTAAAAATGTTAGAAAACATTAAACTATTATTCCATTAATCCATGAGTCCCCTGGTAACCACTTAACCATTTCCATACCCTTACCAATCACAATATACATTGAACATGTGTATCTTAAAAAAATAACGAAGTACTAATACATTCCGATTATAAAATGCTAGCGCGACTAGCTCGAAATGGGGCTGTCAGGCCTGATAGCTCTATCCATAGGATTAGCATTCACCAGTAGAAACCAATGATTACAGTTACCAGACTAGGGAATATTTTCGTTCAACTCATAATGAATAATTTAAATTTAATTGCCACTTGTGTCTAAACGTAAAACAAAATGCATGTAATCACATCCCAAAATACTTTAAATAGTATGAAAAGCGGGACTATAACTCACCTTAACGAAAATGAAGTAACCACACAAAAATATGAACCGCGAATGAAGTAAGTGATCAAAAATGATCACAACACCGACCTATAAATAAAGCAGGTCGATATAAATAACTAACTTAGGTCAAGTCTAAGTATGATAGCTATAGAACTTGTTGCAAGTAAACATAGAACAACACTCAGTATGTTTCGGTATGATCAGGACAGCGTATATCACGTACTTTCAATTTTTAGAAAGTTTCTATTTTTAGCAGGTTTCCATTTTTGAAAAGTTTCTATTTTTGGAAAGTTTCTATTTTTGGAAAGTTTCTATTTTTGGAAAGTTTCTATTTTTGGAAAGTTTCTTATTTAGAAGGTTACTATATTAGGAAAGTTTCTATAATTAGAAGATTTTTATTTTTAGAAAGTTTTTAACTTAGAAAAGTTGCCTTAATTAGAAAGTCAACAAAAGTCAACTGAAAGTCAAAGTCAACCGAAAGTCAACTCAAAAGTCAACCTTGGTCAAACATAGTCAACATTGAATTTTAAAGTGTATATTATATTAATAGTATAAGTTATAATGTTATTTAAAGTCCTATATATATAATCATGTCATATCATAAGTTTAATTAAATTAAATTGAATTAATAAGTTAACATGAGGTTAAATGATATAATTAATATAACATAAGTATTTAATTAATTAATTAAATATTAATCATAACATAAGTATTATTAATTAATAATAAATTTTTAATCATATCATAAGTATTATTAATTAATAATAATTATTAATCATATCATAAGTTTTAATTATAATTATTAAATCATAAGTATTTAATAATTAAATTATAATTAAATAATAACTAAGCCTTATAATAATTAAATAATTAATTAATCTTTATTATAAGTCTTATTATAATAGTCTCATAACATAAGTTTAATACTTATCATAAGTATTTTTCATTAATAATAAAAGTATTATTAATCATAAGTTTAATTAAATTTCTAATTAAATCATAATGTAATAAATAAATGATATAATAAATATATATATCATAAGTCTTAAATTAAAATAATTACTTTTATATCATAAGTAATTTAATAATAATGAAAATCATTATTTTATATCATAAGTTCAAATTTATAACCATAAGTTTAATTAAAACGTTCGCCAGGTCATATCTTGAGCCTCGGATGTCGGTTTTCGACGAGTCTTATATATATCTTCGCCTAGTCAAACCACCCGACAAATTAGTGTGCTCAAGAACACCCCAAAAACAGTCCCCAAGTCATGACCAACATCCATAAATCAACTTGGAACTTTAATCCGTTCAAAATCTTGTTTTAGTCATACCAGGTGATCCGTGGCTCGGATTTCGATGACCCGAACATGAATATTCATCCAATCATCAATCATAAAACACTAGTACACCCTAGAGACTCCAAAAATGGTCACAAAGTCGGACCAAAACTGAATACATTCATTTTTATATTTTAATTCCATGAAAACACCAATTTAATCATAATTTAAGATCCGGGAATCAAAATAACATGAATCCGGAGTCTAAAATTATTGTATTGATGAGAGGAACTCATATAAATACTTTATTTTATCAAAAACATCAGTTAAATGTACTGAAATGATCAAATAGTCCACTGTCCAAAATTTTCAAACTGAAAACATACACAATCGAGAATTTCTACGCATATAATCAACAATACAACAATACACAAATGCTATACTATCATAATAACATTCAAAATCAGTAAAATTGAATAAAAATTAAAAATCTAGGGTTAGAGTTTATACCCTAATCGAGAATTGGTTGATATGAACGTGTAGAGATTGAAGAGAGGATTCCGTTTATGCAAACAATTCAATGATCCAAGCAAGTTTTGATGATCAAATGATGATGATGATGGTTGTAGTGACCCGAACTTTTCCATGTTTATATATATTAATTGAGATTGATATTTACATGATTAAATGTTTCCAACATGTTAAGCAATCAAACTTGTTAAGACTTGATTAATTGAAATATGTTTCATATAGACAATTGACCACCCAAGTTGACCGGTGATTCACGAACGTTAAAACTTGTAAAAACTATATGATGACATATATATGGATATATATATAGTTAACATGATACTATGATAAGTAAACATATCATTAAGTATATTAACAATGAACTACATATGTTAAAACAAGACTACTAACTTAATGATTTTTAAACGAGACATATATGTAACAATTATCGTTGTAAAGACATTTAATGTATATATATCATATTAAGAGATATTCATACATGATAATATCATGATAATATAATAATTTAAAATCTCATTTGATATTATAAACATTGGGTTAACAACATTTAATAAGATCGTTAACCTAAAGGTTTCAAAACAACACTTACATGTAACGACTAACGATGATTTAACGACTCAGTTAAAATGTATATACATGTAGTGTTTTAATATGTATTTATACAATTTTGAAAGACTTCAATACACTTATCAAAATACTTCTACTTAACAAAAATTCTTACAATTACATCCTCGTTCAGTTTCATCAACAATTCTACTCGTATGCACCCGTATTCGTACTCGTACAATACACAGCTTTTAGATGTATGTACTATTGGTATATACACTCCAATTATCAGCTCTTAGCAGCCCATGTGAGTCACCTAACACATGTGGGAACCATCATTTGGCATTTAGCATGAAATATCTCATAAAATTACAAAAATATGAGTAATCATTCATGACTTATTTACATGAAAACAAAATTACATATCCTTTATATCTAATCCATACACCAACGACCAAAAACACCTACAAACACTTTCATTCTTCAATTTTCTTCATCTAATTGATCTCTCTCAAGTTCTATCTTCAAGTTCTAAGTGTTTCTCATATATTCTACAAGTTCTAGTTACATAAAATCAAGAATACTTTCAAGTTTGCTAGCTCACTTCCAATCTTGTAAGGTGATCATCCAACCTCAAGAAATCTTTATTTCTTACAGTAGGTTATCATTCTAATACAAGGTAATAATCATATTCAAACTTTGGTTCAATTTCTATAACTATAACAATCTTATTTCAAGTGATGATCTTACTTGAACTTGATTTCGTGTCATGATTCTGCTTCAAGAACTTCGAGCCATCCAAGGATCCGTTGAAGCTAGATCCATTTTTCTCTTTTCCAGTAGGTTTATCCAAGGAACTTAAGGTAGTAATGATGTTCATAACATCATTCGATTCATACATATAAAGCTATCTTATTCGAAGGTTTAAACTTATAATCACTAGAACATAGTTTAGTTAATTCTAATCTTGTTCGCAAACAAAAGTTAATCCTTCTAACTTGACTTTTAAAATCAACTAAACACATGTTCTATATATATATGATATGCTAACTTAATGATTTAAAACTTGGAGACACGAAAAACACCGTAAAACCGGATTTACGCCGTCGAAGTAACACCGCGGGCTATTTTGAGTTAGTTAATTAAAAACTATGATAAACTTTGATTTAAAAGTTGTTATTCTGAGAAAATGATTTTTATTATGAACATGAAACTATATCCAAAAATTATGGTTAAACTCAAAGTGGAAGTATGTTTTCTAAAATGGTCATCTAGACGTCGTTCTTTCGACTGAAATGACTACCTTTACAAAAACGACTTGTAACTTATTTTTCCGACTATAAACCTATACTTTTTCTGTTTATATTCATAAAATAGAGTTCAATATGAAACCATAGCAATTTGATTCACTCAAAACGGATTTAAAATGAAGAAGTTATGTGTAAAACAAGATTGGATAATTTTTCTCATTTTAGCTACGTGAAAATTGGTAACGAATCTATTCCAACCATAACTTAATCAACTTGTATTGTATATTATGTAATCTTGAGATACCATAGACACGTATACAATGTTTCGACCTATCATGTCGACACATCTATATATATTTCGGAACAACCATAGACACTCTATATGTGAATGTTGGAGTTAGCTATACAGGATTGAGGTTGATTCCAAAATATATATAGTTAGAGTTGTGATCAATACTGAGATACGTATACACTGGGTCGTGGATTGATTCAAGATAATATTTATCGATTTATTTCTGTACATCTAACTGTGGACAACTAGTTGTAGGTTACTAACGATGACAGCTGACTTAATAAACTTAAAACATCAAAATATATTAAAAGTGTTGTAAATATATTTTGAACATACTTTGATATATATGTATATATTGTTATAGGTTCGTGAATCAACCAGTGGCCAAGTCTTACTTTCCGACGAAGTAAAAATCTGTGAAAGTGAGTTATAGTTCCACTTTTAAAATCTAATATTTTTGGGATGAGAATACATGCAGGTTTTATAAATGATTTACAAAATAGACACAAGTACGTGAAACTACATTCTATGGTTGAATTATCGAAATCGAATATGCCCCTTTTTATTAAGTCTGGTAATCTAAGAATTAGGGAACAGACACCCTAATTGACGCGAATCCTAAAGATAGATCTATTGGGCCTAACAAACCCCATCCAAAGTACCGGATGCTTTAGTACTTCGAAATTTATATCATATCCGAAGGGTGTCCCGGAATGATGGGGATATTCTTATATATGCATCTTGTTAATGTCGGTTACCAGGTGTTCACCATATGAATGATTGTTATCTCTATGTATGGGATGTGTATTGAAATATGAAATCTTGTGGTCTATTATTATGATTTGCTATATATAGGTTAAACCTATAACTCACCAACATTTTTGTTGACGTTTTAAGCATGTTTATTCTCAGGTGATTATTAAGAGCTTCCGCTGTCGCATACTTAAATAAGGACGAGATTTGGAGTCCATGCTTGTATGATATTGTGTAAAAACTGCATTCAAGAAACTTATTTTGTTGTAACATATTTGTATTGTAAACCATTATGTAATGGTCGTGTGTAAACAGGATATTTTAGATTATCATTATTTGATAATCTACGTAAAGCTTTTTAAACCTTTATTGATGAAATAAAGGTTATGGTTTGTTTTAAAATGAATGCAGTCTTTGAAAAACGTCTCATATAGAGGTCAAAACCTCGCAACGAAATCAATTAATATGGAACGTTTTTAATGAATAAGAACGGGACATTTCAGTTGGTATCCGAGCGTTGGTCTTAGAGAACCAGAATTTTGCATTAGTGTGTCTTATCGAGTTTGTTAGGATGCATTAGTGAGTCTGGACTTCGACCGTGTTTACTTGAAAAATGATTGCTTAACAAATTTTGTTGGAAAATATATATTTTTAACATGTGAATATTATGTGATATATTAATCTCTTAACGCGTTTGATATTATGTGATAGATGTCTACCTCTAGAACAAGTCCCATTGACTCACCTAATAATAATGAAGAGTCAAATATAAATTGGAATGATTCGGGGACTGATTCACAAGTTCCCGAAGAGGAACCGGAAGAAGAGTCGGAACCGGAAGAAGAATCGGAACCGGAAGAAGAATCGGAACCGGATGAAGAAATAGAACCGGTGGGGGAAATAATAAAACGGTTAAGTAAAAGAAAATCCTCAACCAACTGACCAAGGTTAATTATGGTCAATGGTGTTTCCGCCAAGGAAGCTGATAATGCTAAAAACGAACATATATTTCATAGCATTATTCCTCAAGAAAGACAAGCTTTTAGTTGCAATTGTTCTATTTACAAGAGATATTCGTTTAAATAATAAAAGGTGAAGACAAAAGACAGATTCGACGAATTGAAGACGCAAACGACCAAAAAGCTCAAAAGTACAAAAGACAATCAAAAAGGTTCCAATTATTGATAAGAAACGTCTCGAAATCACAAGAGTACAAGATTCAAAACGCAAAGTACAAAATATAAAATTGTACGCAAGGACGTTCGAAAATCCGGAACCGGGACCAGAGTCAACTCTTAACGCTCGACGCAACGGACTAAAAATTACAAGTTAACTATGCATATAAATATAATATAATATATAATTAATTATATTAATTATATATATATTATATATATATATAATAAAAACCGTCGGCAGAGAAAACTCCAAGGACTGAGCTGTAATTTCTATCTCCGCGACTCGCGGAGTTTGGAGAGGCTTTTGCCGCGAGTCGCGGAGCTCCAAAAATCAACTCTGGCTATAAAGCCAACCGAATTCTGATCAAAATTCATCATCTCTTTTTCTTCCTCTTCATACGTAAAATTTATATTTATATTTATAATTTATATTTTAATTTTAATTATAATTCTAATAATAAGGGTATGTTAGCGAATGTTGTAAGGGTGTAAGTCGAAATTCTGTCCGTGTAACGCTACGCTATTTTTAATCATTGTAAGTTATGTTCAACCTTTTTACATTAATGTCTCGTAGCTAAGTTATTATTATGCTTATTTAAAACGAAGTAATCATGATGTTGGGCTAATTACTAAAATTGGGTAATTGGGCTTTGTACCATAATTGGGGTTTGGACAAAAGAACGACACTTGTGGAAATTAGACTATGGGCTATTAATGGGCTTTATATTTGTTTAACTAAATGAAAGTTTGTTAATGTTAATATAAAGATTTACAATTGGGCGTCCCTATAAATTACCATATACACTCGATCGGACACGATGGGCGGGGTATTTATATGTACGAATAATCGTTCATTTAACCGGACACGGGAATGGATTAATAGCCACTAGAATAATTAAAACAGGGGTGAAATTACATTCAAGGGTAATTGGTGTAATTGTTAACAAAGTAGTAAAACCTTGGTTTACACGCAGTCGATAACCTGGTGTATTCATTAAACAAAGTATTAAAACCTTGTTACAATTCGAATCCCCAATTAGTTGGAATATTTAACTTCGGGTATAATAATAATTTGACAAGGACACTTGCACTTTATATTTATGACTGATGGACTGTTATGGACAAAAACCAGACGGACATATTAAATAATCCAGGACAAAGGACAATTAACCCATGGGCATAAAACTAAAATCAACACGTCAAACATCATGATTACGGAAGTTTAAATAAGCATAATTCTTTTATTTCATATTTAATTTCCTTTATTTTATATTTAATTGCACTTCTAATTATCGCACTTTTATTTATTGTTATTTAATCGCACTTTTAATTATCGTACTTTTTAATTATCGCACTTTTATTATTCGCAATTTCATTATCGTTATTTACTTTACGCTTTAATTTAAGTCTTGTATTTATTTTATATTTTACATTAGGTTTTAACTGCGACTAAAGTCTTAAAATCGACAAACCGGTCATTAAACGGTAAAAACCTCCCTTTATAATAATATTACTTATATATATATTTGTATTTTTAATAAAAGTAAACTAATATAGCGTTGAGCTTTGTTTAAAGATTTCCCTGTGGAACGAACCGGACTTACTAAAAACTACACTACTGTACGATTAGGTACACTGCCTATAAGTGTTGTAGCAAGGTTTAAGTATATCCATTCTATAAATAAATAAATATCTTGTGTAAAATTGTATCGTATTTAATAGTGTTTTCTGCTAAAATTTAATAGTATTTTATACCCCTCTGCTTTGACATCAAGTATTTTTGGCGCCGCTGCCGGGGAACTATCTTAAAAGCCGGAAGCGCAACGCTAATATAAAAAAAAAAAAGATTTTTTAGTTTACTTTTATTAAAAGTCGTTTTTGTAAAATACGTTTTAATTATTCGAAAATATAAAAAGAAAAAAAAAACAAAAATATAAGTATTTTTAAGATTTTGTTAAATATTTAAGTTTTATAAGTTTCTTTATTTCTATTTTAGTTTATAAAAATATAAGTTTTATTTTAAAATCTTTTATTTATTTAAAAAACAGAAAACATAAAATAAAAAAATAAATAAAGAAAAACGCGTAAAAATTGAAAGCTGTCAACAGAATTTCTGAACCCCGCGACTCGCGGGGTTTTCCTCATTAATCACCGCAACTCGCGGAGGCCATCTGACACGCGAACAGAAACCCTAAAACTGCATTAATTACGGGATATTATTAATTATAATTATTATTTAACCTAATTACTATTATTATTATTATTAGTTTTAGTTTTATTTTTACTTTTTATTTACTTATGTATTTAGTATTAATTAGTTTAATAAAATTGTAAAATTAGTAGTTTTATTAAATAAATAATATAAAAATAATATTTTTATAAAAATTGTACTTTTTACAACTTTTTGTATATTTTTATATTTTGTACCTTTTTAATCGTTGTAGCGTAATATTTGTATTTTTTAGCTCATATTTAATTTTAAACTTAGTTTTTGCTATAGTTATTTTTACTCCTAGATTTTTAGGCTTTGCCGTAGAATTCCTTAAGTGCTTTTTCTTTAGACTAAGATTTAGGTGCTTTAGAATTTTGCGACGCCTTTTTAAGTTTTAGTTTCTTTTTAAGTTATTTCTATTTGGGATTTAGTTTTTCCTGTAAGCTTTAATATTTTTAGACTCCTTTTACTATGTACCAATTATCATTCCAATTAGTAATTTCAATTTGCGATTATAATTTTAAGTTAGTTGTAGTGATAAGGTTAGGTTAGTTAAGTATTTTTAAGTTTTTATAAGTTTCTTTTATTTTTCCGTCACCTTTTATTCTTCAACCATTTTTTTTTTCTTTTTCAACCTTTTGCGACGAACTCTTTTTCTCTCTTATTTCTCGCCATTCTAGTTTTTAGGACTTAGAATTTTTTCTACTTCTTATCTAAATTTCTTAAAATTACGAAAATTTATTTTAAGTGGTTAAATTAATAGACATCAAAATTTTCTGGTTCGTAGTAATAGTTGGATTTGTACGTGGACCGGGTTATTGGAGCCAAACAGTCCTCAATTATATTGAGACCAAACGAATCCTGCCCCTCTGCTGCATCTTTTGGCTATTCGAAACGTGGGCAAAATCAGAAAAGTCTATTGATTGGATAACTTATTATAATTTTTCTTTCCTTTTAAAAACTAATAGGATATTCAGTGAATGCACCGAGCAAGACGTTCATCACCTTTTGTACGTTCACCACCTGTAACTCGATCAAGACATCGTTTAACAAATATAACCGCCGTTGATTTTTCTTTAGAATCGTCATCCAGTAGACCAAGTACTTCAGTTCAAATTTCCGATAATCCATTTTTTGAACCCGACCTCACAATTGAGAATCCGGAAAATATTCAGGAACGGTTCATAGATCCTGAACCACTAAACTTTCCTCCGGAACCACCAATCATTCAAACAGAGATTGTTGAGGAACGAACCATTAAATCAGAATCATCTAGTGATACCGATTCAACAAATTCAATTATGGAGAATCTGGAACCTTTAAGTATGGAAGACCGAATGAGAGCTAAACGCACTGGCCAAGGTCATGCAATTACTCATCCAGACATTAATGCGCCAGATTATGAAATCAAAGGACAAATTCTACACATGGTGACTAATCAATGCCAATTTAGTGGTGCGCCGAAGGAAGATCCAAATGAACATCTACGTACCTTTAATAGGATCTGCACACTATTTAAAATCCGAGAAGTGGAGGATGAACAGATATATCTCATGTTATTTCCCTGGACTTTAAAGGGAGAAGCCAAAGATTGGTTGGAATCGTTACCTGAAGGGGCGATTGATACATGGGACGTTTTAATTGACAAATTTCTTAAACAATTCTTTCCTGCATCTAAAGCCGTAAGACTTCAAGCAGAAATTGTTACGTTCACACAGAAACCAAATGAAACTCTATATGAGGCGTGGACAAGATATGGAAAGTTATTAAGAGGATGTCCGCAACATGGTTTAGACACCTGTCAAATAGTACAAATATTCTACCGAGGATGCGACATCACTACAAGAAAAGACATAGATATAGCAGCTGGTGGTTCTATTATGAAGAAAACCGAAACTGATGCTTACAAAATTATTGACAACACTGCTTCCCACTCACATGAGTGGCACCAAGAAAAAGATATCGTTAGATCATCTAAAGCAGCTAGAGCCGATTCTAGCCATGACTTAGATTCCATTTCCGCAAAGATAGATGCTTTCGAGAGACGAATGGAAAAGATGACTAAGGATATTCACTCAATACGAATTAGTTGTGAGCAGTGTGGAGGACCACATTTGACAAAAGATTGTCTCAGTATTGAATTAACAATGGAACAAAGAGAGAATATTTCATACATAAACCAAAGGCCTGGAAATAATTATCAGAATAATTATCAACCGCCAAGACCGATTTACAATCAAAACCAGAATTATAACCGAAATATTCCATACAACAACCAACAAGGTCCTAGCAATCAACAAGTATCCAATAATACTTACAATCAGCAAAGACCAAATTTTCAAAACAAACCACCACAACAAACCGATGATAAAAAGCCGAATTTAGAAGATATGATGACGAAGCTAGTTGAAACTCAAACGCAGTTTTTCACATCTCAAAAACAAACAAATGAACAAAATGCTCAAGCATTTAGAAATCAACAAGCTTCTATTCAAAATCTGGAACAAGAAGTGAGTAACCTAGCAAGGTTAATAGGTGAAAGAAAACCGGGAAGTCTACCTAGTGATACAAATGCTAACCCCCGGAATGAAACAGCTAAAGCTATTACCACAAGAAGTGGTACAACACTTAAATCACCTGAAATACCTGTAACTTCTGATGAAACCATTCCTACTCCACAAGAACCACAACCTGATCAAGATAAGGAAAAAGAACCGGTAGTTGAAAAGGTTAATGAAGATAACACAGTTAAGGATAAACCTTATGTTAAACCATACCAACCACCACTTCCTTATCCGAGTAAAATGAAGAAAGAGAAACTTGAAGACGAGCAATCCAAATTCTTGGATATGTTTAAACAGATAAATGTAAATCTTCCTTTCATTGATGTGATTTCAGGAATGCCAAGATATGCTAAATTCTTGAAAGATCTAATCACGAATAGAAAGAAAATGGAAGAACTCTCGGCTGTTACTATGAATGCTAATTGTTCAGCAGTGCTGTTGAATAAGATACCAGAAAAACTATCTGATCCAGGAAGTTTCACAATTCCATGTTTTCTGGGTAGTCTTAGTTCAATAGAAGCATTGGCAGACTTAGGTGCTAGTATAAATCTAATGCCGTATTCACTATACGCTAAACTAGACCTTGGAGAATTGAAACCAACCAGAATAAGCATACAACTAGCCGATAGATCAATAAAATATCCTAGAGGGATAATGGAGAACATGCTAGTTAAAGTTGGTACTTTAGTATTTCCAGTAGATTTTGTTGTTTTGGACATGGAAGAAGATTCTCAAGTTCCTCTCATATTAGGAAGACCATTCTTAAACACGGCTAAAGCAATGATAGACGTGTTCGGTAAGAAACTGACCCTAAGTATAGAGGATGAGAGTGTTACCTTTTCAGTTGATAGAGCAATGCAACAGCCACAATCTGCAGATGATACATGTTATTATATTCAAACTATAGATGCACATGCAGAATTATTAGAAGAATTTCCAGAATTACAAGGAACAGGAGAATGTTCTTTAGGAGAAGGTAATGAACCAATTGATGAAGCTGAAATGTTAGCTACACTTATAGCTAATGGATATGAACCAACAACTGAAGAAATTCAAATGCTAAAAGAAGAAGACAGATATCGATATAAATCATCGATAGAAGAACCTCCGAAATTAGAGTTAAAGCCACTTCCAAACCATTTGGAATACGCTTATTTACATGGTGAATCTGAATTACCTGTAATAATATCGTCTTCTCTTACTGAAAATGAGAAATCAAAACTCATTTCTGTGTTGAAAGCTCATAAACCAGCCATTGCATGGAAGATTCATGATATTAAAGGAATAAGTCCTTCGTATTGCACACATAAAATCCTTATGGAAGAAGGTCATAAAACGTATGTGTAACGCCAACGAAGACTAAATCCTAATATGCAAGATGTAGTTAAGAAAGAGATTATTAAACTGCTAGATGCAGGTTTGATATATCAAATTTCTGATAGTCCATGGGTAAGCCCAGTTCAATGCGTACCTAAGAAGGGTGGCATGACTGTCATTACAAATGAGAAAAATGAGCTTATTCCTACTAGGACTGTAACAGGATGGCGTGTATGTATTGATTATAGAAAATTAAATGACGCCACCAGAAAAGATCACTTTCCCTTACCTTTCATAGATCAAATGTTGGAAAGATTAGCTGGAAATAGTTACTATTGTTTTCTAGATGGATTTTCCGGATATTTTCAAATTCCAATAGCACCCGAGGACCAAGAGAAAACCACATTCACGTGCCCTTGTGGTACTTTTGCTTACAAACGCATGCCATTTGGACTTTGTAACGCCCCTGCAACCTTTCAAAGGTGTATGATGGCGATTTTTCATGACATGATAGAAGAATGCATGGAAGTATTCATGGATGACTTTTCAGTCTTCGGTGATACATTTAAATCATGTCTAGTTAATCTGGAACGAATGCTAATTAGATGCGAAAAATCAAATCTAGTACTTAATTGGGAGAAATGCCATTTCATGGTTAAAGAAGGCATCGTTCTTGGACATAAAATTTCAAAAGAAGGAATTGAAGTGGATAGAGCTAAAGTAGATGTAATTGCTAAACTTCCACATCCCACCAATGTTAGAGGAGTTAGGAGTTTTCTAGGGCATGCCGGTTTTTACCGACGTTTCATAAAAGATTTTTCTAATATTGCCACTCCTATGAATAAACTCCTAGAAAAGGATGCTCCATTCATCTTTTCAGATGAGTGTATCAAATCTTTTAATATTCTTAAAGAAAAACTCACTAATGCGCCGATCATGATAACACCAAATTGGAATCTACCATTTGAACTAATGTGCGATGCAAGTGATTTTGCAATGGGAGCCGTTTTAGGACAAAGGATTGAAAAACGATTTCAACCTATATACTATGCTAGTAAGACGTTACAAGGAGCACAAACGAATTATACAACTACTGAAAAAGAACTCCTTGCTATTGTCTTTGCTTTTGACAAATTTTGATCATATCTCGTTCTAGCAAAAACGGTGGTCTATACCGACCATTCTGCTCTTAGATACCTATTTTCAAAACAAGATGCTAAACCAAGATTAATCCGTTGGATCTTACTCTTACAAGAGTTTGATATTGAAATCCGAGATAAAAGAGGAGCAGAAAATCTAGCCGCTGATCATCTTTCTCGTCTTGAAAATCCCGAATTAGAAGTTCTAAATGAATCAGCCATACAAGACAACTTTCCTGATGAATATCTATTGAAGATAGATTATAAAGAAATCCCATGGTTTGCAGACTATGCAAACTACTTAGTTTGTGGATTCCTTGAAAAAGGATTATCGTACCAAAGACGAAAGAAATTCTTCAGTGATATAAAACACTATTTCTGGGAAGATCCACATCTGTTTAAAAGTTGTCCCGATGGAATAATACGCCGATGTGTATTTGGAGACGAAGCTAGTAAAATTTTAAACCATTGTCACACCGGACCAACAGGAGGGCATTATGGGCCTCAACTAACAGCAAGAAAAGTTTATGAAGCTGGATTCTATTGGCCTACAATTTACAAAGACGCACACCTTCTTTGCAAATCCTGTGATGCTTGTCAAAGGGCCGGAAAAATAAGTCAACGTGATGAAATGCCACAAAATGTCATCCAAGTATGTGAAGTATTTGACATTTGGGGTATTGACTTTATGGGTCCATTTCCAAAATCTCATAATAATCTATATATACTCGTAGCCATTGATTATGTATCTAAATGGGCGGAAGCACAAGCTCTCCCAACTAACGATGCACGAGTTGTAGTCAACTTTTTAAAACGTCTTTTTGCAAGGTTTGGAACACCGAAAGCTTTAATAAGTGATCGGGGTACTCATTTCTGTAATAATCAACTTGAGAAAGTTCTTAAAAGATATGGAGTAACTCATAAAATCTCCACCGCATATCATCCACAAACAAGTGGACAAGTTGAAAATACCAACCGAGCTTTAAAACGTATTCTAGAGAAAACCGTAGGATCAAATCCGAAGGAATGGTCCATTAAATTGGAGGATGCACTCTGGGCTTTTAGAACAGCCTACAAAACTCCAATTGGAACCACACCTTTTAGACTTGTTTATGGAAAAGCATGTCATCTTCCAGTAGAAATTGAACACAAAGCATTTTGGGCTTTGAAGACATGTAATCTTGAGTTACATGAAGCCGGACGTCTACGATTAAGTCAACTAAATGAATTAGAAGAATTAAGACATGAAGCATACGAAAATTCGTTAATTTATAAAGAAAGAACGAAGAAATGGCATGATAAAAGAATCAGAAGTTCAAAAGAATTTAAAGAAGGAGACAGAGTTCTTCTTTTCAATTCACGATTCAAGCTATTTCCTGGAAAATTAAAATCAAGATGGTCTGGACCATTCATAGTCAAAAGAGTTTTCCCATACGGAACGATAGAATTGATAAATTCAAATGGGATTGAATTTAAAGTTAATGGTCACAGAGTTAAACATTACATACATGGTCCGATGAAAGTTGACAACGAAGTTAATCACAATTTCGATACCACAGCTAACTAAGTGTGGGGAGAATCAAGTCTTTAAAGGATAATATGTATTTCTGTTAGAGTTAGATTGTCTGTTTTCGTGTAGTTCTCGAAAATGGAACCCGAATGGTCTTTCCCTAGCAGACCCTAAAGAACTAGTCTTCTTCCCCCATTCTGAATTTTTATTTTTTTTAGGTTTTTACAAAATGAAGACTGCCTGTGAACTAAACCATGGTCTAATGCTACACGCTTTGATCACTAAACGTAATAATGACATACTACCGAGTGAATTAGTATCAGTAATCAGAGAAAGAATGGACGGAGTTAGAAAAGAATCCAGATGCGAAGATAATAAGTTACAATTTGGTAAAGGAAAATCAAAATCCGCAGCGAAAAGAAGAGCACGACACCTAGAACGATGTCACAAATGCGGAAAATGGTCACATGGAGGTAAATGTTCAAATAATCAAACCTATTCAAATACTGAATTTGTTACTTTATGCAGAGACGGACCGTTCATATGTTTAGAAGAAAAGACACTGAATGCTCGAGGTTACGCCTATGCAGCCATGGAAAACCAATTAAACCGACTATCTTATGAATGGAATAGATCATATAACTAAGAAATCTATTCCACAGGTATGTCTGTAAAGTTTTTAGTTTTTATTTTTATTTTTAACCTTTTGATAATAAACGCTAATTTGTTCGCTAAAAAGTATTAAATTGGTATTAAATAAAATTAGGTTTGGCGACCGAAATTATTGATATCATTCAAAAATTTATTACATCACTGCGAAATTTAACGTTTATTCTTAAGGTATAAATATCTTTAATCAATCAACCCAAAATATTTCAAAAATTCGTCATGAGTTAAATTAGGTCTTGGAACCGAAATTACTTTACCGAAAAGAGGGGCGCATATTTTTGATAATATTTGATTGATTAAAGTGGGATAAAAAGACAAAAAGATTTTTAATTTTATTTTTACCATGTTTTTAAAATTAATATAAATATTAAATTAATATTGTAAACTTTGTAAAAACAATATTTTTAAAATTATAAATATTTGAAAAATTAATATAAGTTTGATATGAATTTATAAATTTTTAAATTAAGTTTGGTGTGAATTTTTAATTTTTAAAAATATGAATTTTTAATTTTATGCATTTCAAATTTTAAGTTTGGTGTGAATTTTTAATATTAATTTTGAATTTTATATTTAAGTTGTGTGAATTTAAAAACAAAAATTTACTTTATTTCATTAAGTTAAGAATATGATTTTTAAAATTCGTCGTAAGTTGAAGACTAGGTCTTTGAACCGAAATTGCTTTACCCGAGGGAGGGACGAGAACTTTTATTATCATTATTTTTAATCTTATTGAATTAGATTATGCCAAAAAAATTGAAAAAACCCAAAAATCTTAGCTTTTAAAACAATCGCTACAAAAAGACAAATTTTAAAATTTTGTCGAAGGACGGACTAGGACATCGATCCGAAACGACCTCGTCCTAAATAACAAAGGAAACAAAATTTTAAAATTAATTACTTAATTGTTTTAATAAGTTATTGATTATAAAAAAAAAAAAAAAAAACAAAATATATCAAACTCCGCGACTCGCGGAGTTTGAAGTACAAAACCTCCGCGACTCGCGGAGGGACCGAAAATCAGAAAAAAAATATAAGGAGCTGAACGATCAGTTCACTCCCACACAAAAACACTGCGAATTTCACAGCGAAAAACACCCCGAAAAACCCGAGAAAAAACCCCAAAAATCTTAATTTTTAACCGTTAATCACCAAATCTTTTGCTAAAATCATGTTGAGAAGGATGCTATCTAAGAATTACTCAAGAAAAACGGTAAATTTCTACACCTAAACACCATTTAATTCGAAATTTGATGTTCTTGAGCTATTTTTTCCCCAATTTGATTTTGATGCTTTTTAGTGTAATTAGACTTAAATTGTTTATGTATTATGCTTGTATAACCTAGATTGATGCTGTTTAACATGATTAGAAGCCTTAAACTTCAAATTTTGAATAATCTAGGGTTTGTGTTCTTGAGCAAATTTGGGGCTTTTTGATATAAACAGGTTATGGCCGATTTTTGTCATGAATTATTGCTAAATTGAGTAGTGTAACATGTCTAGGTAGTTAAATGATCCAAACTTTGAGCCTAAACATGATTTTGAGAATTAAAGTGGACTTTTTCAAGTCTAAAATTCATGAACTTGATTTTTGAAAGATAATGCCATTTGAGACTTGTTTAATTGCTAGTAATGATTATTTTGACATGTTATTTGAGTTGAATGCTTATGAACTTGGCAAAAATTTTCGTATATGCTTATTTGAAAAAGTGTAGATTTGATAAAAATGTGAAAATAAGCTTAAGTTTGATATAAATTGATAATGTCATTGTAATTATTTTGATTGATGATTTTGCTGACACTAATGCATATTTGGATGCACAAAATTTGTGTTTGATGTGTTTTGCAGAATGAAAGGGGTGAATCTTCATCCCAAGCCCGCAATGCTCCGGCTGAGAATTTGGACCAACAGGAGGTAGATAACTACTACAAGCAGGATGTACCTCATCCAGTCATGACCTTTTCCGATATGCATTTGGAAGAGTTGCACCCGAACCTGAGATTTGACAGACTTTGGATAGATTATCCAAAATATCAACGGGGTTTGCATACTCTTCATTCCAAGGTTGTTGAGGTACCGAGGGTCATAGAATGGGGACCCTTAGAAGCTGTAGAATTGGCCGGGCCAATTAGGGAATTACTTGTACAGAGGTATGGTAATTCTTCTTTTAATGACTGGATATGTTTATTCACCATACGCAGACCTGTATATAAAGTATGGTGTGAAGAGTTGTTATGTAGTATAGAGTTGAATGATCAGGTAGCTAGTTTAACCGATCGTTCTTTTATTAGATTTTTGTTAGGCGGTTCGATGCGACACATGTCTTTACTGGACATGGCTCAGGCTTTACGTATATATACGCCTGAGGAGTTAGCGTCTGCCGATTGTAGAGGATTGATACTAAACGGTAGAAAGATAGATGAAAATTTTGATACACACGGTGTGTGGAGTCAAATGACAAGCCATCACCGTTTCAAAGGGGGAAATTACTCTTATTTGGATATAGATAGAGCCGAATTAAGAGTAATACATAGGTTTTTAGCTAATTCGATTACACAAAGGGGTAAAAACAAAGAAAAGGTAAATGAACAAGATTTGTTTTACCATATGTGTATTCGAGACCCACAGAGCGCTGTAAGTATACCATATTGTGTGGGTTATTATTTATCAGCTATGGTTCGGGGGATGCGTCCACATAGCATAATAGGAGGTGGTATTTTTATTACTTTGATTGGTGAATATCTCGGTGTGGATATAAGTCGGGGGGATTGTTACTAGAAGAGCCGGAACCCCGCGACACTATAGGTTTAAATGTATACCATGGTGCGAAAGTTTTGAAGAGGCGAAATAACGCCGCAGTACGATACCATGGTAGACATCCACAGGTGGAGAGAAACCAGCAGCAAGGTAATGTAGGAGGGGGGAATGAGATGCAAGAAATGCATAGGTTTATAGCTTCTCAGGAATACGAAAATGCTAGACAGAGAGCATTTGAAGATTGGCAAGTTCATCAGAACCAGATCATAGCGCATTGCCAACACATAGGTAGAAACTATATTCCTACACCGAAACCCGTCTTCCCTCCTTGGTCTATAGAGATGCAGCCACCATATCCTACGTATGACCCTGCCGAAGCATTCTATAGCACTTATGGTTATGCCTGGAACCCCTATTGGTACCAATATCATCCTTAGTTTACTTATTATTATTTTTTTTATTTTGTAATTTGTAATTATTGATACATTTAATATTTTTGTTAATATTGTAATCATTTTTATAATTATCTAACTTTTATTCTTAGATTTTAATAATTTTTGAATGTGGGGTAATATACCAAACTTCAAAAATATGTATATATGTTTGCAGTTTATCTTATGTACACAACAGGGTAAAACAACGCATTTTCAAAGACTGGCATTAAGTTCAGCAAAAGCAACTAATTTTGACAACAAGATGCAAAATATATGTGAAATAACAACAAGACGGAATGAACAAATGATGTGCACCATTTATCATTCAGCAAACAAACGCCAATATATTTGGAAACTTTGGTAAAAATTTAATCATTTTCACACAAATCACCCTCAATAATTTAAATTGTTACTGATTTCTTGCAAATGAGGGCATTGCAAGATCTTAAGTGTGGGAAGGGGTTAAATTCTTTCGGATTTTAAAATTTTTATATTAAACACTTGGTTACCATTAAAAATACTAGTAAAGCAGTAGTTGTATTAGAATCTAGTGCTCTCTGATAAAAAAGAACAGCCCTAGTCTTATATACTGACTACCCAATTCTAGTAAAAATTTTCAAAATTTTCAATTAAATGAATTCAAAATCATGTTTATACATATTTATGAACGATAAAACTAGGTTTTAACACCGAAATTATTGTTACCTCGGAAAGGACATAAATTGAGAAACAAACTAAAATGTTAAAATTCATTTAAAATGGAATAGAGGACGATAAAAAGGAAAATAAAAGCCAAGTGTGGGAAAATTTACCAAGTTATCTTAAACATATGTCACATATATCTGTAACAAATACCTGAAAATACTTTTGCTTTGGACTAAACTAAACTGTTTTACCCAATGAAAGAAAAGAAAAGATGGTTCTACACGATGAATCAATTCCATCATTAAAAGGAAGTAAAGTCTTCCGAAAAAGAAACGCGCTTCTTGATTTAGGTCATGAAGTTGTCGTCCAGACCAGCTGTAGGTTGACAAAAAATCTAGAAAAGTCATCACTAAAATCAGCAGGAAATCCACGGACCTCAGCATTAAACAGGGTCGCCAAGTGGTCAGATTTATCCTAACCATGAGAAGGATTTATCTCGTACAATGGGGGGGCACCGTGCAAATTAGCTTGATAAGACTAATGAATCAGATCCCCAGAAAGGATAATCTCCTTAAAGATTAAAAATCAGCTTTTAAGACTGATATTACTCAATCCTAGAGATTGACCTTAAAGATTGAGAATTACAAACTCATGGAATTCGATGATATCTAAACTCGAGCTTAAACGAGAAAATATTTTGATCAAAATTACAAATCGATTTGTTTTCTGAAAACCCTATTTTCAATGCGTTCATTACCATTGAACGTAAAATCCTAGGAATTCACCTGGAATTCATTAGGTCACCTGAACTAAATCGGGTGTCAACCGTAAGAACGGTGGTTGCATAGCATGGTCAAAGACAGGACCTTGTGCCAGACCGAAAAATTATAAGGGTGAGCTTTACTATTGCTCCTACCAAGGATAGTAATTGCGTCCGACACGTTATAGACCATAATCAAAAGCATGTCACGGGACATTGCCTTAACAGTTGCTTGTTCAACGCTTTCCTTTACAACCGGACGGTAGTTTGCCGAAAGGTAATATACGGAACAAGTAAACTGGACGTGTTGCTTTCCAAATACAAGGTTAGCAAGTGGGTGACACAAAACAGCAAGTTTTGAGCTAAAATTTTCAAATCTAAAACCCACCAAACCCACAAAAATATTTTGCAAACACCGGTAAAGGGTTATTCCGGAAAACTTATCTAGGGTAAAAACTAGATTTAATTTTCAAAAGATCAAATGTTTTCATAAAGATCCAATTTCCTTAATGGATCTAAATTTTTATAGTCATGTGGGACTGTAAACCATATCGTTACTACCATTGTTTATACCGCCGTATAGAAATCACTGATGTACAAAGTGTGAAGAATAAAGAAGTGATTCTAGTATTTCAAGACGATATTGCTTGAGGACAAGCAACGCTCAAGTGTGGGAATATTTGATAATGCTAAAAACGAACATATATTTCATAGCATTATTCCTCAAGAAAGACAAGCTTTTAGTTGCAATTGTTCTATTTACAAGAGATATTCGTTTAAATAATAAAAGGTGAAGACAAAAGACAGATTCGACGAATTGAAGACGCAAACGACCAAAAAGCTCAAAAGTACAAAAGACAATCAAAAAGGTTCCAATTATTGATAAGAAACGTCTCGAAATCACAAGAGTACAAGATTCAAAACGCAAAGTACAAAATATAAAATTGTACGCAAGGACGTTCGAAAATCCGGAACCGGGACCAGAGTCAACTCTTAACGCTCGACGCAACGGACTAAAAATTACAAGTTAACTATGCATATAAATATAATATAATATATAATTAATTATATTAATTATATATATATTATATATATATATAATAAAAACCGTCGGCAGAGAAAACTCCAAGGACTGAGCTGTAATTTCTATCTCCGCGACTCGCGGAGTTTGGAGAGGCTTTTGCCGCGAGTCGCGGAGCCCCAAAAATCAACTCTGGCTATAAAGCCAACCGAATTCTGATCAAAATTCATCATCTCTTTTTCTTCCTCTTCATACGTAAAATTTATATTTATATTTATAATTTATATTTTAATTTTAATTATAATTCTAATAATAAGGGTATGTTAGCGAATGTTGTAAGGGTGTAAGTCGAAATTCTGTCCGTGTAACGCTACGCTATTTTTAATCATTGTAAGTTATGTTCAACCTTTTTACATTAATGTCTCGTAGCTAAGTTATTATTATGCTTATTTAAAACGAAGTAATCATGATGTTGGGCTAATTACTAAAATTGGGTAATTGGGCTTTGTACCATAATTGGGGTTTGGACAAAAGAACGACACTTGTGGAAATTAGACTATGGGCTATTAATGGGCTTTATATTTGTTTAACTAAATGAAAGTTTGTTAATGTTAATATAAAGATTTACAATTGGGCGTCCCTATAAATTACCATATACACTCGATCGGACACGATGGGTGGGGTATTTATATGTACGAATAATCGTTCATTTAACCGGACACGGGAATGGATTAATAGCTACTAGAATAATTAAAACAGGGGTGAAATTACATTCAAGGGTAATTGGTGTAATTGTTAACAAAGTAGTAAAACCTTGGTTTACACGC
The DNA here is from genome assembly GCF_046630445.1 of Rutidosis leptorrhynchoides. NCBI lineage: Eukaryota > Viridiplantae > Streptophyta > Magnoliopsida > Asterales > Asteraceae > Rutidosis > Rutidosis leptorrhynchoides. The sequence continues at coordinate 104,273,488 of NC_092342.1, forward strand.
AGTCGATAACCTGGTGTATTCATTAAACAAAGTATTAAAACCTTGTTACAATTCGAATCCCCAATTAGTTGGAATATTTAACTTCGGGTATAATAATAATTTGACAAGGACACTTGCACTTTATATTTATGACTGATGGACTGTTATGGACAAAAACCAGACGGACATATTAAATAATCCAGGACAAAGGACAATTAACCCATGGGCATAAAACTAAAATCAACACGTCAAACATCATGATTACGGAAGTTTAAATAAGCATAATTCTTTTATTTCATATTTAATTTCCTTTATTTTATATTTAATTGCACTTCTAATTATCGCACTTTTATTTATTGTTATTTAATCGCACTTTTAATTATCGTACTTTTTAATCATCGCACTTTTATTATTCGCAATTTCATTATCGTTATTTACTTTACGCTTTAATTTAAGTCTTGTATTTATTTTATATTTTACATTAGGTTTTAACTGCGACTAAAGTCTTAAAATCGACAAACCGGTCATTAAACGGTAAAAACCTCCCTTTATAATAATATTACTTATATATATATTTGTATTTTTAATAAAAGTAAACTAATATAGCGTTGAGCTTTGTTTAAAGATTTCCCTGTGGAACGAACCGGACTTACTAAAAACTACACTACTGTACGATTAGGTACACTGCCTATAAGTGTTGTAGCAAGGTTTAAGTATATCCATTCTATAAATAAATAAATATCTTGTGTAAAATTGTATCGTATTTAATAGTGTTTTCTGCTAAAATTTAATAGTATTTTATACCCCTCTGCTTTGACATCAGAAGCAAAATATTGGGAGGATTACCAATTCTCTGATGAATCGGATTCCGACGAGAATTTCGATGATGTTATAGAAATTACCCCAACTGAATTTAAAAAGGCAAAAGAAAATAATAAGGGAAAGGGCATAAAAATAGAGAAATCTAATTTCAACCCCGATGAACTTTATATGTATCGTCAACCCCCGAAGTCCTTAAGTTGTAACAATGACCCGGGAACCTCTAAACCACCAGGTTTTTCTAAACCAATGTGGAAAACGACGGCTCGTATTAGGGGAACATCATATATCCCTAGAAACTTGGCAAAATGAACCAAAACCGAAGAAGAAGAAACAAGCGAGTCGGAATGTGACGATCGGTCCAAATCCATATGGACGAACACGTCATTCATCGATTTCATTGCGAGGTATTTGACCTCTATATGATACGTTTTGTAAACATTGCATTCTTTTGAAAAGGCACACCATAAATAAATATTTAAATCAAAGGTTTTCGACATCTGATGATTTTTACATATAGACAATCACCGTAAATAAGTTTACAATAGTACTTCCTTTGACAATGCAGTCAAAATAAGATACATGGTGATGATTTGGTGAATGCAACGTTTCCTTGATAAATATGCCATGTAAGACTCCATGCACATAGCTTGTCTAACATATAAGCAAACATCGGAAGACTTCTAGGAAACCTGAGAATAAACATGCTAACAAGTGTCAACACAAAGGTTGGTGAGTTCATAGTTTTAATGTTTCGTATAATCTATATATAAAGATGGATCACAAGATTTCAGTTGTTTCATCCAGAAACGTTTATCAAAATATTCTACGAGATTGAGCACCCTGGTAACTAAACTTTAACATTATAATAAGTACCCCTGTTTTAACATACATGCAACCAACATGTACAATACACGCAAACCAACGTGTACTAAACTCAAATAGCATACGTCTGTTTTATAGTTCAGGCTAGGGTTTCTATACCTGGAACAGACGGGGATGTCAAGCCCTATGGATCCATATACTACTACTCGCGCCCACCAGTTCTTATAACTGGCAGTTACTAGTTACCAAAGCTAAGGGATTTTCGGTTCAAACTCAGTGTAGAATTAAGTATGTACTTGTATCCATTGCGTTTAAAATAAAGTGCATGTATTCTCAGCCCAAAAATATATTGCAAAAGCAATTAAAAAGGGATCAATGAAACTCACCTTATCAGCATATAAAGTCGTTCATCGTAATGTGATCGAAACTCAGAGTATCGAATAACCATAGATCTCAACGTATCAATATTGAGATTTAATATTGTAGAAAAGTACGTAGACGTAACGGAGATGATAAACACTAGGTTTGATTCACAAATATACCCCCGAACATTACCCATAACCTCCTTGGCAATAACCCATAATTTCCTTAACTCTAGCTTGCTCGTAAACTTGTTTTGAAATCGTTTGGACATAACCTCGTCGTAGTATTTTATGTATAATACTAATAATATTACTAATAAAAATAATAAGATTAATAATAATAATATTAATCTTAATAATATATATATATATATATATATATATATATATATATATATATATATATATATATATATATATATATATATATATATATATATATATATATATATATATATATATATATGAGAGACAGAGAGATTTTGAGAAAAAATAAATATATTCGAACAAAACTTGCGAGCTTTATAGACCTGGCCTGATTTCCACTGCCATGCGATCGCATGGCTGGGCAGTGTAATTCCCATGCGATCGCATGGGAAACTTTTCCAGCTCACAATGTTTTGGCAACTAGCTCGTCGACATATTTTTATAATATATAATATATAATTTAAATAAATTAATTATATATTATATTTTATTCTCGTGCATAGTTGATTTGTAATTTTTGTTTTGATAAGTCGTACGTCGTCACTCGACTTATGTCCCGGTTCCAGTTTTTCGAATGTCCCTTCGTACGCTGAGAAAACTTGTACATTACATTTTAGGACACGTACCTTAGTCAAAATATAGCCTTAAATTATCCCTAAATTATATCACTCAAAATATAACTTATACATTTGAGTGTTTTGGTCATTTACATCTATAAATCATCGTCTCGCTATTTGTTAAAATACATTTTAAAATAGTGTTTACTGTAGCAATTCACTGTAGCAAATAGTAATTTTCGAAAACACTGTAGCATTTTGGGTACTGTAGAAATTTGAAAATACTGTAGTAAATTAGTGTTTTACTGGTTCATCTTAAATGCTTTAGTTAACTTATCTAAATATCAATCGAATCAATAAACGAATGTTACTATCGTTTACTAAATAACTTGAAATTATATATATGTATATATCTTTTTAATATACATAAATCAGTTTTTAAATACACATTGGAAGTTATTTATAAATAAATTTTAATAATAAATATTTCAACTTATCATATATATTCAAATAGATATTTAAACCAATAAGTTTAATGTACGGTATCAAACAATTAATACATTATTACCTTTTCAAGTTATAGTATATATGTATCTATTTACATATAATTGTTCGCGAATCGTCGAAAACAACCGAAAGGTATTTGAATATATGAAAGTAGTTCAAAAATTTTTAGATTCAGTTTTACAGACTTTGCTTATCGCATCAGAAATGTTAATCATACAAAGATTAAGTTTAAATTTGATCAGAAATTTCCGGGTCATCACACGGAATAAGATAGTTGTATTCGTCTGGTGTAATATATGTAATATAGTGTGCTTATGCTTTATGATATATGTAAAAATTGCTTGTATTAATAAGTATTTTTTTTATGAATCTAACTCTTGTCTATTTTACAGTATAAAAACACAAAATAGATAGGCAACCCAATATTTTAAGAGACCTACCCGGAGACATGATTGATGAAATCTTGTCTAGAGTCGGTCAAAATTCTTCGGCACAACTATTTAAGGCGAGATCAGTTTGTAAGACATTCGAAGAACGTTCCAAGAATGCCTTGGTTTATAAAAGGCTTTCGTTCGAAAGATGGGGGATATCACATTGGGAAATCCATAAGTTACGATGTGTTTACTTTGACGCATATATTGCGGGGAACTCAAATGCTATTTTACGCAATGGGTTAAGAAATTATTTTGACTCAATATATCCGAATATTGGACTTCGTAATTTAGAAAAAGCGGCTAACATGCAACATAAAGAAGCATGTTATGCTTACGGATTAGTAATGTTCGCTTCTCACCAAAGTGAGAACGAGAACATCGGGCTACAACTATTAAACAAAACGTTCCCACAAGTGACGGAGTCGGTAATTGGGGTAAGAAATGAGGTTTTTAGATTGTTACGGGACTGTTGGACATTATGTAACCCTCGTCCCTTTTACAACGTTACAACACGCTGTCTTATCAACGGCCATAACGGTTATGTTCCACAAGACCAAGGATGGGAAGTAATCCTAGTAAAACCAGAATGCATGACTTGTTTCTGGACGTATGAATTATGTGTCTTTATTGCCTTTGCTGAACGACTTGTGTACTAGCTAGAATTATCTTCACAACCATCTTGTATCAAATTTATTGTGTGCTATATTTCATGCTATATGTAAAATAAGCGGTATTGTAAGTTTGTAAAATATTGTGTAAAAGTTTGAACGCGAAATATTATTATAATCAGTTTTTCTTATAGAATTGTAGTAGTTGAATTGTATATTAGCTACTAAGTATGAACTTAACGGGTAGGTACTACCCGAATTTAAACTTATAAAATGCTAATATAAAGAAAAAACTTTTATAAATGAGTTCATATTATGCTACGAAATACTATTAACTACTCTTAATATTCTGTATGATTAACTTGTTCCATTTGACTATTTTGAAGGAAATGGCACCGACTACTCGACACACCGTGAATATGAATGAAGAGGAATTCCATACTTTTCTAGCTTAAAACATAGCCGCAGTACAGGCTGCGCTACATACCAACAATAACCTTGGATCTAGCAGTACAGGAAATCGTGTAGGATGCACCTACAAAGAATTCACTGCCTGCAAACCTTTGGAATTTGATGGAACCGAAGGACCGATCAGATTGAAACGGTGGACCGAGAAGGTCGAATCGGTGTTTGCCATAAGTAAGTGTACTGGAGAGGACAAAGTGAAGTACGCTACGCATACCTTCACAGGTTCTGCGTTAACATGGTGGAATACCTATCTAGAGCAAGTGGGACAAGACGATGCGTACGCACTACCGTGGTCAGCATTCAAGCACTTGATGAACGAGAAGTACCGTCCCAGAACCGAGGTCAATAAGCTCAAGATAGAACTTAGAGGGTTACGAACCCAAGGATTTGATATTACCACGTACGAAAGATGATTTACAGAATTGTGCCTATTGTGTCCGGGAGCATTCGAAGATGAGGAAGAGAAGATCGACGCGTTTGTGAAAGGATTATCGGAAAGAATCCAAGAAGATATAAGTTCACACGAGCCCGCCTCCATACAACAGGCATGTAGAATGGCTCACAAACTAGTGAACCAGATTGAAGAAAGAATTAAAGAACAGACTGCTGAAGAGGCCAATGTGAAGCAAGTCAAAAGAAAGTGGGAGGAAAACGGTGATAAGAATCACAAATACAACAACAACAGCAATTACAACAATAATCGCAACAATTATCCCAACAATCGCAACATCAATCGCAACTACAACAAACGGCCCAACAACAACAACAACAACAACAACAACAACAACAGCAACTACAGCAACTACAACAATCATCCCAACAACAATAATAACCGCAACAACAACAACAATCAGAAGCAGCTATGCCAAAGGTGTGAAAAGTATCACTCGGGGTTCTGCACCAAATTTTGCAACAAGTGTAAAAGAAATGGTCATAGCGCAGCGAAGTGTGAGGTCTACGGACCAGGGGTTAATAAAACGAAAGGAACAAATGGTGTCGGAACGAGTAATGGCGGAGCAAGTAGTGTCGGAGCAAGTTATGCCAATGTAGTTTGTTATAAATGTGGAAAACCGGGCCACATTATTAGAAATTGCCCGAACCAGGAGAACACGAATGGATAAGGCCGCGGAAGAGTTTTCAATATTAATGCGGCAGAGGCACAGGAAGACCCGGAGCTTGTTACGGGTATGTTTCTTATTGACAATAAATCTGCTTACGTTTTATTTGATTCGGGTGCCGATAGAAGCTATATGAGTAGAGATTTTTGTGCTAAATTAAGTTGTCCATTGACGCCTTTGGATAGTAAATTTTTACTCGAATTAGCAAATGGTAAATTAATTTCAGCAGATAATATATGTCGGAATCGAGAAATTAAACTGGTTAGCGAAACATTTAAGATTGATTTGATACCAGTAGAGTTAGGGAGTTTTAATGCGATAATCGGTATGGACTGGTTGAAAGAAGTGAAAGCAGAGATCGTTTGTTACAAAAATGCAATTCGCATTATACGAGAAAAAGGAAAACCCTTAATGGTGTACGGAGAAAAGGGCAACACGAAGCTACATCTTATTAGTAATTTGAAGGCACAAAAACTAATAAGAAAAGGTTGCTATGCTGTTCTAGCACACGTCGAGAAATAACAAACTGAAGAAAAGAGCATCAATGATGTTCCCGTCGCAAAAGAATTTCCCGATGTATTTCCGAAAGAATTACCGGGATTACCCCCACATCGATCCGTTGAATTTCAAATAGATCTTGTACCAGGAGCTGCACCAATAGCTCGTGATCCTTACAGACTCGCACCCAGCGAGATGAAAGAACTGCAAAGCCAATTACAAGAACTTTTAGAGCGTGGTTTCATTCAACCAAGCACATCACCGTGGGGAGCTCCTGTTTTGTTTGTAAAGAAGAAAGATGGTACATTCAGGTTGTGTATCGACTACCGAGAGTTGAACAAACTTACCATCAAGAACCGCTACCCACTACCGAGAATCGATGACTTATTTGATCAACTACAAGGCTCGTCTGTTTATTCAAAGATTGACTTACGTTCCAGGAATCATCAAATGCGGGTGAAAGAAGATGATATTCCAAAGACTGCTTTCAGAACACGTTACGGTCATTACGAGTTTATGGTCATACCGTTTGGTTTAACTAATGCACCAGCTGTGTTCATGGACCTTATGAACCGAGTGTGTGGACCATACCTTGACAAGTTTGTCATTGTTTTCATTGATGACATACTTATTTACTCAAAGAATGACCAAGAACACGGTGAACATTTGAGAAAGGTGTTAGAAGTATTGAGGAAGGAAGAATTGTACGCTAAGTTTTCAAAGTGTGCATTTTGGTTGGAAGAAGTTCAATTCCTCGGTCACATAGTGAACAAAGAAAGTATTAAGGTGGATCCGGCAAAGATAGAAACTGTTGAAAAGTGGGAAACCCCGAAAACTCCGAAACACATACGCTAGTTTTTAGGACTAGCTGGTTACTACAGAAGGTTCATCCAAGACTTTTCCAGAATAGCAAAACCCTTGACTGCATTAACGCATAAAGGGAAGAAATTTGAATGGAATGATGAACAAGAGAAAGCGTTTCAGTTATTGAAGAAAAAGCTAACTACGGTACCTATATTGTCATTGCCTGAAGGGAATGATGATTTTGTGATTTATTGTGACGCATCAAAGCAAGGTCTCGGTTGTGTATTAATGCAACGAACGAAGGTGATTGCTTATGCGTCTAGACAATTGAAGATTCACGAACAAAATTATACGACGCATGATTTGGAATTAGGCGCGGTTGTTTTTGCATTAAAGGCTTGGAGGCACTACTTATATGGGGTCAAAAGTATTATATATACCGACCATAAAAGTCTTCAACACATATTTAATCAGAAACAACTGAATATGAGGCAGCGTAGGTGGATTGAATTATTGAATGATTACGACTTTGAGATTCGTTACCACCCGGGGAAGGCAAATGTGGTAGCCGATGCCTTGAGCAGGAAGGACAGAGAACCCATTCGAGTAAAATCTATGAATATAATGATTCATAATAACCTTACTACTCAAATAAAGGAGGCGCAATAAGGAGTTTTAAAAGAGGGAAATTTAAAGGATGAAATACCCAAAGGATCGGAGAAGCATCTTAATATTCGGGAAGACGGAACCCGGTATAGGGCTGAAAGGATTTGGGTACCAAAATTTAGAGATATGAGAGAAATGGTACTTAGAGAAGCTCATAAAACCAGATACTCAATACATCCTGGAACGGGGAAGATGTACAAGGATCTCAAGAAACATTTTTGGTGGCCGGGTATGAAAGCTGATGTTGCTAAATACGTAGGAGAATGTTTGACGTGTTCTAAGGTCAAAGCTGAGCATCAGAAACCATCAGGTCTACTTCAACAACCCGAAATCCCGGAATGGAAATTGGAAAACATTACCATGGATTTCATCACTAAATTGCCAAGGACTGCAAGTGGTTTTTGTAACACCGGCAAAAAAAATTTTTTTTTTTTTTTTTTAAACACAGCGGAAGACTTTATTAACAAACACACTATTAGTCGTGTCATTACATTAATCTGAGTAATTAAGTTTAAGTTTACACCACGGTGTTACGTTATCACAAAACATTATTTATACAAAAGTACACATCAGAGTTGGGTTGTCAAATATGTCTTCTGCAACAGCACCCATCCCGACTAGCAGTACCTAAACCTGCAAGGGGAGAATATGTGGGGGATTAGCGCACCGCTAAGTGAATGGAATCTATCTAACAGATATAGCTTAAGTCACACACAAGCTATATACTAACAACAACACATGCTAACTATCAACTAGCATACAATAAGACAATACGAGGATCGGCGGCTTGTACGAGCACAATTCTCCTAGCTGATCGGACTTGAGTCTACCGATAGTCCCTGCTACTCAATTCACAGTATAGTTATCCAGATGCAGGGGATGCATCATTCACACTATACTCTACAATCAGTAGCCTATGGACCCAACCTCCCCTAGGCACGGTTGACCTCATACGGACTCTAACCTCTCCTAGGCACGGTTTTGAGTCCCCAGTCTCCCTAGGCCCGACTGGTGTCATTCACACAGGGTACACATAAATCACATACAACATCAGGCATACTATATCATTCTAACATGGCAATTTCTACACTATGCATGGTAAAAGAGTCAAACACAGTAGCATGGTATGCTACTTAAACTCTATCCGGAGATAGACCCACTCACCAATTACCAGCAACTGCTCAGTTATTATTTCTGAGCTTCCTCCTTGTCCTTATAACCTGAGAACAACACAAACAAAGTTAATATACATATCCAATAAATAATATAATCATTTCATATGATTAACTAGGTCATAACACCATATATTCATAATTTTATGAGTCTACATTATGACTCCATTCAATAATGGCATACAGGTGAGTGCAAAACACGACATACACACTAAAACTCCTTTTTTGACCTAAAAACAGTTTGATCTAGTTTCTTAAAAGTTCATCATTGAAAAGTACTCTTCAATACGATTCCAACGATATTTTATTCATCAAAAACGGAGTTACGGTTTGAAAGTTACGCCCGTTTCAATTTCATAAAAGTACTGTAGCAAATAGTGATTTCCGAACACTGTAGTAACTCGGTACTGTAGCAACACGGTACTGTAGCAAATAGTGGTAATGTAGCAATACCGCACACTGTAGCAAATAGTGACACTGTAGTAAATAGTGATACTGTAGCAAATAGCGATACTGTAGCAGTTCGGGTACTGTAGCAAAATAATGTAGCAAAACGGTACTGTAGCAACTCGGTACTGTAGCAAATAGTGGTACTGTAGCAATACCGCACACTGTAGCAAATAGTGACACTGTAGCAAATAGTGATACTGTAGCAAATAGCGATACTGTAGCAGTTCGGGTACTGTAGCAAAATAATGTAGCAAAATACTGTAGCACATGGAAGCTACTAAACATATATACAACCTATTTCTAACATCAATTAACACATACAAACACATAATATGAAGATTCAAGCTCAAAATTCATCAAAAACCCATTTACACCCAAAACCCAATTTCTATGAATTAAAGCACGAATTCAAGCTAACAAACCTGGATAAATGATCACAAGGATGATATGAATCAATCCTTAAAGCCTCATAATCCAATTTAAGACTTAGATCAATTAGGGTTTGAGATGAGATAAGTTTGGTACGTACTTGTTTGAGAAAAGTCTAGAAATGAGAAAATAGAAGCAGTTTACACTCTTAAGTGGGTATTAAAACCCATACCCCACAACACACGGGTATTTACCAGTTATCTTATCTGATAACCTTTCGTATCTCCTTAGGCGGTCCTAACGGAGTCCAAATTAAATAAACCAACCTGTTCTGGGACCCTTGTCACAAACTGGTCACAACACAATTATAATAAAATACTAATAAAATAATCAAAATAAAAGCACTTAAGACTAAGCACAAACCCTAAGGGCAAAATAGGCAACTTACAACTAGCCCGGGTTTCAGTCTGTTACAAATCCACCCCCCTTAAGAAGATTCCGTCCTCGGAATCTGGTCTTGGTCAAACAAATGAGGGTAACGTTTTCTCATCAACTCTTCCATTTCCCACGTAAGATTAGAACCCAAACTGTGTTTCCACTCAATCAACACCATCGGAATCTCTTTCTTTCTCAGCTTAGTCACCTTTTGGTCAACCACACGGACCGGCTCTTCCACCAATTTCTTATTCAAATCGACCCTTAAATCTTCTAAAGGAAGAAGTTGTGTTTCATCGTCGACTTTACACTTATGAAGATAACATACGTTGAATGTATTATGAATACCAGCTAACTCTGGCGGAAGATCTAACACCACAGTCTGATCATTCAACACTTCACTGATCGGAAACGGACCAATAAATCTCGGTGCTAACTTACCACGTTTACCGAATCTGATAACCCCTTTCCACGACGAAACTTTTAGATACACTCGTTCACCCACATTAAAGGTTACCGGACGTCTACGCGGATCAGCATACATTTTCTGCCTATCTCTAGCGGCTTTCAACTTTTCTCTCGCAATTGCAACTTTTTCGGCTGTCATTTAAACAATTTCGGGACCTGCAAACTGTTTCTCCCCGGCTTCTAACCAACAAGTCGGAGTTCTGCAACGACGACCGTATAACATTTCATAGGGCGGCATCCCTATACTCGAATGATATGAATTATTATACGCAAATTCGACCAACGACAAATGTGTATCCCACGAACCACCGTATTCTAACACACAAGCCCTTAACATATCCTCCAAAGTCTGTATCGTTCTTTCACTCTGACCGTCTATCTGAGGATGATAAGCTGTACTTAAATTCACACGTGTACCCAAATTCTGTTGAAGACTATTCCAAAAATTCGACACAAATCTGGAATCTCTGTCTGAAACGATCGATAATGGCACACCATGTCGACTAACTATCTCGTTTATATACAATTCGGCTAACTCACTTAACGAAGCTGTTTCACGAGTAGCAAGAAAATGAGCACTTTTAGTTAGGCGATCCACTATTACCCAAATCATATCATGTCTTTTCTGAGTTCGAGGTAATTTGGTCACAAAATCCATCGTTATATGTTCCCATTTCCACTCTGGAATCTGTAACTGACGTAACGAACCATAAGGTTTCTGATGTTCGGCCTTCACTTGAGCACATATATGACACTTTTCGACATAACGGGCGATATCTGATTTCATTGTTGGCCACCAATACACTGTTTTCAAATCATGATACATCTTATTACTACCCGGATGTACTGTCAATCTGGATTTGTGAGCTTCCGTCATGATTAAATCCCTCAAATCTCCAAGCTTAGGCACCCAAACACGATTGTTTAAGGTCTTTAGTCCACGTGAGTCATCAATTAAGTCCACTTTTCGTTTGGTCATTTGTTCAGATTTAATATGTTCGTCCTCTAAAGCACAGGCCTGAATGGTTTTTAAGCTGTTAATCAAATCTGAAGTTATATTCAAACGAAGAAATTTCACATTTTCACTTGACTTTTTACGACTTAATGCATCTGCAACCACATTTGCCTTACCCGGATGGTATTTAATTTCACAATCGTAATCTTTGATCAACTCTTGCCATCGTCTCTGACGCATATTCAATTCTTTCTGTGAGAAGATATACTGCAAACTCTTGTGATCTGTACATATAACACAATGGGTTCCATACAAATAGTGTCTCCACAGTTTCAAAGCAAACACTACTGCAGCCATTTCAAGATCATGCACTGGATAATTCTTCTCATGAACTTTCAACTGTCGCGAGGCGTAGGCGATTACTTTATCTCTTTGCATTAATACACAACCCAACCCAGCATATGATGCATCACAGTATACCACGAAGTTGTCTGAACCTTCTGGTAAAGCTAACACTGGTGCCTGACACAGTAGCTATTTCAAAATCTGAAAAGCCTTTTCCTGTTCATCAGTCCATCGAAAGGCTACATCTTTACGAGTCAACTTAGTCAACGGACCCGCTATTTTCGAGAAATCCTTGTTAAATCTGCGATAATAACCGGCTAATCCCAGAAAACTCTTAATCTCAGTCGGAGTCTTCGGAGAATTCCAATTCATTACTGCTTCTATCTTTATCGGATCAACATTTATACCTTCGGCACAAATCACATGACCCAAAAACTGCACTTCACGTAACCAAAATTCACACTTTGAAAATTTTGCAAATAGTTGTTCACGTTTCAACATGTTCAAAACCTGTCTCAGATGTTCAGCATGTTCACTTTCGGTCTTTGAATACACTAGTATATCATCTATAAACACAATCACAAACTTATCTAAGAACGGGCGACACACTCTATTCATTAGATCCATGAAGATTGCTGGCGCATTCGTCAACCCAAACGGCATGACAAGAAATTCATAATGACCATACCTTGTTCTGAACGCTGTTTTTGGTATATCTGATTCAGCAACACGAACCTGATGATATCCGGATCGTAAGTCTATCTTAGAAAAGAATGAAGCACCCTGTAACTGATCGAACAAATCGTCTATTCGAGGTAACGGATACTTATTCTTCACTGTTCTTTTGTTCAATTCACGATAATCAATACACATACGCATTGACCCATCTTTCTTTTTAACAAACAATACCGGAGCACCCCATGGTGAAGAACTCGGGCGGATAAACCCACGATCTAATAGTTCTTGAATCTGTGACATCATTTCACGGATTTCAGACGGCGCTAATCGGTATGGAGCTTTTGCAACTGGAGTTGTTCCAGGAACCAATTCAATCTTATATTCAACTTCCCTTACTGGCGGCAGACCTGGTAACTCATCTGGGAACACTTCGGGAAATTCTGATACTATCGGAATATCGGCCACTGTTTTCTTTTCTTTCTTTGCATCAATCACATATGCAAGAAATGATTCACAACCCTTTGCCATCGACTTTTTTGCTTTCATCATGGTTATCAACAGAAAATTATACCCTCCCCGCTCCCCTCGGGCCACAACACGGGTTCCATCGGTCGAACGAAAGGTAATCATTTTCCTATCACACTTAATATTAGCCCTAAGCGAGCTCAACCAATCCATTCCTAGTACTACATCAAAGCTAGGAATAGGTAACACTAAACAAGTCACCGGGAAAGACTTCCCTTCGATCTCTATACAAACCCCAGTCACATAGGTTGTGACGGGTGTGGTCTTACCATCAGCTACTTCTACACTAACCGGCTTGGGTAACATAGTAGCTGGTAAATTCAACTTAGCGCAGAAATCTAGGGACATAAAACACCTATTGGCACCACAATCAAACAATACGCGAGCAGGTATTGAGTTGATTAGAAACATACCGGTGATTACTTCGTCGGTTGCCACAGCATTTTCCACCGACATCTGAAAAGCTCTAGCCTCTGCTGTTGGAGGGTTCTTCCTCTTCTGCCCACTCGAGGTAGTTGACCCTCCAGCTGATGCTGAACGCGCCCCTGACCCTGCCCCGAAACTACCACTCTTTGACGGACAACTAATTGCACGATGCCCTGGTTTGTGACAACTCCAACACACACTATTCGGATACGGGCATGCTGAAGACTCATGCCCAACAACACCACACTTTAAGCATCTTCTTGTAGCCTCAGAACACTGACCACTGTGAGAAGATCGACACGTGTGACACCAATTCCCTTTACCTGATCCAGATCCAGTACTACTCTGACCACTTTTACCCTTCGATTTAAACCCACTAGACTTCTTGAATTTAGATCCTGATTGACCAGATACTTGCCCACCTTGTTGTAGCACATAACCAAACATTCTGTTTCTGGCAGCCTGAACATCACTTTCTACCATCTTAGCCATCACAACAGCTTGAGACAATGATGTAGCTGTTCTAACAAAAGTTCTGTACTCAGGCAGAATGATATTAACAAAATGCTGGATACGAGACGCTTCATCTGGCACCCATTGTTGTACAAACCTCAGTTTATCCATAAACTTCTCTACTACCTCATCGATCATCATTTGAGGTGTCATCTTCATTTCAAGAAACTCAGTCTTGATTCGGTTCATATCAAATGGATTACAATATTGTTCACACACCTTCCCATGAAACTGCTCCCATGTGATCATACCCACTTGCTCTTTTGATATACTAGAAATCAAAGAATCCGACCAAATCATAGCCCTACCTTTCAACAGTCTACTAGCATATGTTACCTTCAGCTCGGGTTCACACTGACACGCTTCAAATACCCTTTCAACTTCTCGCAACCAATTGAGAGTTACAGTCGGATCAGTACTTCCAGAGAACTCGGAGGGTTTGCAATCACGGAAGTTCTTATAAGTACATCTTTTAGGTGGTTGCATGTAAGGTTGATGGAACATTTGCATTTGGTATGGATTCATCATCATGGGATTTTGGTAAGTAAAGGTGTTTTGTGGTGGCATATAATATTGGTTAGGTATTTGATTCTGAAACTGGTTCTGGGGTACATTAGGTATCGTTTGGGATTGCGCGGTTGGGAATCCAGGTGGTGTATCATCATTTCCAGAATGCCTCGCCAATTCAAGCTCATTAATTTTGTCCTCGGCCTCTTTTAGCTTGCTTTCTAACTGAAGGATGTAACTACTCTGATCATCATCTGACTCAACACCTTCTTCTGGTGCTCTGAATGTTCCGGGGTTAGATGGGCCAGTTGCGTTTCTATCAACCATACCTGTGCTACAAAACAGCTCACACAAAAGCTTAGTGGATAACAGTTAGTTCAATCACAACTAACACACGTATATCCTATTTTCACTTGGCCCCCACTCCCACAGACATGTTTGACTTGCCTCAGGGTTTGGGAACAA
Source organism: Rutidosis leptorrhynchoides (assembly GCF_046630445.1). Taxonomy (NCBI): domain Eukaryota; kingdom Viridiplantae; phylum Streptophyta; class Magnoliopsida; order Asterales; family Asteraceae; genus Rutidosis; species Rutidosis leptorrhynchoides. The sequence continues at coordinate 104,288,648 of NC_092342.1, forward strand.
AATACGCACACGTATTTGCTGCCAAACCATGCTCTGATACCAACTTGTAACACCGGCAAAAAAAAATTTTTTTTTTTTTTTTTAAACACAGCGGAAGACTTTATTAACAAACACACTATTAGTCGTGTCATTTCATTAATCTGAGTAATTAAGTTTAAGTTTACACCACGGTGTTACGTTATCACAAAACATTATTTATACAAAAGTCCACATCAGAGTTGGGTTGTCAAACATGTCTTCTGCAACAGCACCCATCCCGACTAGCAGTACCTAAACCTGCAAGTGGAGAATATGTGGGGGATTAGCGCACCGCTAAGTGAATGGGATCTATCTAACAGATATAGCTTAAGTCACACACAAGCTATATACTAACAACAACACATGCTAACTATCAACTAGCATACAATAAGACAATACGAGGATCGGCGGCTTGTACAAGCACACGACTCCTAGCTGATCGGACTTGAGTCTACCGATAGTCCCTGCTACTCAATTCACAGTATAGTTATCCAGATGCAGGGGATGCATCATTCACACTATACTCTACAATCAGTAGCCTATGGACCCAACCTCCCCTAGGCACGGTTGACCTCATACGGACTCTAACCTCTCCTAGGCACGGTTTCGAGTCCCCAGTCTCCCTAGGCCCGACTGGTGTCATTCACACAGTGTACACATAAATCACATACAACATCAGGCATACTATATCATTCTAACATGGCAATTTCTACACTATGCATGGTAAAAGAGTCAACCACAGTAGCATGGTATGCTACTTAAACTCTATCCAGAGATAGACCCACTCACCAATTACCAGCAACTGCTCAGTTATTATTTCTGAGCTTCCTCCTTGTCCTTATAACCTGAGAACAACACAAACAAAGTTAATATACATATCCAATAAATAATATAATCATTTCATATGATTAACTAGGTCATAACACCATATATTCATAATTTTATGAGTCTACATTATGACTCCATTCAATAATGGCATACAGGTGCGTGCAAAACACGACATACACACTAAAACTCCTTTTTTGACCTAAAAACAGTTTGATCTAGTTTCTTAAAAGTTCATCATTGAAAAGTACTCTTCAATACGATTCCAACGATATTTGATTCATCAAAAACAGAGTTACGGTTTGAAAGTTACGCCCGTTTTAATTTCATAAAAGTACTGTAGCAAATAGTGATTTCCGAACACTGTAGTAACTCGGTACTGTAGCAACACGGTACTGTAGCAAATAGTGGTAATGTAGCAATACCGCACACTGTAGCAAATAGTGACACTGTAGCAAATAGTGATACTGTAGCAAATAGTGATACTGTAGCAGTTCGGGTACTGTAGCAAACACTGTAGCAACTGGTTCGAACACTTACGCTGATTTCGAACATTTTTCGCCCAAAACTCGATTTTTTAGTGTTTTTGATCCGTTTTTAAGCACATGGAAGCTACTAAACATATATACAACCTATTTCTAACATCAATTAACACATACAAACACATAATATGAAGATTCAAGCTCAAAATTCATCAAAAACCCATTTACACCCAAAACCCAATTTCTATGAATTAAAGCACGAATTCAAGCTAACAAACCTGGATAAATGATCACAAGGATGATATGAATCAATCCTTAAAGCCTCATAATCCAATTTAAGACTTAGATCAATTAGGGTTTGAGATGAGATAAGTTTGGTACGTACTTGTTTGAGAAAAGTCTAGAAATGAGAAAATAGAAGCAGTTTACACTCTTAAGTGGGTATTAAAACCCATACCCCACAACACACGGGTATTTACCAGTTATCTTATCTGATAACCTTTCGTATCTCCTTAGGCGGTCCTAACGGAGTCCAAATTAAATAAACCAACCTGTTCTGGGACCCTTGTCACAAACTGGTCACAACACAATTATAATAAAATACTAATAAAATAATCAAAATAAAAGCACTTAAGACTAAGCACAAACCCTAAGGGCAAAATAGGCAACTTACAACTAGCCCGGGTTTCAGCCTGTTACAGTTTTGATACTATTTGGGTAATAGTTGATCGTCTCACCAAATCAGCACACTTCCTGCCAATAAGAGAAGATGACAAGATGGAAAAGTTAGCACGACTGTATTTGAAGGAAGTCATCTCCAGACATGGAATACCAATCTCTATTATCTCTAATAGGGATGGCAGATTTATTTCAAGATTCTGGCAGACATTACAGCAAGCATTAGGAACTCGTCTAGACATGAGTACTGCCTATCATCCACAAACTGATGGGCAGAGCGAAAGGACGATACAAACGCTTGAAGACATGCTACAAGCATGTGTTATTGATTTCGGAAACAGTTGGGATCGACATCTACCATTGCAGAATTTTCCTACAACAACAGCTACCATTCAAGCATTGAGATGGTGCCGTTTGAAGCACTTTATGGTAGAAAGTGCAGGTCTCCGATTTGTTGGAGTGAAGTGGGGGATAGACAGATTACGGGTCCGGAGATTATACAAGAAACTACCGAGAAGATCATCCAAATTCAACAACGGTTGAAAACCGCCCAAAGTCGACAAAAGAGCTACGCTGACATTAAAAGAAAAGATATAGAATTTGAAATTGGAGAGATGGTCATGCTTAAAGTTGCACCTTGGAAAGGCGTTGTTCGATTTGGTAAACGAGGGAAATTAAATCCAAGGTATATTGGACCATTCAAGATTATTGATCGTGTCGGACCAGTAGCTTACCGACTTGAGTTACCTCAACAACTCGCGGCTGTACATAACACTTTCCACGTCTCGAATTTGAAAAAATGTTTTGCTAAAGAAGATCTCACTATTCCATTAGATGAAATCCAAATCAACGAAAAACTTCAATTCATCGAAGAACCCGTCGAAATAATGGATCGTGAGGTTAAAAGACTTAAGCAAAACAAGATACCAATTGTTAAGGTTCGATGGAATGCTTGTAGAGGACCCGAGTTCACCTGGGAGTGTGAAGATCAGATGAAGAAGAAATACCCGCATCTATTTCCAGAAGATTCGTCAACACCTTCAACAGCTTAAAATTTCGGGACGAAATTTATTTAACGGGTAGGTACTGTAGTGACCCGAACTTTTCCTTGTTTATATATATTAATTGAGATTGATATTTACATGATTAAATGTTTCCAACATGTTAAGCAATCAAAGTTGTTAAGACTTGATTAATTGAAATATGTTTCATATAGACAATTGACCACCCAAGTTGACCGGCGATTCACGAACGTTAAAACTTGTAAAAACTATATGATGACATATATATGGATATATATATAGTTAACATGATACTATGATAAGTAAACATATCATTAAGTATATTAACAATGAACTACATATGTAAAAACAAGACTACTAACTTAATGATTTTTAAACGAGACATATATGTAACGATTAGCGTTGTAAAGACATTTAATGTATATATATCATATTAAGAGATATTCATACATGATAATATCATGATAATATAATAATTTAAAATCTCATTTGATATTATAAACATTGGGTTAACAACATTTAATAAGATCGTTAACCTAAAGGTTTCAAAACAACACTTACATGTAACGACTAACGATGATTTAACGACTCAGTTAAAATGTATATACATGTAGTGTTTTAATATGTATTTATACACTTTTGAAAGACTTCAATACACTTATCAAAATACTTCTACTTAACAAAAATGCTTACAATTACATCCTCGTTCAGTTTCATCAACAATTCTACTCGTATGCACCCGTATTCATACTCGTACAATACACAGCTTTTAGATGTATGTACTATTGGTATATACACTCCAATTATCAGCTCTTAGCAGCCCATGTGAGTCACCTAACACATGTGGGAACCATCATTTGGCAACTAACATGAAATATCTCATAAAATTACAAAAATATGAGTAATCATTCATGACTTATTTACATGAAAACAAAATTACATATCCTTTATATCTAATCCATACACCAACGACCAAAAACACCTACAAACACTTTCATTCTTCAATTTTCTTCATCTAATTGATCTCTCTCAAGTTCTATCTTCAAGTTCTAATTGTTCTTCATATATTCTACAAGTTCTAGTTACATAAAATCAAGAATACTTTCAAGTTTGCTAGCTCACTTCCAATCTTGTAAGGTGATCATCCAACCTCAAGAAATCTTTGTTTCTTACAGTAGGTTATCATTCTAATACAAGGTAATAATCATATTCAAACTTTGGTTCAATTTCTATAACTATAACAATCTTATTTCAAGTGATGATCTTACTTGAACTTGTTTTCGTATCATGATTCTGCTTCAAGAACTTCGAGCCATCCAAGGATCCGTTGAAGCTAGATCCATTTATCTCTTTTCCAGTAGGTTTATCCAAGGAACTTAAGGTAGTATTGATGTTCATAACATCATTCGATTCATACATATAAAGCTATCTTATTCGAAGGTTTAAACTTGTAATCACTAGAACATAGTTTAGTTAATTCTAAACTTGTTCGCAAACAAAAGTTAATCCTTCTAACATGACTTTTAAAATCAGGTAAACACATGTTCTATATCTATATGATATGCTAACTTAATGATTTAAAACCTGGAGACACGAAAAACACCGTAAAACCGAATTTACGCCGTCGTAGTAACACCGCGGGCTGTTTTGGGTTAGTTAATTAAAAACTATGATAAACTTTGATTTAAAAGTTGTTATTCTGAGAAAATGATTTTTATTATGAACATGAAACTATATCCAAAAATTATGGTTAAACTCAAAGTGGAAGTATGTTTTCTAAAATGGTCATCTAGACGTCGTTCTTTCGATTGAAATGACTACCTTTACAAAAACGACTTGTAACTTATTCTTCTGACTATAAACCTATAATTTTTCTATTTAGATTCATAAAATAGAGTTCAATATGAAACCATAGCAATTTGATTCACTCAAAACGGATTTAAAATGAAGAAGTTATGGGTAAAACAAGATTAGATAATTTTTCTCATTTTAGCTACGTGAAAATTGGTAACAAATCTATTCCAACCATAACTTAATCAACTTGTATTGTATATTATGTAATCTTGAGATACCATAAACACGTATACAATGTTTTGACCTATCATGTCGACACATCTATATATATTTCGAAACAACCATAGACACTCTATATGTGAATGTTGGAGTTAGCTATACAGGGTTGAGGTTGATTCCAAAATATATATAGTTTGAGTTGTGATCAATACTGAGATACGTATACACTGGGTCGTGGATTGATTCAAGATAATATTTATCGATTTATTTCTGTACATCTAACTGTGGACAACTAGTTGTAGGTTACTAACGAGGACAGCTGACTTAATAAACTTAAAACATCAAAATATATTAAAAGTGTTGTAAATATATTTTGAACATACTTTGATATATATGTATATATTGTTATAGGTTCGTGAATCAACCAGTGGCCAAGTCTTACTTCCCGACGAAGTAAAAATCTGTGAAAGTGAGTTATAGTCCCACTTTTAAAATCTAATATTTTTGGGATGAGAATACATGCAGGTTTTATAAATGATTTACAAAATAGACACAAGTACGTGAAACTACATTCTATGATTGAATTATCGAAATCGAATATGCCCCTTTTTATTAAGTCTGGTAATCTAAGAATTAGGGAACAGACATCCTAATTGACGCGAATCCTAAAGATAGATCTATTGGGCCTAACAAACCCCATCCAAAGTACCGGATGCTTTAGTACTTCGAAATTTATATCATATCCGAAGGGTGTCCCGGAATGATGGGGATATTCTTATATATGCATCTTGTTAATGTCGGTTACCAGGTGTTCACCATATGAATGATTTTTATCTCTATGTATGGGATGTGTATTGAAATATGAAATCTTGTGGTCTATTATTATGATTTGATATATATAGGTTAAACCTATAATTCACCAACATTTTTGTTGACGTTTTAAGCATGTTTATTCTCAGGTGATTATTAAGAGCTTCCGCTGTCGCATACTTAAATAAAGACAAGATTTGGAGTCCATGCTTGTATGATATTGTGTAAAAACTGCATTCAAGAAACTTATTTTGTTGTAACATATTTGTATTGTAAACCATTATGTAATGGACGTGTGTAAACAGGATATTTTAGATTATCATTATTTGATAATCTACGTAAAGCTTTTTAAACCTTTATTGATGAAATAAAGGTTATGGTTTGTTTTAAAATGAATGCAGTCTTTGAAAAACGTCTCATATAGAGGTCAAAACCTCGCAACTAAATCAATTAATATGGAACGTTTTTAATCAATAAGAACGGGACATTTCAATGGTGAGAGGTGGCGACGGCCAAGAGAGGAGAAAGAGGGAGATGAGAGAAAAAGATAGAAGTTAGGTTTTGATGAAAATGAAATAAAATGCAAAAGTGGGAAGCAAGTGAGCCAACACTCCCTCCCCTTGGGAGTGTTCGGCCGAATTAATGAGTGGGGTGGGCCCCACATGGCCCATATTGATATTTTATAAGTTGCTTGTGGCCCAAACGCCCGATCGAAGACCGAAACGCGAAAACGCTACTACGCGATTAATTATTCGGAGAGATAATATATACGCGATAAATAAAATATATAAACATCATATATAAACATATGGTATCAAAATATCATATTTAAAATAATTTAGATTTAAAAATCCCAAAAGTTTGACCGTTAGTTTGAAAACCGAAATGATTCGCCGGATAGAAATTCACGACACGTAGAAACGTACGATTTAAAATATGAATACAAATATTCACATAACACATAATAATTAATATTTTATTACTAAAATAATAATATAGGTCATAGAAATTACGTGGCACGAATAACAGTTAACGAACGTTAAATAATGAATGGTAAAAGATAACGGAAAAAGTAGGGTCGTGACAGTGTTGGTTGTTGTGTGACCGCATGTTAGGTAAAACGGAACTCTGGAACTGTCTAGAGTTTATCACATGAGCAGTAGGGTGAAATAAGAGCAGTCGATCTTAGAAGGTTTTGCAGTGCTACCTTTTTATATTTCGAACTTTGAGTATATTAAGAAGGAAGAAAAGATGGGTGAAAAAAATCAAACGATGGAGGCGATGATGAAAGCTATGAGGACCGGGAATGATCATGCTATTATACAGCCGGCAGTCCCAACTGAGTTTGAGATTAAGGCAATTCTTACACATGATTTCAAATCAGTGCCAATTCAGTGGTACACCAAAGAAAGTTGCTAATGAGAATCTCCGTACTTTCAAGGGAATTTCCAACTTGTTCAAAATTAAGGATTTTCAGGATACTAGGATTAATCTTAGGGTATTTCCGTGGTCATTAAAGGGAGATGCAAAAGATTGGCTAGAGTCACTACCCGAGGGTGATATTAGAAGTTGAGATGTTATGGAAGATAGGTTTTTACAACGGTCCTTCCCTACTTCAAAGGCTGTAAAATTACAAAGCGACATCAATAATTTTGTTCAAAAGTCTAACGAGACACTTTATGAAGCCTGGAAACAATTCTGTAAAATGTTAAGGAATTGCCCTCAAAACGGGTTGAACAATTTCCAAAAGGTCCAAATTTTCAGTAAGGGTGTTAATGTTGCTACAAGGAAGGAAATTGATATTGTTGCGGGTGGTTCAATCATGAAGAAGACACCGGATGAAGCTCATAACATCATATCTGAAACTGCTACACATCCTTATGATTGGCATCAAAAATTAGAGCTTTCTAGAACATATAAAGTCGCTAGTATTGAGACTAGTGAAGATCTTGCATCGGTTAAAGCTCAGTTGGCTACTTTTGGAAGACAAATGGAGAAAATCAAGAAAGATATTCATGCCATGAGAGTTGGTTGTGAAGTGTGTCAAGGACCGCATCTTACAAATGATTGTGATAAAATGACTATGGAAGTAGAAGTGAACTACTTGGGTAATCAGTATCATAATCAGTATCAAGGAGGTAGTTTGGGTTATCAATGGAATGAACCACTAGCTTTTAAATCAAAATTAGAATCAAACCTTTGAGGAGAAAGTTCCATCATTGGAAGACTTATTGAGAGGTTTTATGATTAAATCTGATGAGAATATTTCATTGCTAAAACAAGATAGTGAGTTGAAAAAAGCAATAACTGAGGAATCAACAAGCTTCAATTTAGAATTTGGAACGGGAAGTGGGACGAATGTCAGAAGTATTATCAGAGAAGCCACAGGGTGGTCTCCAATCAAATACCCAAGTGAACCCTAACAACAATGGGCCGCCCCGAACAATTCTAGCTAATGCTAATAGAAGTGAATTGAAGAACAAGGACCCTCAAATTTCAAATTATTCGTAGGTCAATGTCATTTCTAGTTTTGAGGGATATGGTTCCGATGATTTTGTTCTGTCCTACACTCTTTGTTGTGAAGATGAAGAAGATGAGTTTGATGATGAGGTTAAAGTTAACTCCACTTCAATGGAGAGTGTGAAGATTATATCATCATGTGAACATGGATGGATTCGAGTCAGTGATATAACTCCACCGTATGGTAATTATTTGATGAGTTTGATGACGAGTAGTTCTTCTAGTTCAGATATGCATAAGTCGGAAGTGAAGAGTGTAGAGACCACTGAGTCTCCCAGGTTTAGTGAGAAGAAAGATGATAAGGTTGAAGTGGAAGATAAGGTGAAACCTTCACCTAAGTAGCAAGTTTACCAACTACCCATTCCATATCCGGGAGCCATTCAATCCGAGTAACCAAAGAAAACTGTTTGTAAGTCATTGAATAATAATGATAATATTTGTGTGAATGTACCATTGGTTGATGTTCTTGAAGGTATGCCCAATTATGGGAAATTTTTGAAGGAATTGTTGGCGAAGAAGGGTGATCATGAGCAGGCATCCTCCGCATTTCTTGAAGCGTAATGCGCTGCTATAGTGAAGAAGAATGAGATACCACCTAAGTTAGGTAATCCTGGGCCGTTCATTATGCCTTGTCAAGTTAATGTGTATGAGCTTATTGCTCTGTGGATTTAGGTGCAACTATTAATCTCAAGCCATATTCTTTATACTTGCGTATAAATTTAGGTGATCTGAAGCCGACCACTACGTGAGTTAGGCTAATTGACCAATTAGTTAGTAGACCCGTAGGGATTGCTGAAAACTTAGTGGTTCATGTTAATGAATTACAATTTCCTGCTCACTTTGTAGTTGTTGATTTGAATGAAGATAATGGTGTACCACTTGTTCTAGGTAGACCATTTTTAGCAACTACATGTACTTTTACTAATTGGAAAATTGACTCTTAGGGATCGAGGTAGAAGTTTGAGTTTTTAAACTAAATTTTCTGTAAGCCCACCACCCACCCATGTAGGTTCAGTGAATGATGTTGCTGGTGAATTCTCCATTAAATATACGACATGATTGGGTAAAATGCCTAAGTGTGGGGGGGATCTGTGAAAGATGTGGTTACACCACCTGATGATAGCATTGTTAATAGGTATATGAGGAGGTTATTTGGGCGGGTTAAAAAGGCAACGTGTGAAAAAGATGAGCATGTGATAATCTGGTTAGTTTCAAATTTATCAAAAAAGAGAAAGAAAAGTTGAGGGAGTTAACCGGGGAGTCGAGAGCTGCTGATGATTGGTTGTTGAGTATGATTGATAATGGTAGTTCAAGTTGTGGTCCCCGTGGTTTGAAGGATGAGGGAACCCACCACCGGGGCATTAGCTGGGGAGGAGACCGTGTCTAGTGTACAACTCGTTAATAAACTTGCACATGTATCCTTGTATATTGTGTGTGTTTAAAATCAAATATCCAAAAAAACAGAAACATTTTTAAATAAATCTAAAAATATTTTGCATTTTGTGTGTTTTGTATTTTCGTTTAATCATTACATGTACCATTTGAGGTGTGATGACAATCGAGGAAGGACCGTCAGTGCAGAGTCGCTCCGTTTTCCCGATCTTATGCTCTACATCCGGGTTTTATATTTCCTACACTCTATTGTCCTCTCGAATTTATATATGATTTATCTTATTTCATGTAATGAGGGCATTACATGATCTTAAGTGTGGAGGATAGATATAAATTCTCGCGGGTGTACTACTCTTGGCTTTGTGTCTTATTTTTGAAAAAATATGAGGATTTCTGAAATTTTTGAAGATTTCTAAAGCCAAGTGTAGCTGTTTTATTGAGCATATATTATCACTTTTGTGAGTTGAATTGTGCAGGTACCTCAATGATGTTTGGAGTTTTTATATTTTTATTTTGCATGCGTGTGTGTGTAAAGGAAGTAAAGTCTTCCTTGTTAGTGGTTCCATTTTATATTTGAAAGTAAAGTCTTTAAAGTTTCGTCTTACTTGGTGTAGGAGACTTCCTAATCTACACTAGTTCATGCTAACGTCTCTTTATGATGTATAGTACCATGGAAAGAGGAGCCTTGAGCTTCACTGTGTGCTGTCTTTTTCAAGAGCAATGGCTTCGTGCTAGCGTTTGCTTAGACAACGCATGCCATGGCCAAAAGCCATGGTCCTTCTTTCAAACTATGGAAATGTAGTAACTACTTCCTACATTTTCTTAAAAATAGCATAAAAGCTAGATGCGTGGGAAGTGGGGTCCAAGGACGTAAAATAAACCAAGTGTTTAAAGTTTCAAACTTTAACACTTTAGGGTGATCAAGTCCACCCATTTAAGGAAGTCAAGTCTTTAGAGTTGCGATTTTATTGGAATTGGGAGCTTCCTAATCCATTTCATTTCATACTAAGCATCATTTTATGATGTAATGGTATCGAGGGAAGAGAAAGTCTCAAACTTTCAACCCAAAAATAGGATTGGTAGGGCAAATCCAATCTCTTGTGGCCTTCCCATCGTACTCCTTCAACACCGGAGTGCTTTTGTTAAGGTTGATCACTTGCCCCGTGCTGTTGATTACTACCAAATAGATTGTGGATGGCACCTAAACACTCATTTAAGGCAATTGTCTTTCCATCGCCTTTGAACCGGGAGGTACTTCATCCTAGATGATATACGGGGTTGGAAATTGCCCGTGCTGTTATCCCAAAACTGGGATGGCTTTGAAAGCACCTAGCCTTAAAAACCTAAAATTAGGAAAACTAGTTTTGTGTAAAAACTTACTTGTTTCTCGTTCTAAAAATGCAAAAAAAATGGTTTACAAAGGCTTTGTTTTCCCTAAGGCTAAACATTTTGGATGATCCCGTCATATTGAGGTTATTGATGCCGAGTTTGAAGCGTTTGGGCAATCCTAGATTTGATGATAAGGAGATGGATGTCAAAATTTTAAAGTTAAAAAGATAATACTTGAAGTTGCGAGATCTTATTAGTCAAAGTTGAACAACATTTGTGAAATAATGGTTAAGTTTGAGCTTGCTTGAGGACAAACAAGCTTCAAGTGTGGGCGAATTTGATATCAGCTCATTTATACATAATTTATTTTGTGATATCGGGTTCTTTCAGTTATAATTTGGTGAAGATTTAAGACTTTAGTTCGTGATTATAAAGAAAATGATAAATCGAGCTTAGTGTTGGTTTTTTGGATGATTTCAGCAAGTTTCAGCGTCAAATGAGCAAGATAAAGTGAAAAAACGAAGAAAAAGAAGTTGTTGTTCAAAGCCCCATCGCGATCGTGATGGAGGTGTTGCGGCCGTGATAGATCGACAGAAAAATAGTATTCGAATAAGCAAAAAGTCGCGCTCGCGATGTTGCCAGTCACGGTCGCGATGTACCTTTTTCCAGTACGTCGCGCTCGCGACAATGGGGGTCGTAGTCGCGACACAGGGTCGGTCAGGGCTCCGAATATCCATCTATAAATACCCATATTAACCCCAATTTGAGAGCAGCTTGATATTTACGAATTTTGGATTTATAAAAGGGTTAAGGCCATTCTTCATCAAATCTGAAGTTCTTAAGATTAAGGTTGAAGATTGGATCATCTATTAAATATTGGTACCCTAGTTTTTTCATTATTATAGTGATTTTATGATGAAAACTACTCGTTGCAATTATGTATTTGTTCTTTCTTTTACCATGCTAGGCTAAACTTATTTGTGTCCACTTGATGTAAGACTTATAATTTTGAATTGTTCTATCTTTTGAATTATTAAGGTTTTTATATTTAATTAATCGTGCTTTCTTGAAAGATCCATTGTTTTGTTCATCTATATTGTTAATTTAATTGTACAGGTTATTTGATTTGGTTTATGTGAATTTATCAATATTTCATAGCTTGTACTTCATCTTTTAGATCTAGAGAATTGTATGTGAATGCAATTGATGATTAAATTGATATTGTGATAAAACAATCTTGTGGGCTATTTCGAGTGATCCTGATAGTCTAGGTTTTATGTGAGTTTAACCAAGAGGAAGTCTCGTTTAATTTAATACGGTAATTTGGACCTCTAAATGATAATTAATGTGAGTTAATTGAATTCATTATGCCTTTAGTTCATTGATTTCGTGAGACCGATACGAATTAGTTACCTAGACCTTTAATAACAATTTTAATAAAAGGACAATTTTTGGTTAAGTTTGTGTGTTAATTTGGTTAAGTTTAGCCCAAGAAAAGTAGGTGTAGAAAACACACGTCAGGAATCTAGTATGACAACTTTACAAATGATATTGCATTCATTTTATTACACTGTGTTGTGTACTGGATTACATTGACTTTCTAGTCAATGAGGAAGTTCTAATTTTAAAAACTTACTATTTTTAGAAATTTTCTATTTTGGGAAGCTTTCTACTTTGGAAACTTGTTTTTCTTAGGAACTTATTTACTTTGGGGATTGACTGTTCTTAGAAATTGCCCACATTTGGAAAACATTTTTAATAATGAATGCAAAACTTTATTTTAATTTTTCATATAGAGGGCATAACCTCGTCGTGAGACTGTTGGTTCACGTACTGCATCAAAAGAGATTTTGTCGGGTTGTAACATGAGATTCGTATAGGGATGGTTTTTAAAAACAAAGACGAACCTCTATGTCTAGTTCGGCTGTGAAATATTAAGCGTAATAGAGAAATGATTATGTACGATACAATACATTGGGTAAAATTACAATGGTCCACAAGAAGTCAAGCCATATAAGTGGAATGTAAGTGGTTCAAATACAAACAAACAGTTAATCTGATGAATATAACTTGGGGAGGTGAACATAACTGTTTTAGAAACGTGTGTGGTAACAACAATCGTTGTTTAACTTCAAGCTTAATTGCTAGTGATATTGTTGGTATATTCATTAAAGACATTGCGTATCAAATATTCATTAAAGACATTGCGTACCAAATAAAACACGTCCAAGCACACATATAACAGAATTGGGATGTGGATGTCAGTTACGCTAAGGCATGAAATGCAAGGCGTATTTCAATTGAAAGATGTATGGGACTTGGCAAAGTAACTTTGCTGCATTACCCAAGTATTTAGCCGAATTAGTTCATACCAATCGGGATCCACTGGTTCAATTTTTCGATGGTCCACAAATCGGACCTACATCTATTACATTTAAGTATATATTTTTGGCATTTGGACCGTCTGTTCGAGCCTTTCAAAAGTTTGTTCCTATCATTTGTAGGGATGGAACTCATCCTAAAGGTAATTACATGAGAAAATTGCTGACTGTAGTTGCAAAAAAATGCTAACAGGAAAATTACGCCCGTTTCTTTCGCATTTGTAGACCAAGAAACAAATGAAAGTTGGGTTTGGTTTTTTCAACAGTTCCGAGCCATGTCACTAGCCATACTGAAAGAGAACTTTGTGTTATTTCATATCGACATGCATGTATACTAAATGCGATGAATGAAATCGATGGTTGGCATCATCGTTATTGTTTATGTCACATTCGTAGCAACCTAAACACAAAGTTAAGAACCACAAAATTAAAAAGTGGTATTGGATAACTTATGCCACAACGCAGCACAACACCAACATTCGTGTGATTCAAGAAATTAAATCCATTAATCTAGCAACTTGGAAATATTTGAAGGATGCAGAACCATAAAAGTGGGCCCTTTATACATAGAGAGGTCAACGTCGTTGGGGTAACGCAATAACAAACATAGCCGAGTCACTAAACAATGTGTTGCGTCATGCTCGTATGATGCCAATCAAAGCGTGTATTGAATACTATTTGATTACACCAGAAACCACTTTATCAAGCAATAATTGGATGCTACAAATTGAAATTCACCACTATCCAGAAAAATGTGGAAACTCTATAAAGACGGTAAAGAAAAAGTAACGACATACTGAATAACACCTATGATGTCAATGCCATGTCCACTCATCTTATTAGAAAGTCGGTGATGGGGACCGATTTCACTTTGACTTATAGTGAGCGAAAGTGCTCTTGTGAAAGATGGAAACACCAAAGATTTCCATGCTCCCATGCCATTGCTGTATGTGGACATTTGGATGTTGATGCAGGTGGGATTATTAGGATGATTAGTAACAATTACACAACTACCAGGTGGAGAGATCAATATAACGAATCATTTGTGTTCCACTTAGAGACCAAACATATTGGAGGGATCCAACTCGTAGCATTCATTCCGATTCATCGAAACTAATCACGGAAAGTGGACGGAGACGTGGATGAAATATACAGAATGAGATGGATGAGCCTAACATTTGTGTTATTTTCAATGTAATCATTACACTTATTATTGCAAAATTAGTTGTGAAATGTGTTAAAAATGGATTATGATATGCAACATAAACATAAATGCTAGAGGTTACATATACATAGTTGGAGCTTACAATTTAAGAACACAATACATGTGATCAGTTACCACATCACATTTACCTCAGATGTGAAAAAGATGAGCTAGGGTTTCAATAATTAGGGTTCAATTGAAAACCGGCTTTGTCAAATCCGGTTTCAGTACCTATCCGTAAAAGGTGATTTCACAAGCTTGATTTATGGTCACGTGGTGTGTGCATGCTGAAAAGTAAATAAACCAGTGTTCTTAAACTCGGTTCCGTGTGAGATAGTATAAACCGACTTTGCCAAAGTCACTTATACTTGTTATATATATAGGTTTTCTGCTTCTGTAAAGTAAAATTTAATAAAACTGTGATCAGGCGAAAAAATCTATAAGATGATAATAAGAATATAAGTTGGACCCACATAAATTCTTACACTTACATAGTGATCAAAACATCTATCAATCTCTTGTAGTGCAAAGGTCGACCAAACAGTCTCACTTTATGTGGTCATGTTACTAGTATGGACAATCACATCATTTGACCACTAAAAAATATCACAATATATTACGGAGTACAAGGTTAAGTGCACTCACATTCCTAGTACAATCAATCAATGAAATGGTATGCGCGCTCTTCCATTGAGCATCATCTATGGGTAGGATACATTTTGGGTTTGACTCATGAGGGGCTAAGAAAACCTATACTCTTCAAAGGAGGTAAACTATATACACCACTCATCAGATACGACCTCCCTCTTGGACCCCTCTACTTCTACACGATCGTCTACACGATTGTTAGCTTGGGGTTGAACAGTCATCGACATTTGAGATTGGATAGAATATTCAACCAACCTCTCGAGATCTTCGTCCGAATAAACTTTTGCCACAGTGTTCGAACCACACAGTTAAATTGTATTGTAAACTCTTATAGGTAACTCTATGCTTGATCATAACAAGTTTTAGGTTAGCCGCGCGTTGCGGCGGCGTAATTTAATAAAGGAAAAAAATCATTGCCGAATCTCGAATTGGCGAACAACATGTAACAACTTTTTAAATCCACTAATTTCAAGACATAACAACTTTTTAGAAAAATTTTAAATCCACTAATGACAAGTTCGTAAAAAAAAACCTATTTGCTCCAATTTTCTTGGGTGACTAGTCCTTCTGACGGCCCCGCCGTCCTGTTTCCTTTTTTCGACGATTATAGGCGGGATCAAACGCCGATTGTGATGGTAGGTAACACTCGCAACACATCGCTCAAAGATGGTTGGTATTTAAAAGAAAGGCGTAACGGTAAGACAACGTACAAGAAGATTGATATTGATTTTCTAAAACGATCTGAACCTGATTATCAATCATTCTATGTCACGAATTTTCCTGAATCTGCTGATTTTCCTTCTCTTTGGAAGGTCTTTTATGAATATGGGAATTCTTATACTGATAGAGTTTCTGGTGTGAACAAGTCAGTGAAGAGAGTCATATTGGCTGCTAATGAGGTTATCACAGTGTCAAATAAGGATTTTGTGGTGATGGCTAAAGTTAAAGATATGGAACATTATACACTGTCTATCAACAATGTATTATTGAAGGTTTTAAGGACTTCAAAATTCAATATGTTGGTGGTCTGTGGGTATGGTTGAAATTCGATACCGAATTGAGTTACAGTGCGTTCAAATCCAATCCTAATATGCTAGCATTGTTCGCATGTATCAAAGAGGCATCAGACTCGTTTGTTGTTGATGAAAGAATTATTTGTATCGAGATATCGGGTTTGCCAACATGTGCATGGGGTTCGAATGTGAGTAAGAAGGTAGCCTCTTCTTTTGGTCGTTTTTTGTTTTTTTGAATCTAATTGCAAATTATCGATTTCTTCTAGTAGAATTTGTATTGCTACGTATAACAAGAAACCTGTTTCTTCGGCGGTAAACGTGGTTATCAATGATGTTGAATTTGAAGTGTTAGTCAATGAAGTGGGTACATGGCAGTTTGATATTGATTCGACAATTAATCCAAGCAACAACGATGACTTATCATCCGAGAAGGAAGACGTTTATAGTAATTCTTCGGGTGATTCATACAACGAAGGCTTTCATTCTAGCTTTGATCCTCTTAAAGAATTTGAAGGTGTCAATATAGAACCACATTCTGTTGGAAATGCAGCCACTTTTGTTAGCGAAGATTCAGTTAAAGGCAATTTCAGTGCTAAGTTAAGTTCAACTTCCACTAAACCGATTGCAAACAGTCCCAGTATGTCTCATGCTCCAGGTTTTTCAAACGTGGAAGTAAACAGATCAGAGAAGTTGATTTCTAGAACGTCTGTAAGCTGTCATACCCCTTTTACTGTTTTTAATCATGACCCATTGCCTGTTTTTAGCTCACAGGTACAAGAGCAGAGTGATGATATCTTTAGAATAGGAGAATTACTTGGATATAATGTAAAGGGTTGTAAGAATCTGTTGAAACGTGATGCCGAGGGATGTAGTTTTAAATGAAGATACTTTCCATAAACAGTTGCGGTTCTCAAGTTTACGCTAAGAGGAATTGGATTAAGGACTTATGTGGTACGAATAATGTTCAATTTCTTGCTATCCAAGAATCGAAAATGGCACGACTTCATATGTTTCGATTGAGATCAATTTGGGGCAATCATAATTTTGATTTTGCTTTAAGTCTGTCTCGTGGTTACTCTGAAGGTATTATTTCGTTGTGGGATCCTAACTCTTTTTCGAGGAGTAACATTTGGTGCCATGATAACGTGGTCATTGTTAAAGGTACGTGGATACGGGAAAACTTAGAAGTATTCATGGTTAATGTGTATGCTCCTCAAGCTCTAGTGGATAAAGTGGTTATTTGGGAGTACATTATGGCTTTTATTGTTGCTCATCCAGGTGACTATATTCTCATGGGGGATTGGAATTCGGTTAGAAATATGGATGAGAGGTGCAGATCTGATTTTTGTATGGAAGACGCTTCTGTGTTCAATGATTTTATTGATTCTAACGCTTTATATGAAGTTCCTCTAGGTGGACTTCAATTCACGTGGCGTAATAAGGCGTTAACAAATTCAGTAAAATCGATCGTTTTTTTCTTTCTCATAATGTGCTTAAGGTTGTTGAAGATTTGAAAGGTTTAGTTTTACCACGGGGGCACTCAGATCATTCTCCGCTTCTTCTTTTTCAAGATAAGGTGGACTTTGGTCCCACTTATTTTAAAATCTTCGAATCTTGGTTTGCTCGTCCAGATTTTGAAGATTCGGTTCGGAATGCTTGGGAGATTGTTAATGCTGACTCGAGTTTGGATATTGTTGCTAAACTTCGATTATTGAAGGGTCATTTAAAAAGTTGGGTTCATTCGGCTAGATCAAATGAGGCTTCTCGTTTGAAAGATATTACGATTAAAATTGATGATATTGACATTCTGATTGATACAGGTAATGCCGACATGGCTGCTATTAATCTTCGCAATGCTTTAGCTGCAGAAAGAGACGATATTTCAAAGTTAAATGACCTCGACTTTCTTCAGAAATCCAGAGTTAAATGGGACGTTGAGGGCGATGAGAACTCCAAATTTTTTCATTCTTCTCTCAAACACAAACGTCGTACTCAACAGATTCAAGGTCTTCTTGTTGATGGGATTTGGATTGATGACCCGAATATCATTAAAGCTAATTTTTTTGATTCCTTTAAGGTCAAATTCGAGGAGGTTAAATCTGGGGCAAAATTTGGTACTATTGAACTGAATTACATTCTTTCTGATGATGAAGCACTCTGGATTGAACATGATATTGAAGATTTGGAGATTAAGAGAGCCGTATGGGATTGTGGTAGTGATAAGGCTCCGGGTCCTGACGGTATTTCTTTTCGGTTCATTAAAAGGTTTTGGGATATCTTACAGATTGATTTTTACAGGGATATCAGAGGTATCTTTAATTCATCCCGTATGCCACTTAGTGCTAATTCGGCTTTTTTCTCTCTTATTCCGAAAGTAAAGAACCTGGTTTTTATCACTGATTTTCGGCCTGTTACTTTGGTTGGGTGTTTTTACAAGATTGTGACCAAAAATTTGACGAATCGATTATTACTTGTTATTGATAAAATTATTAGCCAGGTTCAGTCCGCTTTTATTTTTGGACGTCAGATTCTGGATGGCCCATTAATGTTGAGTGAAATTATATCATGGTATATAAAAACGAATAGAAAAATGCTTTTATTCAAGGTCATTTTCGAGAAAGCTTATGATTCGGTAAACTGGGATTATCTATTTTTCATGCTTTCTTCTTTGGGTTTTGGCCAGAAGTGGGTGTCGTGGATCAAAGGATGTTTATTCTCGGCTAGAACTTCGGTTTTAGTTAACGGTTGTCCGACTCGTGAATTCCCGATTAAAAGGGGTTCAAGATAGGGCGATCTGCTTAGCCCTTTCTTATTTATTATTGTTATGGAAGGATTTCATTTGGCTTTCCGACGTGCCATGGAATTTAGTATTATTCGTGGGATTAATGTAGGGACTGAGAATATTCATCTTTCACATTTCTTATATGCAGATGACGTTATTATTTTCTCTGATTGGAGTACGCGTGAACTGAATCGTATACTACTTATTTTGGAAATTTTCCATTAGGTTTCTGGTTTAAGATTAAACGTTACTAAATCTCAATTATTTTGCATTGGTGTTAAGGATTCTAAGGTTACTGCGTTCGCAAATGCTGCAGGAACTAGAGCCGGGTTTTTTTCTACTACTTATCTTGGTCTTCTCGTTGGATCCAACATGAAGCTTACATCAAGTTGAGATTGCATGGTTGAGAAGTTTCGTTCAAAATTATCATCTTGGAAGGCTAGTTTAATATCTTCGGGTGGTAGGTTGACTTTGGTTAAATCTGTATTGAGAAGTCTCGGTATTTATCTTATGTCGATGTTTAATTCCCTGATACAATTTTAAAAAAGCTTGAATCGATACGGGCGAGATTTTTTTGGGGAGGAAATGACTCGGTTAAAAAGATGGCTTGGGTGAGTTGGAAAAAAGTCCTAGGTCCTTTCGATTATGGTGGTCTCAACATCTGAAGTCTTAAAGCATTTAACCTTGCTCTTATTCATAAATGGAGATGGCGGTACTTGGAGAATCCGGATGATATGTGGGTGTCGATCATCAAGTCCATCCACAGGAATTTTTTTAAATCTACATCTATTCATAGATCGACAGTTTGGCCTAACATTGTTGAGTCTTGTTCCAAGATGGTTTCCGAAGGTGATCTTCCTGTTGATATGTTTCGTATGAAGGTGGGTGATGGAACAAAGATTCGGTTTTGGCACGATTTATGGTGTGGTAACTCCACACTAGTTTCAAGATTCAATCGTTTATATCTCTTAGATTCAAATAAGGATAGCACGATTGCTGATAAGTGTCGGGATGGTGTTTGGCATTGGACTTGGTCGAGGGATAATATTGGAAGTCGTAACGAAATGTTGTTTAATTCTTTAACTGAGGAGATCGGTACTTGTATTCTTCATGATCGTCCTGATGCATGGTCCTGCACTTTGTCTTCAGATGGTAATTATACGGTTAAAAGTACACGAGATTACTTGGATAAAAGAATGTTACCCTCATCAAATGTCACCTCGGTTTGGTTTAAATTCCTCCCGCGTAAAGTTAATGTCTTTTTATGGCGTTTAAAGCTAGACTCTCTACCGGCTCGTTGAAATCTCTCCGCAAAAGGTATTGAGATCAATGCAATTGTGTGCCCGGTTTACTCTAACGGGGTCGAGACTCATGATCACTTGTTTTTTGATTGTGAGATGGCTTTAGATTTATGGCACAAGATCCGAATTCTGCTCGATTGTGATGTGCCTTGTTTTTCTTCTTGGGATTCATTCATGGCTTGGATCGAAGGCGTTCGTTTACAAGTTTTGTCTAAGAATCGGATCATTGCGGTGGTGGTATCTATGTTGTGGGCTATTTGGCGTTTCCGGAACGGAATTGTGTTTTCTAATGCTTTTTGTAGTAAAAGTAGTCTTTTGATGTAATTAGATTACTTACTTTCCGTTGGATTAAAAATAGAGGCCATTTAGTTTCAAATTGGAACTGATGGCTATCTATGCCTTTGTAATTAACCCTTAGCGCTTTGCTAGGGATCGTTTATTTATAATATATGTTTCTTTGGCCGTTAAAAAAAACATGTAACAAACTCGTGCGCCAGGCCATCCGGCGACCTATGAACTTGTGTTGTATGTTACAACTATTAGTATACATGTAGTTACAAAATACATTTTTTTGCCAATTAAAAAGCCATTCCCGAGTTTCAAACTGGCGACCACACGGAAAGCAACCCACGCGGCAAACCACCCGGGCTACGCATGCATTTATGTTATATGCTACAGCTATTAGTATATATCAGTGTTGTAAATCTCCCGAGATATTCCCCGAGATCTCGTTTTTAGAAGGCAAACGAGACGAAATGTTCATCTCCCGAGATTTCTCGGTCAACGGGGTCAAACTTAGTTAAAGCAACGATTTCTCGAATTTTCTTGCTAATTTGTAAGATTTTCTTGTAAAATTCGTAATTTCTAAGATTTTTTCACTCATTTCTCGGATATTTTTGTAAAATCTCGTTAAAACGTATATAAATATACATATATTTATGTTTTTATGTATATTTTTAATAAAAAAAACAATAAAGTCAAGTAAGTCAACGTCCGAGATCTCCCCGAGATTATTCCGAGATGCCGAGATTTTCCTAAAAAAGTCCAAACGTCTCCCCGAATTCTCCAACCTTGGTATATATCTACTCTAAAATAACCTTTTATTGTTCATGATTTGGTCTCTAATGATATATAGTTAAATGTTATATGTTACAACTATTAGTATATTTGTAGTTACAAAATACGTTTTCTTCGCCGGTTAAAAAGCCATTCATGAGTTTCAAACTGGCGACCACACGGTAGGCAGCCCATGCGCCAAACCGCGCCAAACCACCCGGCTACGCATGCATTTGTGTTATATGCTACATCTATTAGTATATATCTACTCGAAAATGATTTATTGACGACCTGACTGTCGCATCGCGCCTAAATTGAACTTCAGATAGGTTTAAAACCCATGAAAATTTGATTCTACCATTTTCATGATATCTAACTCTCTTTTTTAAACCTGCTTATTGGTCAGAGGTCCATCCGAAAGCAATCTCTCTATCCATATAACATTGAAAAGGATGACGTTTTCTACTTTTGGCGTATTTCACTCTGAGTGGAGAAATGACTTCTCTTTATTCTAGGATAAGGGAAGGATTATTTATATCTTACCTCCTTCATACCCCACTCACGTAGGATTGAGTTTTGTCGTTGTTGTAAATATATATGAGATGTTGTACATGAATGCATGGTATGATGTTCCATTAAGCATTATCTATGAGATGCCATTTGTACGTGCATTCATGTTCCTAAATATCAATTACATGATTCAACCACTTGCATTAATTCAAGACAAGTAAATCAAGTACAATGTTTATAAAGTTGATCTACTTGCGTTTTATATAGCACATTCAACTATTAGGAGTATAATATTGGTAGCCGTCTTCCGTGCACTACAATTCGCATCATCTTTCACGTACACACACTCAACTATATAACACTATTTGTGATTTACACCGAGTTAATAATTGAACTACACTTTTCTAACATTAGTGAAACATTGGTCCAACAATCGCTTTATGGTCCTTGACTAGACATCAACACGTACATTAACATGGTTTTTATCTACCCCTACATCACATTCACATTCATGTTCAGGGGCGGACCAAAGAAGGGGAGGGTGGGCGGATTTGCAATTTTCAGTACAAAGTTTTTTGTTTTTTCGATTTTGACTCCGGTGGAATTTTTCTTTTTTGCCCCAAACCTTCCATATTCTGCCCCAAAACCTCCATATTTTGCCCAAAACCTTTGTATTTTGCTAAAAAAAAAACCTCCAAAATTTGTTCAGAAAACTTTATATTTTACCGCAAAACCTCCATATTTTGCCAAAAAAATCCCTACATTTTAAAAATAAAATTCGCCTTCGGTAAAAAAATTTCCTGAGTCCTCCACTGTATCATGTTGCATGATCTAAATATTGAATAAACACAAATAAATGGTCATACAGACTCTAGTGATCTATACAAATCGTACATGCATGGTTAGTTAATATGTGCTCATACAAATCGTACATGCATGGTTAGTTAATATGTGCTCAAAATGGTACCAACATGAACGATAAATCAATTCTCAAAGAGCATATCGGTGACGAACAAACTGAAAAATAAAGTGAAGTTTACTTTGTACCTATATGTCCTGTACGTTATATATATATATATATATATATATATATATATATATATATATATATATATATATATATATATATATATATATATATATATATATATATATATATATATATATTTTAAGCAGCGATTGAGATCGTCCGAGGGGGACTAAACCACCCGTTGCAATCATCTCTCGTTTCGAATATGCCGATGCAACGATAATAACTCCGCCCCCATCAAATTTTATTAAGTATTACTCATAGTGATCACCAGTGTTGTAAAAGTCGGCCGACTTGGCCGACGCGTCGGCCGATGCGTCGTTTTTATGGGTTCACCATTCTGTTTTTTCTGAAAACGACTCAAAAGACGGTCAGAGCTAAAAGTTCGGTCAAAGTCTGTCAAAGACGGTCAAAAACGGTCAAAGTCAGTCAAATTTTCGACAAGATCTGATATTTTTTAAACTTAGGGTTTGTTTTCATTTTTTGGGCCGCTCTTTTCTCTGCGTCCTTACTAATTATGTACTCGGTAACATTAATTGAGTTTGAAATTTGATTGTTTTTAAATTCGAGTTCTCATTTAAGAAATTTATGTTACATAATCAACTATTTTATATATATATAAATATATATTTAAGAAATTATTAATAAAGTCAACGTTGGTCAACGACCGATGCGTCCCCGACGCGTCCCCCGACTCGGCCGACGCGTCCTTTTTAGGTCTCGACCGATGCGTCCCCGACTCGCGACTTTTACAACCTTGGTGATCACAGATTATGCCCTTTTGACTCTAGACTCTAAATAAACAAAATCTATTGAGAAATCCAAAATCATAATTAGAGAGACAGTCATAAACAATATTGAGACATTATGGATTGATAATCGAATTATTCCCTCCATATAGAAAGTACTGACTCCTCCCATCTACGAAGATGAGTCAGGAGAAAAAGCATAACTCCCCAGTCTCATAAGATATACAATGTGTGTATTCAAACAAAAAAAATTCTCTTAGTTCAAAACGATCAATATGTAGAATCGAAACAATCAAAGACTGTAGTCAATGATCAGTTGTGCACATCCTTTGTAGTTGGTCAACTTAGAATGAAAGCATATGCGAAAGCATACGAACATAAACTTTGTTATTGACTTCTTCTTATGATTAGTTTATTGAGTCATTAGGGTAACTTTAATTCACCCATGCCATAAATGAGAGTGACAAGCCGTTCGTGAAATTATATTTTACATCTTAAGTAGAGTTTAAGGTCAATGTTGTTAGATAATATGTAACGCCCTAAGCTCATAATACATATTGGATTTGGGCCATATTAAAAAGGTAATTTAACCACGATCATAATCTTCTGATACCATGCTATAGAATAGAACCCGTCAATATTATTGATAATAGTAAACGCTATTTATAGAGGCCGTGACCATAAACCTAATCAAACCCTAATGACCCTAAGCCCATAATACATATTGGACTTGACCTTACATATTACTCCCTCCGTGACCATCTTAAGTCTGTTGGAACGCCAAAAGAGGACCCGAGTTTACTTGGGAAAGGCAAGATCAAATGCAAAGGAAATACCCTCATCTATTCCCGGTTCCGGAAACGCAAGATTTCGAGGAAGAAACAACGACTACTACGCCTACTTAAATTTCGGGACGAAATTTCTTTTAAGGAGTAGGTAATGTAACATCCCGCCTTTTTCCGTTTACTTTTCCGTTTAATTATTTAAAGTCCGTTATATGATTATAACATCCCTCGTTAATACGCGTTTTAAAATATCTCGTTTAGGTAATTCACGCACCCGCAACCGAACTCGGGGGACTAGTTTCGCCAAGGGAGCAAAGATGTGACTAGCTTTTGACTAGTCAACACCCTCCTCCCTTTTTTTTCATTTTCATTTCTCTTTTCTTTCACTACTACCATATTTTCTTTCAATTATCCATTTCCAAGATTCATCATCTAAATCACATCTAGCAAGTTTCAATCAAAACAAATTACATATTTGGAATCCTTGCAACTTCCTCTTCGATTCCATACCGATTTCATTACATTTGGGGTAACTTTCTAAAATCACTAGATTTTGTGTTCTTGATATTTTTAACTTATAAAGTTGTTAATTAGTGTCTACGGCTCAAGTCTAACATGAATATATGATTTATATGTTCGATCTTGTAATTTTTGATAACTATCATGAACTTGAAAGTTTGGTGTGTTTGATTGATGATTTGGTTGCTTAAATGTTGTTAAATGTTATAAATGCATGTATTAAATGTGTTCCTAACATCACTAGCTTCAATTTGATATGTAGGTTGCTTTAGAAAACTCCATAAACTTGATTAGTGATTTTGGTGAATTTGGGTTAGGGTTTTGATGAACTTTAAATGCATTTTTGATGTATTGAATGCCATGAATTGTTGTTGGTAAGTAGTTAGTTAGATTGTATGTTTGATTACCTATGAAACGGCGTGTCATATGTATGCATTTAATTCCCGAATCATAAATGTGCATTTATGAATTTGAAGCATTTATGGTGTGCATTGATTGATCATTTAACTTGGAAAGTCGATTGTTGCAAATGATGTTTTTGGTTGGTGAAATGTATTTAGTTGTGTTCTTTGTCAAATTACCTTTCTAACGATATAAAATACGAGTTCTAAGTGTTTGCGGTTTGTGATTTATGCTTGAAAGAGTTTTGATTTGAGACTTGGACATTTGAGACTGACCAGGTACCAGCACACGTTAAATGCCGCGGCGCGGCAGTCTTGGGTCGCGGCGCGACCTAAGGCGTGTCCAGGTTCTGACCTACATGGTCAAAATTCGAAAAATGTTTGCTATGCTACGCACCTCTGATTCACATGTAACTTGTTCTAACATGCTTATATATGAATAAAAACCTCAGAAAAATAGTTCGGGACCCGACCCGAACGTATTGACTTTTCCGTTGACTTTGACCGACCAAAGTTTGACTTTTTGTCAAACTTAACCAAATGATTATGCAATCTTTCTAACTTGTTTCTATACTTGTATCTTGCATGAAACTTGGACAATTTGATTCACATGCTACATAATCGAGCCGTAACGAGCCATAGGACTAATTGAACATCTTTGACCTATCGCGTTTACCGTTATTGATACGACCTATTTGTTTAGGTCAAGACTAGAATTGTCCTTTGCACACGTTACTTTGTGAAGTACTTTTCATACGTGCACTCAAGGTGAGATCGTAGTCCCATCTTTCAAACAACTTTTATACTTTAAACTATGGGATGAGAAACATATACGTATCATGCTTTTACACTTTGAACACAAGTACGAAAACGAACATTCCACGTACGGGTTTGAACAAAAATCCTCAATTCAATTATCATTAGTTACATTTGCAGGGTGTAAATGAGAACTTATATTATGTGATCACATGGGCTTGACGAGCCTCATTCGGACGGTTCGCTACCGTTAGCGGATGAAATATATTTTCGGGTCTAGTGTATGTTCTAACACTACACAAAGGGTGCAAAACAGTTAAGTTTGATAATTGGGTGCCCGCGAAACAAATAACAACTTTGGAATGCAAATGATTTTGATAATCATATTATATTAAATCTTGTGGTTCAAATGCAACGTTTACTAAAACACCTATGATTTCACCAACGTTTTTCGTTGACAGTTTTCTATATGTTTTCTCAGGTCCTTGAATGCTACTTGATACATGCTTCCGCACTCT
The DNA here is from genome assembly GCF_046630445.1 of Rutidosis leptorrhynchoides. Taxonomy (NCBI): domain Eukaryota; kingdom Viridiplantae; phylum Streptophyta; class Magnoliopsida; order Asterales; family Asteraceae; genus Rutidosis; species Rutidosis leptorrhynchoides. The sequence continues at coordinate 104,315,390 of NC_092342.1, forward strand.
TTTTGATACTTGCTTGGATGTCGAGTATACATGCATAGTTGGAGCGTCTTTTAACAACTTTTAATTTGTGTCGCATAGGTTTCATTCGTACGTTAAACTTTGTAATGTAACTAGTCTTTGAACTACTTTTGTAAACTTGAAACATCCTTTTACTTATGAAATGAATGCGACATATTTTGGTCAAACGTCATGTTAAAGACTTATGACCACGTAACGGGACCTAAGTAGTCGGCGCCGTCAAACATGATTTGGTCGGGTCGCTACAGATGGTATCAGAGCATTGGTTGTAGGGATTTAGAGTTCATTGGTGTCAACCCCGAGTCGTAGGGTACATTAGTGAGTCTAGACTACAACCGGCATATAGACATGAAGTAGGAATTACTTGACTACTTGTGCATTTATACTCAAACGTTTCCACTCATATCTACTCTTATTTCATCTTAATCTCACGTTGTTTAATTTGATTGACACGCCACCTTGACTTAGTGAAATAATGTCGAATGCACATATGAATTAGGGTAATATAATTTTCGGGATTATATTACGGTGACTCATATGAACGTTCCGACATTATGGCATAAAGAATTTAAGGCGAGTCAAGGAAAAATTTTCTCTTTCCTTATTCCATATCATGATTAGTATTATTGAAAATACTAATCAACGGTATTCTTGTGTTTTGAAGGAACAATGCCTCCTTGTCATAACCCGTCCTTAACCATAAGAACGTGTTAGATAACGTATGATTTCATTGCGAGGTATTGACCTCTATATGCGACATTTTTAAAAGAACAACTGCATATATTTTACATTACAAACCATAATTCTTATTTTGATACAAGCTTTAGACAAAATAAAGATGATTATCGTTTAGCGATAATCTTAGACTTACAAACTTTACATGTGATGATAACAATACGATTTCTAGCATATTTTACATTACAAATCCTCCGATATGCAGTTTTATTTTTGACACAAATATGCATACTCAAGATCTTGTTTAAATTCAACATGTTGCAGCGGAAGCTTTTAGTTATCACCTGAGAATAGACATGTTTAAAACGTCAACATAAAGTTGGTGAGATATAGGTTTAATGCCGGCAGCAATATATATATAGACCACAAGATTTCACATATAAACATTTTAATAAAAATATTCTAAGTGGTTGAGCACTTGGTAACCATACTTAACATTTAATCACGTCGCATATTCCCTTTATTATGAAATCTTACTACACCGTACCAAGTGTAGTCACGAAACGAAGTACTGTGCAACCGTTGAATACTGGTCGTCCAGTCCGGTTGGGGTTGTCAGGCCCGATAGATCTATCAACAGGATTCGCATTTACAATACCGCTGTAAATAACAGTTACCAAGCTACAGGGAAGTATGCCAGTGGTACAACTCAACGCAGAATATATTTTTCAGTTACTTGTGTCTATAACGTAAAACATAAAATACATGTATTCTCATCCCGAAATACTTAGAGTTTAAAAGTGGGACTATATACTCACTTTCGTCTTGAAGATATGTAATTTTGACTTGGTCTCCGATTGATATCACGAACCTATCCATATATAATATATCAATACCTTTTCTTTTTAAAACAATCGTCACATATATATACTTATTATACTTTTAATACTTTTAATAATTTCTTAGTCCGTAGTTAGCAGTCCGATGTTAGTAATTCAATTTTAATGGTTCATTTTTAGGTGTTTAATAAACCCCCAATGAAATAAATAAAACCCCCATCGTATATGTATTGGTCGAGATTAATCTTGACCCATGGTACCGGTATTGTCAAATGACGTGTTGCGTACATAAAGTACCGGTGTTGTCAAATGACGTGTTGCGTACAATCATGGGATCTTATGATTAATCTTCTCGTATTATTTACGGGTGATCCTGAACCATATAAAATTAAATTATGAGTACATATATATAAAATATCATGTTATTTTAAAAAGATGTGATTTATTTAATTTTCTCCAATTATTTTCGTAGCTAAACTAGTCTTAGATATCCGATCTCGTTTTGGTCATAGTTTCTTCGTTACAACTCCGTTTTCGTTGATTCAACTTGCCACTTCCTTGGATCGAGTCCCTCTTTAAGACTATGAACTGTAAATACCTTAGTTTGTATTCGAAATCACAGGTCATAGGTCAAACTTTAGTGAAACTTATGAAGTTAATCATTTTCCATCATGTAAACAACCTTAAATGATTATTTTTCTAAAAATACTTATACTTTGAGTTAAATCATGAAATTTTTATGTGTTATCATATTCATAGTAAAAATCATTTTTCCAGAAAATAAACCTCCAATTCAAAGTTTAAGATGGTTTTTAATTATCCAACCCAAAACAGCCCCCGGTTGCACTCCGACGTCGTAAATTCAGTTTTTAAGGTGTTCTTTGAAAAACCAAGTTATACCTTGTTAAATTAGCATATATTTATGATATATTACAGGTCTTGAAGTATTTTAAAAGTTAAGTTAGAAGGATCTATTTAGTTTGCAAACAAGTTTGAAAACATTCAAACTATGTTCTTGTTGTTAAAATTTTATACCATATAATAAGATAGCTATATATATATGAATCGAATAAGGTTATGAACAAAGTTACTACCTCAAGTTACTTGGACAAGATTTCTGTAAAAGAGGAGTAAAGACCTAGAACCAAAAGAGTGGTGGAGTTGGATGAAAGATTGGAAGTAAACTTGTGTTCTTGAAAGGATTCTTGAAGTGTTTTTGTAAGGTTTTTCTTATGGTGTTTAAGTGATGTTTTTATGGCTAGATCTTCATGGATACTAGCTGAATGGTTATGGAGTTTCTTAAGAGTGTGTTTTAGTTAAAGGAAATGTGTAGTAAAATGAAAATGGAATGGAGTATAAATGGTGGTGTAAAAGGTGTATAAGTTTGTAATTTTGTGAAAAAATCTTTTAATCATGTGAAATTGTCATACTAGATAACAAAAGTAGTTACCTTATACATAAGGCATTGAACAAGGGCTGGTTGGTGGTGATTTGATGTGTATATACCAATAGTAAATACGTATAGAAGCTAGGTATGATACGAGTACATGTACTCTAGATATACGTATAGAAATTTTGTGAAAAATGGAATGAGAATTCAAATATAGCTATCTTTTGTGAATATACTTATATTGTTTTATGTATTTAAGTGTTTAAAAGTGATTAAATACATTACATATACGATATATGTATAAACATTATAGGTTATAAGTATTTATGTCAAATAACGTTACGTATGGTTATTGCTTTGAAAACTTAAGTTAGTAGTTTTAAAATATACTTATAACTTATTGTTATTAATACAAAATGAGATATTAAAACATCCTTAGATCATGTTAAATATGTATATATACATATATATACACAAACGTATAATTATCAAATATTGTATAGTTCGTGATATCATCGGTCAAACTAGACGGTCAATCGTTGTGTAAAACTCTCTTTGAAAACATAAGTCTCAACAATTTGAATTGGTTATCATGTTGGTAAGGTTTAATTTATATAAAATTAATCTTATAAGTATAGAACGATCGAAAAAGTGCGGGTCATTAGAGTACCTACCCGTTAAATAAATTTCGTCCCGAAATTTTAAAATTGTACCTATTTTGCGTCATCGGGAAACAAGTGTGGATACTTTTGTTTCATCTGATCTTCCCGTTCCCAAGTAAACTCGGGACCTCTTCGAGCATTCCAACGTACCTTAACGATCGGTATGTTGCTCTGCTTGAGTTGTTTAACTTCACGGTCCATGATTTCGATTGGTTCTTCGATGAATTGTAGTTTTTCGTCGACATGGATTTCTTCAAGGGGAATGGTGAGGTCTTCCTTTGCAAGACACTTCTTAAGGTTCGAGACGTGAAAGGTATTATGTACTCCGGCGAGTTGTTGCGGTAACTCGAGTCGATAAGCTACCGGTCCAATGCGTTCGATGATCTTGAACGGGCCTACATATCTTGGGTTCAGTTTACCTCTTTTACCGAAACGTATTACACCTTTCCAAGGTGACACCTTTAGCATAACCATGTCACCGATCTGAAACTCTAATGGTTTCCTTCGAACATCGGCGTAGCTCTTTTGGCGACTACGGGCCGTTCTCAATCTCTCCTTGATTTGTACTATCTTTTCAGTAGTTTCATGTATGATCTCGGGACCAGTTAATTGTCGATCTCCTACTTCATTCCAACAGATAGGAGATCTACACTTCCTTCCATACAGTGCTTCGAATGGTGCAGCTTTAATGCTCGCATGATAACTATTATTATACGAGAATTCTGCTAATGGTAAATACTTATCCCATCCGTTTCCAAAATCGATCACACATGCCCTGAGCATGTCTTCAAGAGTCTGAATTGGTCTTTCACTCTGCCCGTTAGTTTGCGGATGATATGCAGTACTCATATCCAAACGAGTTCCTAGTGCCTCTTGTAGTGATTGCCAGAACTTTGAGGTAAATCTACTATCACGATCAGATATAATGGAAATAGGTATTCCATGCCTTGAAACTATTTCCTTTATATATAATCGTAATAATTTCTCCATTCTATCCGTTTCCTTTATAGGCAAGAAATGTGCAGATTTGGTAAGACGATCAACAATTACCCAAATGGTGTCGTATCCCCAGGCAATCTTTGGTAACTTCGTGATGAAATCCATGGTAATACCATCCCATTTCCATTCTGGGATTTCTGGTTGTTGAAGTAACCCTGACGGCTTTTGGTGTTCTGCTTTGACTTTGGAACAAGTTAAACACTCCCCAACATATGTTGCAACTTCTGTCTTTAAATTAGGCCACCAATAATGTGTCTTAAGATCTTGGTACATCTTTCCAACTCCAGGATGTATCGAGTATCTTGTCTTATGTGCCTCGTTCAATATCAACTTCCTTAATCCACCCAACTTCGGTACCCAAATACGATTTGCAAAATATCGAATTCCATCTTCCCGTATAACGAGTTGCTTCTCATACTTCTTCATTATTTCATTTCCTATATTTTCTTTAGTAAGTGCTTCTCGTTGAACTTCTTTGATTTGTGAGTTGAGATTCATGCGAATTTTTATGTTCATCGCTCGTACTCGAATTGGTTCTCGTTCCTTTCTGCTTAGTGCGTCAGCCACCACATTCGCTTTCCCGAGATGATAACGAATTTCACAATCATCGTCGTTTATTAACTCGACCCACCTACGTTGCCTCATGTTCAGCTGTTTCTGATCAAAAATATGTTGAAGGCTTTTATGATCAGTAAACACAGTGCATTTAACCCCATACAAGTAGTGTCTCCACATCTTCAATGCAAACACGACTGCTCCCAATTCTAGATCATGCGTCGTATAATTTCGCTCGTGAATCTTCAATTGTCGGGATGCGTATGCAATAACTTTCTTCCGTTGCATAAGAACGCAACCAAAACCTTGTCGCGAAGCGTCACAATATATTTCAAAATCATCGTTCCCTTCTGGTAACGATAAAATAGGCGCCGTAGTCAACTTCTTTTTCAGTAATTGAAATGCACTCTCCTGCTCAGAAGTCCATTCATATTTCTTCCCTTTTTGCGTTAACGCTGTCAACGGCTTAGCTATTCGGGAAAAATCTTGAATAAACCTTCTATAATAATCGGCTAAACCCAAAAATTGGCGTATCTGCATTGGTGTCTTAGGAGTCTCCCATTTTTCAATGGCTTCAATTTTTGCTGGATCAACCTGAATTCCTTTGCTACTAACAACGTGGCCAAGAAATTGCACTTCTTTCAACCAGAAAGCACATTTAGAAAATTTAGCATATAGCTGTTCTTTTCTTAACAACTCTAATATCAACCTTAAATGCTGCTCATGCTCTTGCTCACTCTTGGAATAGATAAGAATATCATCAGTGAAAACGATAACAAACTTATCTAAATATGGACTACAAACTCGATTCATGAGGTCCATGAATACAGCTGGCGCATTCGTCAATCCAAACGGCATGACCAAAAATTCGTAATGACCGTAGCGTGTCCGAAAAGCAGTTTTCGGTATATCTTCTTCTTTGACACGTAATTGATGATAGCCAGATCTTAGGTCAATTTTCGAGTACACACATGATCCTTGGAGTTGATCAAATAAGTCATCAATTCTCGGTAGTGGATACCGATTCTTGATAGTTAACTTATTTAATTCACGATAATCTATACACATTCGGAAAGATCCGTCTTTCTTCTTGACGAATAAAATTGGAGCTCCCCACGGTGAAGTACTTGGTCGTATGAATCCACGATCCAGTAATTCTTTTAACTGACTCTGAAGTTCTTTTAACTCGGACGGTGCAAGTCTATATGGAGCACGGGCAACCGGTGCAGCTCCTGGTACAAGATCTATTTGAAATTCTACAGATCTAAATGGAGGTAATCCCGGCAACTCTTCCGGAAATACTTCAGGAAAATCTCTTGCCACAGGCACGTCATTGATGCACTTTTCTTTTTCTTTCTTTTCGACTTTATTAACATGTGCTAAGATAGCATAGCACCCTTTCTTCAAACACTTTTGAGCTTTCAAATAACTAATGAGTTTTAGCTTTGAGTTACCCTTCTCTCCATAAATCATTACTGGCGTTTTATCCTTACGAGGAATGCGAATTGCCTTCTTGGCGCACACAACTTCAGCTCCTATTTTGGACATCCAGTCCATGCCGACTATTACATCAAAACTTCCTAATTCTACGGGTATTAAGTCAATTTTAAATGTTTCTCCGGCTAAATTTATTTTACAATCACGGCAAATTTTATCGGCTTTAATTATTTTACCATTAGCTAACTCAATCATGTACTTAGCATCTAGAGGTAATGATGAACAATTCAATTTAGCGTAAAAGCCTCTACTCACGTAACTTCTATCGGCACCAGTATCAAATATAATAGATGCGGATAAGTTATTAATGGTAAACGTACCCGTAACAAGCTCCGGGTCTTCACACGCCTCTCTAGCATTCAAATGCTCTCCCTCGTGCAGGTCCGATATTCTTCTCTGAATTCGGACACTGGCTCTTATAGTGACCTTGTTTTCCACACCCATAACAAGTAATGGTAGCCAAAGCAGTTCTATTTGCATTGGTGGCAGGAGTCTTGGTACCATTTGTATTTGTAACGAGAGTCCTACAATCTTCAGCAAGATGACCCTTTCGATTACATTTGTTGCATACCACATTACAGTAGCCAGAGTGATGTTTGTGGCATCGGTTACATAAAGGATTTTGTCCTTTGTAACCAAAGCTTAAACCACTACCCGCACCTTGCGTGATTTCTTGTTTCTTAAAAGATTGTTGTTGGTTACCTCGATCATAATTTCCATTCCACTTTCTTTTGTTACCTGATACCTTCACATCAGTATTGGATACTTTCTTATCCATGATGACCTGATCCATTAGCTCGTTTGCCATGGTTATGGCTTCATGAATTGTCTTAGGTTTCGATGCTGTAACATTTGCCTTGACCTTTTTGGGCAAACCATCTTTGTACATTTCAATCTTCCGTTCTTCGGTTGGAACCAATTCAGGACATAGCAAAACTAATTCCATGAATCGCTGATTGTAGTTGGTGATTTCAGTACCAACAACCTTCAGGCTTCGTAATTCATCTTCTAACTTCCTAACCTCGTTCCTTGGACAATATTCGTTGATTAACATTGTTTTGAATTCTTCCCATGGAGTATCATAAGCTACATCTCCTCCTACAGCCTTCACAAAATTTTTCCACCACGTGAGTGCACTATCTTGTAAAGTGCACGATGCATACTTGGTCATGTCCTTTTCAACACAACCACTGATTTTAAACACAGTCTCCATCTTTTCTATCCACCGGGTTAAACCGATCGGTCCTTCCGTTCCACTGAATGATGAGGGCTTGCAAGCTTGAAAAGTTTTGTAGGTGCATCCTACACGAGGATTTGGGTTAACTGCAGCAGCTCTTGCAGCCTCGACCCATAACATTCTGTCGTTCACTCGCTGATTGATGAGTTCCTGGATTTCTTGTTCCGTCATTCGGTTCAATCGCGCCATAATCTTCAATAAGAATGAAAAAAAATAATTATTCACATGGAATATTATAGATGTAGTATGTATTTACAGTACATCGTAGCTTATTAATAATATGAACCAGTTATTATTATAAAAGCCTTTTCTTCTTATTAGCATTTTATAATTATATCTAGGGTAGTACCTACCCGTTAAAGTTCATACTTAATAGCTTAGTACGAAAATCAATTACTACCACCCAAATAATACTTAACCATGGAAAATTATTGCATTTCACACTTCACTATTTTACATATGCTTATCTTACATCGAACATTAAGCAAACCACACTAATAATATTATACAAAACATTATATGATCCCATGGTTTAATACGGCAGCGCATCGTTTGGTCTATTTTCTAGGACGTTTAGGTTCAAAGAATCGCTTAACGCTTATCCTGGCTGTCTGCCTATATTTTGGCTGTGGGACTGAAGAACTGGATGTCGGGATAGAACGAATAGGAATAGCGGGAATAGGGGTGGTAGTGTCTAGTGGAGTTGGTGCCACATCATCCTTACTAAACTCGGGATTTGAATTTTCTAATTCATTAGCCTTTCGTTTCTTTCCTAGTTCGAACTTGTCTTTTGTAATTTCCTGTATTTCTTCCTCGGGTTCACTTTCCTCCTCGGGTTCACTTTCCTCCTCGGGTTCACTTTCCTCCTCGGGTTCACTTTCCGGGTTCTCTATAGTCGGTTCATCCGGAATTTGTGAGTCTTCCCCAAAGATATCATTTTCGTCATCGGATAGGTTAATGACTGGAACACCATCTGAAGATTCTGGTTCGGAGTCGCTGAATGTGATAACAAGTTTTGAGCCCGACATCTATCACACAACAACTAACTCATTAGTACTACATAATATTTACATATAAATTTTAACCAACAATGATAAGCAATGGTTTTTAAAATCAGACCCGGTCAAAGTCCAGACTTACTAATGTATCCTAACGACTTCTCGGTTAGACACACTAATGCAAACCTGGTTCGCTAAGACCACCGCTCTGATACCACATGTCATAACCCGTCCTTAACCATAAGAACGTGTTAGATAACGTATGATTTCATTGCGAGGTATTGACCTCTATATGCAACATTTTTAAAAGAACAACTGCATATATTTTACATTACAAACCATAATTCTTATTTTGATACAAGCTTTAGACAAAATAAAGATGATTATCGTTTAGCGATAATCTTAGACTTATAAACTTTACATGTGATGATAACAATACGATTTCTAGCATATTTTACATTACAAATCCTCCGATATGCAGTTTTATTTTTGACACAAATATGCATACTCAAGATCTTGTTTAAATTCAACATGTTGCAGCGGAAGCTTTTAGTTATCACCTGAGAATAGACATGTTTAAAACGTCAACATAAAGTTGGTGAGATATAGGTTTAATGCCGGCAGCAATATATATATAGACCACAAGATTTCACATATAAACATTTTAATAAAAATATTCTAAGTGGTTGAGCACTTGGTAACCATACTTAACATTTAATCACGTCGCATATTCCCTTTATTATGAAATCTTACTACACCGTACCAAGTGTAGTCACGAAACGAAGTACTGTGCAACCGTTGAATACTGGTCGTCCAGTCCGGTTGGGGTTGTCAGGCCCGATAGATCTATCAACAGGATTCGCGTTTACAATACCGCTGTAAATAACAGTTACCAAGCTACAGGGAAGTATGCCAGTGGTACAACTCAACGTAGAATATATTTTTCAGTTACTTGTGTCTATAACGTAAAACATAAAATACATGTATTCTCATCCCGAAATACTTAGAGTTTAAAAGTGGGACTATATACTCACTTTCGTCTTGAAGATATGTAATTTTGACTTGGTCTCCGATTGATATCACGAACCTATCCATATATAATATATCAATACCTTTTCTTTTTAAAACAATCGTCACATATATATACTTATTATACTTTTAATACTTTTAATAATTTCTTAGTCCGTAGTTAGCAGTCCGATGTTAGTAATTCAATTTTAATGGTTCATTTTTAGGTGTTTAATAAACCCCCAATGAAATAAATAAAACCCCCATCGTATATGTATTGTTCGAGATTAATCTTGACCCATGGTACCGGTGTTGTCAAATGACGTGTTGCGTACATAAAGTACCGGTGTTGTCAAATGACGTGTTGCGTACAATCATGGGATCTTATGATTAATCTTCTCGTATTGTTTACGGGTGATCCTGAACCATATAAAATTAAATTATGAGTACATATATATAAAATATCATGTTATTTTAAAAAGATGTGATTTATTTAATTTTCTCCAATTATTTTCGTAGCTAAACTAGTCTTAGATATCCGATCTCGTTTTGGTCATAGTTTCTTCGTTACAACTCCGTTTTCGTTGATTCAACTTGCCACTTCCTTGGATCGAGTCCCTCTTTAAGACTATGAACTTTAAATACCTTAGTTTGTATTCGAAATCACAGGTCATAGGTCAAACTTTAGTGAAACTTATGAAGTTAATCATTTTCCATCATGTAAACAACCTTAAATGATTATTTTTCTAAAAATACTTATACTTTGAGTTAAATCATGAAATTTTTATGTGTTATCATATTCATAGTAAAAATCATTTTTCCAGAAAATAAATCTGCAATTCAAAGTTTAAGATGGTTTTTAATTATCCAACCCAAAACAGCCCCCGGTTGCACTCCGACGTCGTAAATTCAGTTTTTAAGGTGTTCTTTGAAAAACCAAGTTATACCTTGTTAAATTAGCATATATTTATGATATATTACAGGTCTTGAAGTATTTTAAAAGTTAAGTTAGAAGGATCTATTTAGTTTGCAAACAAGTTTGAAAACATTCAAACTATGTTCTTGTTGTTAAAATTTTATACCATATAATAAGATAGCTATATATATATGAATCGAATAAGGTTATGAACAAAGTTACTACCTCAAGTTACTTGGACAAGATTGCTGTAAAAGAGGAGTAAAGACCTAGAACCAAAAGAGTGGTGGAGTTGGATGAAAGATTGGAAGTAAACTTGTGTTCTTGAAAGGATTCTTGAAGTGTTTTTGTAAGGTTTTTCTTATGGTGTTTAAGTGATGTTTTTATGGCTAGATCTTCATGGATACTAGCTGAATGGTTATGGAGTTTCTTAAGAGTGTGTTTTAGTTAAAGGAAATGTGCAGTAAAATGAAAATGGAATGGAGTATAAATGGTGGTGTAAAAGGTGTATAAGTTTGTAATTTTGTGAAAAAATCTTTTAATCATGTGAAATTGTCATACTAGATAACAAAAGTAGTTACCTTATACATAAGGCATTGAACAAGGGCTGGTTGGTGGTGATTTGATGTGTATATACCAATAGTAAATACGTATAGAAGCTAGGTATGATACGAGTACATGTACTCTAGATATACGTATAGAAATTTTGTGAAAAATGGAATGAGAATTCAAATATAGCTATCTTTTGTGAATATACTTATATTGTTTTATGTATTTAAGTGTTTAAAAGTGATTAAATACATTACATATACGATATATGTATAAACATTATAGGTTATAAGTATTTATGTCAAATAACGTTACGTATGGTTATTGTTTTGAAAACTTAAGTTAGTAGTTTTAAAATATACTTATAACTTATTGTTATTAATACAAAATGAGATATTAAAACATCCTTAGATCATGTTAAATATGTATATATACATATATATACACAAACGTATAATTATCAAATATTGTATAGTTCGTGATATCATCGGTCAAACTAGACGGTCAATCGTTGTGTAAAACTCTCTTTGAAAACATAAGTCTCAACAATTTGAATTGCTTATCATGTTGGTAAGGTTTAATTTATATAAAATTAATCTTATAAGTATAGAACGATCGAAAAAGTGCGGGTCATTACACTCCTCGTCGTGTGCCACGCCATGAGACTTCCGAACAAGCTCTACAACGAATGATAGCCACCGCCGTGGATGCGGCCATGACCGGTCACTCCTCCAACAACAACAATAACAACAATAATAACAACCACAACAACAACAATCAAGGGGCCGGTAACTCAATCGAAGGGTGCTCCTATAAAGCTTTCATGGGGTGCAAACCTCATACTTTTGATGGGACCGGGGGACCGGTTGTACTCACTCGATGGTTCGAACAAACGGAAGCCGTTTTTAGCATAAGCGGTTGTCGGGATCAAGATAAAGTCAAATATTCCACCCACACCTTTGCCGGTATCGCCCTCACGTGGTGGAACACGTATATACAATCGGTGGGTACCGATGAAGCTCACACCCTCTCTTGGGCTGATTTAAGGGAAAGGTTGATCGTCGAATTTTTCCCTCGTGAAGAAACCCGAAAGCTCGAACAAGAGCTAAGAACTTTAAAGGCGGTCGGAAACGATCTCAAGGCCTACAATCAACGATTCGCCGAGCTATCCTTGATGTGTCCCAACCTCGTGAACCCCGAATCTCAAAGGGTTGAACTCTATATGGATGGTCTTCCAAAGAGCATCAAACAAGGAGTGATGTCATCCAAACCCGCTAACTTACAACAAGCCTTAAACATGGCCCGCCAATTGATCGAAACGGTTGACGAAATAGTAGTTCCGGCGCCTAAGGCCGAGGATAAATCGGGTGGCAACAAAAGAAAATGGGAAGCCCCCCAATCAAGCAACAACTACAACAACAATTTCACCAAAAAGCCTTTCACCTCCGATGCCAAGAAAAGTTATGGCAGAAATAAACCCTTTTGCAACAAATGCCACAAACACCACTATGGTGAATGTAGCAATCTATTTTGCCACCGGTGCCAAAGGGGTGGCCATGTGGCCAACGATTGTAGAAGTGCCACCCCCGTCACTCAAAAGGTGCCAATGCACCAAAATCGGGTACTTGTTATGAATGTGGCCAAACGGGTCATTTTAGAAATGCATGTCCGAAGAAGAAAGCCAACCCCAACACACGCGGCCGAGTTTTCAACATCAACACCGAGGAAGCCCGAGATGACAATGAATTAGTCACGGGTACGTTTCTCCTCAGCAACACTTATGTTACTTGTTTATTCGATTCGGGTGCCGATAAGAGTTTCGTATCCAAGACTTTGACTCATTCTTTTAGCACTCCACCACTTCCACTAGATGCCACTTATACTATTGAAGTGGCCAACGGGAAACTATTGAGTGCCGACACATATTACCGGGGATGTACGTTAAACATTTTGGGTAATGAGTTTGAAATTGACTTGATACCCATGGAACTAGGAAGCTTCGATGTAATAATCGGTATGAATTGGCTAGCCAAAATGAAATCTCACGTCCTTTGTGATCTTAAGGCAATCCGGATTCCTATCGAGAACGGCGAACCTTTGATCGTCTATGGCGATAAGAGTTGCACCGGACTCAACCTCGTTTCATGCATTAAAGTTAGAAAACTACTCCGTAAGGGTTGTTTTGCGATCCTTGCTCACGTTAAGAAAGTCGAGTCCGATGAGAAGCACATCGATGATGTGCCAATTGTTAGTGACTATTCCGATGTATTTCTCGACGAATTTCCGGGTCTTCCACCTCATCGACCGGTTGAATTCCAAATCGATCTTATTCCAGGAGCTGCACCCATAGCACATGCACCATATAGACTCGCTCCATCCGAAATGCAAGAATTGCAAAGTCAAATCCAAGAACTACTTGATCGTGGTTTTATCCAACCTAGCCATTCACCTTGGGGCGCTCCGATTTTGTTTGTTAAAAAGAAAGACGGATCCCTACGAATGTGCATTGATTATCGTGAACTAAACAAATTAACGGTTAAGAACCGATATCCTCTTCCTCGCATCGATGACCTCTTTGATCAACTACAAGGGTCTTGTGTATATTCGAAAATCGATCTCCGCTCGGGTTATCATCAATTAAGGGTTAAGGGGGAAGATGTCTCCAAAACCGCTTTTCGGACTCGTTATGGTAGTTATGAATTCCTTGTCATGCCATTTGGTCTCACTAACGCACCGACGGTGTTCATGGATCTTATGAACCGCGTGTGCAAACCGTATCTTGACAAATTCGTTATCGTGTTCATCGATGATATTTTGGTTTATTCTAAAAGCGAAGAAGAATACGAGGAACACCTCCGACTTGTGCTTGAACTTTTAAGACAAGAACGACTCTATGTCAAGTTCTCCAAGTGCGAATTTTGGTTGAAGGAAGTTCAATTTCTTGGTCACGTTGTAAGTGACCAGGGTATTAAAGTCGATCCATCAAAAATCGAAGCCATTAGTAAATGGGAGACTCCTACTACTCCTACTCACATTCGTCAATTCTTGGGTCTCGCCGGATACTATCGTAGATTCATCAAAGATTTCTCTTTGGTCGCTCGTCCTCTAACCGCGTTAACTCATAAGGGAAGAAAATTCGCTTGGGCAACTGAACAAGAATCCACATTTCAAATCTTGAAAACGAAGCTAACCACCGCTTCTATCTTGTCACTTCCCGAAGGTAACGATGATTTTGTTGTGTATTGCGACGCCTCGAAACATGGTTTTGGGTGTGTGTTGATGCAACGAACGAAAGTCATTTCTTATGCTTCTCGACAACTCAAAATTTATGAACGAAACTACACGACACATGATCTCGAACTCGGAGCCGTTGTCTTTGCACTTAAAATGTGGAGACACTATCTTTATGGAACCAAGAGTACCATCTTCACCGATCACAAAAGTCTCCAACACATCTTCGACCAAAAGCAACTAAACATGAGACAACGAAGGTGGATTGAAACCTTAAATGATTACGATTGCGAGCTTCGTTACCATCCCGGGAAGGCAAACGTAGTAGCCGATGCCTTAAGTCGAAAAGAAAGAGCGGTACCTCTTCGTGTCCGAGCTTTAAACATCACCATCCACACCAACCTTAATAGCCAAATTCGGGTAGCCCAAGATGAGGCTCTCAAGGATGAAAACGTTTCACACGAGCTCTTGAACATTCTCGTCTCTCGATTCGAAATTAGGGAGACCGGACTCCGATATTTCGCCGAAAGGATTTGGGTGCCTAGATATGGGGACCTACTAAGCCTTATTTTAGATGAAGCCCATAAGTCACGATACTCGATTCACCCCGGTGCCAATAAGATGTACTAAGATCTTAAAGAACAATATTGGTGGCCGAACATCAAAAGGGACGTAGCTACTTATGTTGCCAAGTGTTTGACATGTTCCAAAGTTAAATCCGAACACCAAAGACCGTCCGGGTTACTTCAACAACCCGAAATCCCGCAATGGAAGTGGAAAATAATAACGATGGACTTCATCACCAAGTTACCAAAGACAACGGGCGGTTATGATACCATTTGGGTTATTATTGACCGTCTCACCAAATCCGCACACTTTCTCGCTATGAAAGAAACCGACAAAATGGAGAAACTTGCACAACTTTACATTAAGGAGATCGTAGCCCGACACGGTGTACCTTTATCGATTATCTCTGACCGAGATGGCTGTTTTGTTTCTAGATTTTGGCGTACCTTGCAAGAAGCGTTGGGAACGCGTTTAGACATGAGCACCGCATATCACCCTCAAACCGATGGACAAAGCGAACACACAATTCAAACCTTGGAGGACATGTTACGAGCTTGCGTGGTTGATTTTGGAAAAGCTTGGGACAAGCACTTACCTCTCGCCGAGTTCTCTTACAACAATAGTTATCACGCGAGTATTAAAGCCGCACCTTTTGAAGCACTATATGGCCAAAAATGTCATTCACCTCTTTGTTGGGCCGAGGTAGGCGACGTGCAAATCACCGAACCCGAACTCATTCACGAAACCACCGAGAAGATCGTACAAATCCGATATAGGCTTCGGACGGCCCGGAGTCGTCAAAAGTGCTACACCGACAAAAGAAGCAACGACCTCGAATTTCAAGTCGGTGACCGAGTAATGTTAAAAGTTGCACCTTAGAAAGGTGTAATCCATTTTGGGAAACGCGGAAAGCTAAATCCACGGTATATTGGTCCTTTCGAAATCTTGGAGCGTATTTGAACCGTTGCTTATCGTTTAGATCTTTCGCCTCAATTGAACTCCGTTCATCCTACCTTCCATGTATCTAACTTGAAAAAGTATCTTGCCGAACCCGATATCGTCATTCCTCTCGAGGAACTTACTATTAATGACAAACTTCATTTTGTGGAGGAACCGGTTGAAATTGTGGACACCTCCGTCAAGACATTGAAACAAAGCCGAATTCCGATTGTTAAAGTCCGTTGGAACTCCAAAAGAGGACCCGAGTTTACTTGGGAAAGGCAAGATCAAATGCAAAGGAAATACCCTCATCTATTCCCGGTTCCGGAAACGCAAGATTTCGAGGAAGAAACAACGACTACTACGCCTACTTAAATTTCGGGACGAAATTTCTTTTAAGGAGTAGATAATGTAACATCCCTCCTTTTTCCGTTTACTTTTCCGTTTAATTATTTAAAGTCCGTTATATGATTATAACATCCCTCGTTAATACGCGTTTTAAAATATCTCATTTAGGTAATTCACGCACCCGCAACCGAACTCGAGGGACTAGTTTCGCCAAGGGAGCAAAGATGTGACTAGCTTTTGACTAGTCAACACCCTCCTCCCTTCTTTTTCATTTTCATTTCTCTTTTCTTTCACTACTTCCATATTTTCTTTCAATTATCCATTTCCAAGATTCATCATCTAAATCACATCTAGCAAGTTTCAATCAAAACAAATTACATATTTGGAATCCTTGCAACTTCCTCTTCGATTCCATACCGATTTCATTACATTTGGGGTAACTTTCTAAAATCACTAGATTTTGTGTTCTTGATGTTTTTAACTTATAAAGTTGTTAATTAGTGTCTACGTCTCAAGTCTAACATGAATATATGATTTATATGTTCGATCTTGTTATTTTTGATAACTAGCATGAACTTGAAAGTTTGGTGTGTTTGATTGATGATTTGGTTGCTTAAATGTTGTTAAATGTTATAAATGCATGTATTAAATGTGTTCCTAATATCACTAGCTTCAATTTGATGTGTAGGTTGCTTTAGAAAACTCCATAAACTTGATTAGTGATTTTGATGAATTAGGGTTAGGGTTTTGATGAACTTTAAATACATTTTTGATGTATTGAATGCCATGAATTGTTGTTGGTAAGTGGTTAGTTAGATTGTATGTTTGATTACCTACGAAACGGCGTGTCATATGTATGCATTTAATTCCCGAATCATAAATGTGCATTTATGAATTTGAAGCATTTATGGTGTGCATTGATTGATCATTTAACTTGGAAAGTCGAT
Source organism: Rutidosis leptorrhynchoides (assembly GCF_046630445.1). Taxonomy (NCBI): domain Eukaryota; kingdom Viridiplantae; phylum Streptophyta; class Magnoliopsida; order Asterales; family Asteraceae; genus Rutidosis; species Rutidosis leptorrhynchoides. The sequence goes on from NC_092342.1 coordinate 104,332,765, forward strand.
TATTGCAAATGATGTTTTTGGTTGGTGAAATGTATTTAGTTGTGTTCTTTGTCAAATTACCTTTCTAACGATATAAGATACGAGTTCTAAGTGTTTGCGGTTTGTGATTTATGCTTGAAAGAGTTTTGATTTGAGAGTTGGACATTTGAGACTGACCAGGTACCAGCACACGTTAAATGCCGCGGCGTGGCAGTCTTGGGTCGCGGCGTGACCTAAGGCGTGTCCAGGTTCTGACCTACATGGTCAAAATTCGAAAAATGTTTGCTATGCTACGCACCTCCGATTCACATGTAACTTGTTCTAACATGCTTATATATGAATAAAAACCTCAGAAAAATAGTTCGGGACCCGACCCGAACGTATTGACTTTTTCGTTGACTTTGACCGACCATAGTTTGACTTTTTGTCAAACTTAACCAAATGATTATGCAATCTTTCTAACTTGTTTCTATACTTGTATCTTGCATGAAACTTGGACAATTTGATTCACATGCTACATAATCGAGTCGTAACGAGCCATAGGACTAATTGAACATCTTTGACCTATCGCGTTTACCGTTATTGATACGACCTATTTGTTTAGGTCTTGACTAGCATTGTCCTTTGCACACGTTACTTTGTGAAGTACTTTTCATACGTGCACTCAAGGTGAGATCATAGTCCCATCTTTCAAACAACTTTTATGCTTTAAACTATGGGATAAGAAACATATACGTATCATGCTTTTACACTTTGAACACAAGTACGAAAACGAACATTCCACGTACGGGTTTGAACAAAAATCCTCAATTCAATTATCATTAGTTACACTTGCAAGGTGTAAACGAGAACTTATATTATGTGATCACATGGGCTTGACGAGCCTCATTCGGACGGTTCGCTACCGTTAGTGGATGAAATATATTTTCGGGTCTAGTGTATGTTCTAACACTACGCAAAGGGTGCAAAACAGTTAAGTTTGATAATTGGGTGCCCGCGAAACAAATAACAACTTTGGAATGCAAATGATTTTGATAATCATATTATATTAAATCTTGTGGTTCAAATGCAACGTTTACTAAAACACCTATGATTTCACCAACGTTTTTCGTTGATAGTTTTCTATATGTTTACTCATAAGGGAAGAAAATTCGCTTGGGCAACTGAACAAGAATCCACATTTCAAATCTTGAAAACGAAGCTAACCACCGCTCCTATCTTGTCACTTTCCGAAGGTAACGATGATTTTGTTGTGTATTGCGACGCCTCGAAACATGGTTTTGGGTGTGTGTTGATGCAACGAACGAAAGTCATTTCTTATGCTTCTCGACAACTCAAAATTTATGAACGAAACTACACGACACATGATCTCGAACTCGGAGCCGTTGTATTTGCACTTAAAATGTGAAGACACTATCTTTATGGAACCAAGAGTACCATCTTCACCGATCACAAAAGTCTCCAACACATCTTCGACCAAAAGCAACTAAACATGAGACAACGAAGGTGGATTGAAACCTTAAACGATTACGATTGCGAGCTTCGTTACCATCCCGGAAAGGCAAACGTAGTAGCCGATGCCTTAAGTCGAAAAGAAAGAGCTGTGCCTCTTCGTGTCCGAGCTTTAAACATCACCATCCACACCAACCTTAATAGCCAAATTCGGGTAGCCCAAGATGAGGTTCTCAAGGATGAAAACGTTTCACAAGAGCTCTTGAACATTCTCGTCTCTCGATTCAAAATTAGGGAGACCAGACTCCGATATTTCGCCGGAAGGATTTGGGTGCCTAGATATGGGGACCTACGAAGCCTTATTTTAGATGAAGTCCATAAGTCATGATACTCGATTCACCCCGGTGCCAATAAGATGTACTACGACCTTAAAGAACAATATTGGTGGTCGAACATCAAAAGGGACGTAGCTACTTATGTTGCCAATTGTTTGACATGTTCCAAAGTCAAAGCCGAACACCAAAGACCATCCGAGTTACTTCAACAACCCGAAATCCCGCAATGGAAGTGGGAAAGAATAATGATGGACTTCATCACCAAATTACCAAAGACAACGGGCGGTTATGATACCATTTGCGTTATTGTTGACCGTCTCACCAAATCCGCACACTTTCTCGCTATGAAAGAAACTGACAAAATGGAGAAACTTGCACAACTTTACATTAAGGAGATCGTAGCCCGACACGGTGTACCTTTATCGATTATCTCTGACCGAGATGGCTGTTTTGTTTCTAGATTTTGGCGTACCTTGCAAGAAGCGTTGGGAACGCGTTTAGACATGAGCACCGCATATCACCCTCAAACCGATGGACAAAGCGAACGAACAATTCAAACCTTGGAAGACATGTTACGAGCTTGCATGATTAATTTTGGAAAAGCTTGGGACAAGCACTTACCTCTCGCCGAGTTCTCTTACAACAATAGTTATCACGCGAGTATTAAAGCCGCACCTTTTGAAGCGCTATATGGCCGAAAATGTCATTCACCCCGTATGCCACTTGGTGCTAATTCGGCTTTTTTCTCTCTTATTCCGAAAGTAAAGAACCCAGTTTTTATCACTGATTTTCGGCCTGTTACTTTGGTTGGGTGTTTTTACAAGATTGTGACCAAAAATTTGACGAATCGATTATTACTTGTTATTGATAAAATTATTAGCCAGGTTCAATCCGCTTTTATTTTTGGACGTCAGATTCTGGATGGCCCATTAATGTTGAGTGAAATTATATCATGGTATATAAAAATGAATAGAAAAATGCTTTTATTCAAGGTCATTTTCGAGAAAACTTATGATTCGGTAAACTAAGATTATCTATTTTTCATGCTTTCTTCTTTGGGTTTTGGCCAGAAGTGGGTGTCGTGGATCAAAGGATGTTTATTCTCGGCTAGAACTTCGGTTTTAGTTAACGGTTGTCCGACTCGTGAATTCCCGATTAAAAGGGGTTCAAGATAGGGCGATCTGCTTAGCCCTTTCTTATTTATTATTGTTATGGAAGGATTTCATTTGGCTTTCCGACGTGCCATGGAATTTAGTATTATTCGTGGGATTAATGTAGGGACTGAGAATATTCATCTTTCACATTTCTTATATGCAGATGACGTTATTATTTTCTCTGATTGGAGTACGCGTGAACTGAATCGTATACTACTTATTTTGGAAATTTTCCATTAGATTTCTGGTTTAAGATTAAACGTTACTAAATCTCAATTATTTCGCATTAGTGTTGAGGATTCTAAGGTTACTGCGTTCGCAAATGCTGCAGGAACTAGAGCCGGGTTTTTTTCTACTACTTATCTTGGTCTTCTCGTTGGATCCAACATGAAGCTTACATCAAGTTGAGATTGCATGGTTGAGAAGTTTCGTTCAAAATTATCATCTTGGAAGGCTAGTTTAATATCTTCGGGTGGTAGGTTGACTTTGGTTAAATCTGTATTGAGAAGTCTCGGTATTTATCTTATGTCGATGTTTACTTCCTTGATACAGTTTTAAAAAAGCTTGAATCGATACGGGCGAGATTTTTTTGGGGAGGAAATGACTCGGTTAAAAAGATGGCTTGGGTGAGTTGGAAAAAAGTCCTAGGTCCTTTCGATTATGGTTGATGTCAAAGCTAAGGGGTATAAAATACTATTAAATTTTACAAGGAAATACTATTAAATACGATACAATTTTATACAAGATATTTATTTATTTATAGAATGGATATACTTAAACCTTGCTACAACACTTATAGGCAGTGTACCTAATCGTACAGTAGTGTAGTTTTTAGTAAGTCCGATTCGTTCCACAGGGAAAATCTTTAAACAAAGCTTAACGCTATATTAGTTTACTTTTATAAAAATACAAATATATATATAAGTAATATTATTATTATAAAGGGGGGGTTTTTACCGTTTAATGACCGGTTTGTCGATTTTAATTCTTCAGTCGCAGTTAAAACCAAATGTAAAATATTAAATAAAAGACTTAATTTAAAGCGTAAAGTAAATAACGATAATGAAATTACGAATAATAAAAGTGCGATAAAATAAACTTGCGATAATTAAAAAGTACGATAATTAAAAGTGCAATTAAATACAATAACAATAAATAAAAGTGCTATAATTAGAAGTGCAATTAAATATGAAATAAAGGAAATTAAATATGAAATAAAAGAATTATGCTTATTTAAACTTCCGTAATCATGATGTTTGACGTGTTGATTTTAGTTTTATGCCCATGGGTTAATTGTCCTTTGTCCTGGATTATTTAATATGTCCTTCTGGTTTTTGTCCATAACAGTCCATCAGTCATAAATATAAAGTGCGAGTGTCCTCGTCAAATTATCCTTATACCCGAAGTTAAATATTCCAACTAATTGGGGACTTAAACTATAACAAGATTTTAATACTTTGTTTAATAATTACACCGGGTTATCGACTGCATGTAATCCAAGGTTTTAATACTCTGTTATCAATTATGCCAAGTGTCCTTGTACATAATTTCACCCCTGTTTTAATAATTCTAGTGGCTATTAATCCATTCCCGTGTCCGGTTAAATGAACGATTATTCGTACATATAAATACCCCGCCCATCGTGTCCGATCGAGTGTAAATGGTTATTTATAGGGACGCCCAATTGTAAATCTTTATATTAACATTAAAAAACTATCATTTAGTTAAACAAATATAAAGCCCATTAATAGCCCATAGTCTAATTTCCACAAGTGTCGTTCTTTTGTCCAAACCCCAATTATGGTACAAAGCCCAATTACCCAATTTTAGTAATTAGCCCAACATCATGATTACTTCGGATTAAATAAGCATAATAATAACTTAGCTACGAGACATTAAATTAAAAAGGTTGAACATAACTTACAATGATTAAAAATAGCGTAGCGTTACACGGACAGAATTTCGACTTACACCCTTACAACATTCGCTAACATACCCTTATTATTAGGATTAAAATTAAAATTAAAATTAAAATATAAATTATAAATATAAATATTACGTATAGATAGATGGATGGATATATTGGATGATAAAAATGATCAGAATTCGTTGGGTTTTATAGGGATTTTCGTATTTGGCTGCTCCGCGAGTCGCGGCATTTTTGGCCTCCATACTCCGCAACTCGCGGAGTTCGTAATTCCAGCTCACAAAGGTTTGTCTTTTAATTTGCCGACGTTTTATAAATATATTATAATATATATATTAATTTTAAGAATTAATTATATATTATATTATATTTATATACATAGTTAACTTGTAATTTTTAGTCCGTTGCGTCGAGCGTTGAGAGTTGACTCTGGTCCCAGTTCCGGATTTTCGAACGTCCTTGCGTGCAATTTAATATCTTGTACTTTGCGTTTTGAATCTTGTACTCTTGTAATTTTGAGACGTTTCTTATCAATAATTAGAACCTCTTTGATTGTATTTTGTACTTTTGAGCTTTTTGGTCGTTTGCGTCTTCAATTCGTCGAATCTGTCTTTTGTCTTCACCTTTTAATATTTAAACGAATATCACTTGTAAATAGAACAATTGCAACTAAAAGCTTGTCTTTCTTGGGGAATAATGCTATGAAATATATGTTCGTTTTTAGCATTATCAAATATTCCCACACTTGAGCGTTGCTTGTCCTCAAGCAATATAGTCTTGAAATACTAGAATCACTTCTTTATTCTTCACACTTTGTACATCAGTGATTTCTACGGCGGTATAAACAATGGTAGTAACGATATGGTTTACAGTCCCACATGACTATAAAAATTTAGATCCATTAAGGAAATTGGATCTTTATGAAAACATTTGATCTTTTGAAAATTAAATCTAGTTTTTACCCTAGATAAGTTTTCCAGAATAACCCTTCACCGGTGTTTGCAAATTATTTTTGTGGTTTTGGTGGGTTTCAGATTTGAAAATTTTAGTTCAAAACTTGCGGTTTTGTGTCACCTACTTGCTAACCTTATATTTGGAAAGCAACACGTCCAGTTTACTTGTCCCGTATATTACCTTTCGGTAAACTACCGTCCGGTTGTAAAGGAAAGCGTTGAACAAGCAACTGTTAAGGCAATGTCCCCTGACATGCTTTTAATTATGGTCTATAACGTGTCGGACGCAATTACTATCCTTGGTAGGAGCAATAGTAAAGCTCACCCTTATGATTTTTCGGTCTGGCACAAGGTCCTGTCTTTGACCATGCTATGCAACCACCGTTCTTACGGTTGACACCCGATTTGGTTCAGGTGACCTAATGAATTCCAGGTGAATTCCTAGGATTTTACGTTCAATGGTAATGAACGCATTGAAAATGGTTTTTCAGAAAACAAATCGGTTTGTATTTTTGATCAAAATATTTTCTCGTTCAAGCTCGAGTTTAGATATCATTGAATTCCATGAGTTTGTAATTCTCAATCTTTAAGGTCAATCTCAAGGATTGAGTAATATCAGTCTTAAAAGCTGATTTTTGATCTTTAAGGAGATTATCCTTTCTGGGGATCTGATTCATTAGTCTTATCAAGCTAATTTGCACGGTGCCCTCCCCATTTTACAAGATAGATCCTCTCATGGTTAGGATAAGTCTGACCACTTGGCGACCCTGTTTGATGCTGAGGTCCGTGGATTTCCTGCTGATTTTAGTGATGACTTTTCTAGTTTTTTCGTCAACCTACAGCTGGTCTGGACGACAACTTCTTGACCTAAATCAAGAAGCGCGTGTCTTTTTCAGAAGACTTTACTTCCTTTTAATGATGGAATTGATTCATCGTGTAGATCCATCTCTTCTTTTCTTTCATCGGGTAAAACAGTTTAGTTTAGTCCAAAGCAAAAGTATTTTCAGTTATTTGTTACAGAAATATGTGACATATGTTTAAGATAACTTGGTAATTTTTCCCACACTTGGCTTTTATTTTCCTTTTTATTGTCCTCTATTCCATTTTAAATGAATTCTAACATTTTGGTTTGTTTCTCAATTTATGTCCTTTCCAAGGTAACAATAATTTCGGTGTTAACACCTAGTTTTATCGTTCATAAATATGTATAAACATTATTTTGAGTTCATTTAATTGAAAATTTTGAAAAATTTTACTAGAATTGGGTAGTCAGTATATAAGACTAGGGATGTTCTTTATTATCAGAGAGCACTAGGTTCTAATACAACTACTACTTTACTAGTATTTTTAATGGTAACCAATTGTTTAAGATAAAAATTTTAAAAATCCGAAAGAATTTAACCCCTTCCCACACTTAAGATCTTGCAATGCCCTCATTTGCAAGAAATCAGTAACAATTTAAATTATTGAGGGTGATTTGTGTGAAAATGATTAAATTTTACCAAAGTTTCCAAATATATTGGCGTTTGTTTGCTGAATGATAAATGGTGCATACCATTTGTTCATTCCGTCTTGTTGTTATATCACATTTATTTTGCATCTTGTCGTCAAAATTAGTTGCTTTTGCTGAACTTAATGCCAGTCTTTGAAAATGCGTTGTTTTACCCTGTTGTGTACATAAAATAAACTGCAAACATATATACATATTTTTGAAGTTTGGTATATTACCCCACATTCAAAAATTATTAAAATCTAATAATAAAATTTAGAAAATTATAAAAACTAATACAAATCCAACATAAGTATTAAATGTATCAACATTATAAATTATAAAATAAATAAAACTAAGTAGACTAGGGATGATACTGATACCAGTAGGGGTTCCATGCATAACCATAGGTGTTATAAAATGCTTTGGCGGGGTTATACGTAGGATACGGTGGTTGGATCTCTATAGACCAGGGAGGGAATATGGGCGATGGAGTAGGAATATAGTTTCTACCTATATGTTGGCAATAAGCTATGATTTGGTTTTGATGAACTTGCCAATCTTCAAATACTCTATGTCTAGCATTTTCATACTCTTGTGAAGCTATAAACCTTTGCATTTCTGCCATTTCATTTCCCCCCTCCTACATTACCTTGCTGTTGGTTTCTCTCAACCTGTGGATGTCTACCATTATATCGTACTGCGGCGTTATTTCGCCTCTTCAAAACTTTCGCACCATGGTATACATTTAAACCTATTGTATCTCGGGGTTCTGGTTCTTCGATTAGTAATCCCCCCCGACTTATATCCACACCGAGATATTCAGCAATCAAAGTAATAAATATACCACCTCCTATTATGCTATGCGGTCTCATCCCCCTAACCATAGCTGATAAATAATAACCCACACAATAAGGTATACTTACAGCGCTTTGTGGGTCTCGAATACACATGTGGTAAAACAAATCCTGTTCATTTACCTTTTCCTTGTTCTTACCTCGTTGTGTAATCGAATTGGCTAAAAACCTATGAATTACTCTTAATTCAGCTCTATCTATATCCAAATAAGAGTAATTTCCCCCTTTAAATCGGTGATGGCTAGTCATTTGACTCCATACACCATGCGTATCAAAATTTTCGTCTATCTTCCTACCGTTCAATATCAACCCTCTACAATCGGCAGATGCTAACTCCTCAGGCGTATATATACGTAAAGCCTGAGCCATGTCTAGTAAAGACATGTGGCGCATCGAACCTCCTAACAAAAATCTAATAAAAGATCGATCAGTTAAACTAGCTACCCGATCATTTAATTCTATACTACACAACAATTCTTCACACCATACTTTATATACAGGTCTACGCATGTTGAATAACCGTACCCAATCGTTAAAAGTAGAATTACCATACCTCTGTGCAAGTAATTCCCTAATTGGCCCGGCCAATTCTACAGCTTCTAATGGTCCCCATTCTATGACCCTAGGTACTTCAACAGCTTTAGAATGAAGAGTATGCAAACCCCTTTGGTATTTTGGATAATCTATCCAAAGTCTGTCAAATCTCAGGTTCGGGTGCAAATCTTCCAAGTGCATATCAGAAAATGTCATGACTGGATGAGGTATATCTTGTTTGTAGTAGTTATCCACCTCCTGTTGTTCCGTATTCTCAGTATGAGCATTGCGAGCTTGGGATGAAGATTCACCCCTTTCAGTCTGCAAAACACATCAAACACAATTTTTGTGCATCCAAATATGCATTAGTGTCAGCAAAATCATCAATCAAAATAATTACAATGACATGTTTAATTTATATCAAACTTAAGCTCATTTTCATATTGTCATCAAATCTACACTTTTTCAAATAAGCATATACGAAAATGTTCACCAAGTTCATAAGCATTCAACTCAAATAACATGTCAAAATAATCATTACTAGCAATTAAACAAGTTTCAAATGGCATTATCTCTCAAAAATCAAGTTCATGAATTTTAGACTTGAAAAAGTCCACTTTAATTCTCAAAATCATGCTTAGGCTCAAAGTTTGGATCATTTAACTACCTAAACATGTTACACTACTTAATTTAGCAACAATTCATGACAAAAATCGGCCATAACCTGTTTATATCAAAAAGCCCCAAATTTGCTCAAGAACGCAAACTCTAGATTACTCAAAATTTGAAGTTTAAGGCATCTAATCATGTTAAATAGCATCAATCTAGGTTATACAAGCATAATACATAAGCAATTTAAGCATAATTACACTAAAAAGCATCAAAATCGAATTGGGGAAAAAATTGCTCAAGAACACTAATTTTCGGATTAAATGGTGTTTAGGTGTAGAAAATTACCGTTTTTCTTGAGTAATTCCTTGATAGCATCCTTCTCAACATGATTTTAGTAAAAGATTTGATGATTAACGGTGAAAAATTGTGAATTTGGGAGGTCTTTTTCGTGTATTTTCGGGTTTTATTTCGCAGAATTTGTGGTGTGTTGGGTTGTGCAACTGATCAGTTTTGGCCCTTTTATTTTTTTTCTGTATTTTTGGAACTCCGCGAGTCGCGGTATTTTACCCTTCAAACTCCGTGAGTCGCGGTGTTTGTATTTTTTTTTTTAAATATATCTTATACTAATTAAAACAATTAAGTAATTAATTTTAAAATTTTGTTTCCCTTGTTATTTAGGATGAGGTCGTTTCAGATCGATGTCCTAGTCCGTCCTTCGACAAAATTTTAAACTTTGTCTTTTTGTAGCGATTGTTTTAAAAGCTAAGATTTTTGGTTTTTTAATATTTTTGGCATACTTTAATTCAATAAGATTAAAAATAATGATAATAAAAGTTCTCGTCCCTCCCTCGGGTAAAGCAATTTCGGTTCAAAGACCTAGTCTTCAACTTACGACGAATTTTAAAAATCATATTTTTAACTTAGCGACATAAAGTAAATTTTTGTTTTTAAATTCACACAACTTAAATATAAAATTCAAAATTAATATTAAAAATTCACACCAAACTTAAAATTTAAAATGCATAAAAATAAAATTCATATTTTAAAAATAAAAAAATTCACACCAAACTTAATTTAAAAATTCATATTATAAATTCACACCAAACTTATATTAATTTTTCAAATATTTACAATTTTAAATATATTGATTTTACAAAGTTTACAATATTAATTTAAGATTTATATATTAATTTTAAAAACATGGTAAAAATAAAATTAAAAATCTTTTTGGCTTTTTATCCCACTTTAATCAATCAAATATTATCAAAAATATGCGCCCCTCTTTTCGGTAAAGTAATTTCGGTTCCATAACCTAATTTAACTCATGACGAATTTTTGAAATATTTTGGGTTGATTGATTAAAGATATTTATACCTTAAGAATAAACGTTAAATTTTGCAGTGATGTAATAAATTTTTGAATGATATCAATAATTTCGGTCGCCAAACCTAATTTTAGTCAATACCAATTTAATACTTTATAGCGAACAAATTAGCGTTTATTATCAAAAGGTTAAAAATAAAAATAAAAAACTATACAGACTTACCTGTGAGATAGTATTCTTAGTTATATGATCTATCCCATTCATAAGATAGTCGGTTTAATTGATTTTCCATGGCTACATAGGCGTAACCTCGAGCATTCAGTGTTTTTTCTTCTAAACATATGAACGGTCCGTCTCTGCATAAAGTAACAAATTCGGTATTTGAATAGGTTTGATTATTTGAACATTTACCTCCATGTGACCATTTTCCGCATTTGTGACATTTTTCTAGGTGTCGTGCTCTTCTTTTCGCTGAGGATTTTGATTTTCCTTTACCAAATTGTAACTTATTATCTTCGCATCTGGATTCTTTTCTTACTCTGTCCAATCTTTCTCTGATTACTGATACTATTTCACTCGGTAGTGTGTCATTATTACGTTTAGTGATCAAAGCGTGTAGCATTAGACCATGGTTTAGTTCACAGGCAGTCTTCATTTCGTAAAAACCTAAAAAAATAAAAATTCAGAATGGGGGGAGAAGACTAGTTCTTTAGGGTCTGCTAGGGAAAGACCATTCGGGTTCTATTTTCGAGAACTACATGAAAACAGACAATCTAACTCTAACAGAAATACATATTATCCTTTAAAGACTTGATTCTCCCCACACTTAGTTAGTTGTGGTATCGAAATTGTGATTAACTTCATTGTCGAATTCCATCGGACTATCTGTGTAGTGTTTAACTCTGTGACCATTAACTTTAAATTCAATCCCATTTGAATTTATTAATTCTATCGTTCCGTATGGGAAAACTCTTTTGACTATGAATGGTCCAGACCATCTTAGTTTCAATTTTCCAGGAAATAGCTTGAATCGTGAATTGAAAAGAAGAACTCTGTCTCCTTCTTTAAATTCTTTTAAACTTCTGATTCTTTTATCATGCCATTTCTTCGTTCTTTCTTTATAGATTAACGAATTTTCATATGCTTCATGTCTTAATTCTTCTAATTCGTTTAGTTGACTTAATCGTAGACGTCCAGCTTCATGTATATCAAGATTACATGTCTTCAAAGCCCAAAATGCTTTGTGTTCAATTTCTACTGGAAGATGACATGCTTTTCCATAAACAAGTCTAAAAGGTGTGGTTCCAATTGGAGTTTTGTAGGCTGTTCTAAAAGCCCAGAGTGCATCCTCCAATTTAATGGACCATTCCTTCGGATTTGATCCTACGGTTTTCTCTAGAATACGTTTTAAAGCTCGGTTGGTATTTTCAACTTGTCCACTTGTTTGTGGATGATATGCGGTGGAGATTTTATGAGTTACTCCATATCTTTTAAGAACTTTCTTAAGTTGATTATTACAGAAATGAGTACCCCGATCACTTATTAAAGCTTTCAGCGTTCCAAACTTTGCAAAAAGACGTTTTAAAAAGTTGACTACAACTCGTGCATCATTAGTTGGGAGAGCTTGTGCTTCCGTCCATTTAGATACATAATTAATGGCAACGAGAATATAGAGATTATTATGAGATTTTGGAAATGGACCCATAAAGTCAATACCCCAAATGTCAAATACTTCACATACTTGTATGACATTTTGTGACATTTCATCACGTTGACTTATTTTTCCGGCCCTTTGACATGCATCACAGGATTTGCAAAGAAGGTGTGCGTCTTTGTAAATTGTAGGCCAATAGAATCCAGCTTCATAAACTTTTCTTGCTGTTAATTGAGGCCCATAATGCCCTCCTGTTGGTCCTGTGTGACAATGGTTTAAAATTTTACTAGCTTCATCTCCAAATACACATCGGCGTATTATTCCATCGGGACAACTTTTAAACAGATGTGGATCTTCCCAGAAATAGTGTTTTATATCACTGAAGAATTTCTTTCATTTTTGGTACGATAATTCTTTTTCAAGGAATTCACATACTAAATAGTTTGCATAGTCTGCAAACCATGGAATTTCATTATAATCTATCTTTAATAGATATTCATCAGGAAAGTTGTCTTGTATGGCCGATTCATTTAGAACTTCTACTTCGGGATTTTCAAGACGAGAAAGATGATCAGCGACGAGATTTTCTGCTCCTCTTTTATCTCGGATTTCAATATCAAACTCTTGTAAGAGTAAGATCCAACAGATTAATCTTGGTTTGGCATCTTGTTTCGAAAATAGGTATCTAAGAGCAGAATGGTCGGTATAGACCACCGTTTTTGCTAGAACGAGATATGAACGAAATTTGTCAAAAGCAAAGACAATAGCAAGGAGTTCTTTTTCAGTAGTAGTGTAATTTGTTTGTGCTCCTTGTAACGTATTACTAACATAATATATAGGTTGAAATCTTTTTTCAATCCTTTGTCCTAAAACGGCTCCCATTGCAAAATCACTTGCATCGCACATTAGTTCAAATGGTAGATTCCAATTCGGTGTTATCATGATCGGCGCATTAGTGAGTTTCTCTTTAAGAATATTAAAAGATTTTATACATTCATCTGAAAAGATGAATGGAGCATCCTTTTCTAGGAGTTTATTCATAGGAGTGGCAATTTTAGAAAAATCTTTTATGAAACGTCGGTAAAAACCGGCATGCCCTAGAAAACTCCTAACTCCTCTAACATTGGTGGGATGTGGAAGTTTAGCAATTACATCTACTTTAGCTCTATCCACTTCAATTCCTTCTTTTGAAATTTTATGTCCAAGAACGATGCCTTCTTTAACCATGAAATGGCATTTCTCCCAATTAAGTACTAGATTTGATTGTTCGCATCTAATAAGCATTCGTTCCAGATTAACTAGACATGATTCAAATGTATCACCGAAGACTGAAAAGTCATCCATGAAAACTTCCATGCATTCTTCTATCATGTCGTGAAAAATCGCCATCATGCATCTTTGAAAGGTTGCAGGGGCGTTGCAAAGTCCAAATGGCATGCGTTTGTAAGCAAAAGTACCATAAGGGCACGTGAACGTGGTTTTCTCTTGGTCCTCGGGTGCTATTGTAATTTGAAAATATCCGGAAAATCCATCTAGAAAACAATAGTAACTATTTCCGACTAATCTTTCCAACATTTGATCAATGAAAGGTAAGGGAAAGTGATCTTTTCTGGTGGCGTCATTTAATTTTCTATAATCAATACACACACGCCATCCTGTTACAGTCCTAGTAGGAATAAGCTCATTTTTCTCATTTGTAATGACAGTCATGCCACCCTTCTTAGGTACTTATTAAACTGGGCTTACCCATGGACTATCAGAGATTGGATAAATTAGACCTGCGTCTAGCAGTTTAATAATCTCTTTCTTAACTATATCTTGCATATTAGGATTTAGTCTTCGTTGGCGTTGCACATACGTTTTATGTCCTTCTTCCATAAGGATTTTATGTGTGCAATACGAAGGACTTATTCCTTTAATATCATGAATCTTCCATGCAATGGCTGGTTTATGAGCTTTCAACACAGAAATGAGTTGTGATTTCTCATTTTCAGTAAGAGAAGACGATATTATTACAGGTCATTCAGATTCACCATGTAAATAAGCGTATTCCAAATGGTTTGGAAGTGGCTTTAACTCTAATTTCGGAGGTTCTTCTATCGATGATTTATATCGATATCTGTCTTCTTCTTTTAGCATTTGAATTTCTTCTGTTGTTGGTTCATATCCATTAGCTATAAGTGTAGCTAACATTTCAGCTTCATCAATTTGTTCTGTTCCTTCTCCTAAAGAACATTCTCCTGTTCCTTGTAATTCTGGAAATTCTTCTAATAATTCTGCATGTGAATCTATATTTTGAATATAATAACATGCATCATCTGCAGATTGCGGTTGTTGCATTGCTCTATCAACTGAAAAGGTAACACTCTCGTCCTCTATACTTAGGGTCAGTTTCTTACAGAACACGTCTATCATTGCTTTAGCCGTGTTTAAGAATGGTCTTCCTAATATGAGAGGTACTTGAGAATCTTCTTCCATGTCCAGAACAACAAAATCTACTGGAAATTCTAAAGTACCAACTTTAACTAGCATGTTCTCCATTATCCCTCTAGGATATTTTATTGATCGATCGGCTAGTTGTATACTTATTCTTGTTGGTTTCAATTCTCCAAGGTCTAGTTTAGCGTATAGTGAATACGGCATTAGATTTATACTAGCACCTAAGTCTGCCAATGCTTCTATTGAACTAAGACTACCCAGAAAACATGAAATTGTGAAACTTCCTGGATCAGATAATTTTTCTGGTATCTTATTCAACAGCACTGCTGAACAATTAGCGTTCATGGTAACAGCCGAGAGTTCTTCCATTTTCTTTCTATTTGAGATTAGATCTTTCAAGAATTTAGCATATCTAGGCATTCCTGAAATCACATCAATGAAAGGAAGATTTACATTTATCTGTTTAAACATATCCAAGAATTTGGATTGCTCGGCTTCAAGTTTCTCTTTCTTCATTTTACTCGGGTAAGGAAGTGGTGGTTGGTATGGTTTAACATAAGGTTTAGCCTTAACTGTGTTATCTTCATTAACCTTCTCAACTACCGGTTCTTTTTCCTTATCTTGATCAGGTTGTGGTTCTTGTGGAGTAGGAATAGCTTCATCAGAAGTTACAGGTATTTCAGGTAGTTTAAATGTTGTACCACTTCTTGTGGTAATGGCTTTAGCTGTTTCATTCCGGGGGTTAGCATTTGTATCACTAGGTAAACTTCCCGGTTTTCTTTCACCTATTAACCTTGCTAGGTTACTTACTTCTTGTTCCAGATTTTGAATAGAAGCTTGTTGATTTCTAAATGCTTGAGCATTTTGTTCATTGGTTTGTTTTTGAGATGTGAAAAACTGCGTTTGAGTTTCAACTAGCTTCGTCATCATATCTTCTAAATTCGGCTTTTTATCATCGGGTTGTGGTGGTTTGTTTTGAAAATTAGGTCTTTGCTGATTGTAAGTATTGTTGGATACTTGTTGATTGCTAGGACCTTGTTGATTGTTGTATGAAATATTTCGGTTATAGTTCTGATTTTGATTGTAGATCGGTCTTGGCGGTTGATAATTATTCTGATAATTATTTCCAGGCCTTTGGTTTAGATATGAAACATTCTCTCTTTGTTCCATTGTTAGTTCAATACTGAGACAATCTTTTGTCAAATGTGGTCCTCCACACTGCTCACAACTAATTCGTATTGAGTGAATATCCTTAGTCATCTTTTCCATTCGTCTCTCGACAGCATCTATCTTTACGGAAATGGAATCTAAGTCATGGCTAGAATCGGCTCTAGCTGCTTTAAATGATCTAACGATATCTTTTTCTTGGTGCCACTCATGTGAGTGGGAAGCAGTGTTATCAATAATTTTATAAGCATCAGTTTCGGTTTTCTTCATAATGGAACCACCAGCTGCTATATCTATGTCTTTCCTTGTGGTGATGTCGCATCCTTGGTAGAATATTTGTACTATTTGACAGGTGTCTAAACCATGTTGCGGACATCCTCTTAATAACTTTCCAAATCTTGTCCACGCCTCATATAGAGTTTCATTCGGTTTCTGTGTAAACGTAACAATTTTTCCTTGAAGTCTTACGGCTTTAGATGCAGGAAAGAATTGTTTAAGAAATTTTTCAACTAAAACGTCCCATGTATCAATCGCCCCTTCAGGTAACGATTCCAACCAATCTTTGGCTTCTCCCTTTAAAGTCCAGGGAAATAACATGAGATATATCTATTCATCCTCCACTTCTCTTATTTTAAATAGTGTGCAGATCCTATTAAAGGTACGAAGATGTTCATTTGGATCTTCCTTCGGCGCACCACTAAATTGGCATTGATTAGTCACCATGTGTAGAATTTGTCCTTTGATTTCATAATCTGGTGCATTAATGTCAGGATGAGTAATTGCGTGACCTTGGCCAGTGCGTTTAGCTCCCATTCGGTCTTCCATACTTAAAGGTTCCAGATTCTCCATAATTGAATTTGTTGAATCGGAATCACTAGAGGATTCTGATTTAATGGTTCGTTCCTCAACAATTTCTGTTTGAATGATTGGTGGTTCCGGAGGAAAATTTAATGGTTCAGGATCTATGAATCATCCCTGAATATTCTCCGGATTCTCAATTGTGAGATCGGGTTCAAAAATGGATTATCGGAAATTTGAACTGGAGTACTTGGTCGACTAGATGAAGATTCTAAAGAAAAATTAACGGCGGTAATATTTGCTAAATGTCTTGATCTAGTTACAGGTGGTGAACGTACAAAAGGTGGTGAACGTCTTGATCGGTGCATTCACTGAATATCCTATTAGTTTTTAAAAAGGAAAGAAAAATTATATAAGTTATCCAATCAATAGACTTTTCTGATTTTGCCCACGTTTCGAATAGCCAAAAGATGCAGCAGAGGGGCAGGATTCGTTTGGTCTCAATATAATTGAGGACTGTTTGGCTCCAATAACCCGGTCCACGTATAAATCCAACTATTACTACGAACCAGAAAATTTTGATGTCTATCAATTTAACCACTTAAAATAAATTTTCGTAATTTTAAGAAATTTAGATAAGAAGTAGAATAAAAATCTATGTCCTAAAACTAGAATGACGAGAAATAAGAAAGAAAAAGAGTGCGTCTGAAAAAGGTCGAAAAATAAAAATAAGAAAGAAAAAGAGTGACTTATAGAACTTAAAAACACTAGACTAACCCAACCTTATTACTATCACTAACTTAAAATTATAATCGCAAATTGAGATTACTAATTGGAATGATAATTGATACATAGGTAAAAGGTGTCTAAAAATATTAAAGCTTACAAGAAAAACTATATCCCAAATGACAATAACTTAAAAAGAAACTAAAACTTAAAAAGGCGTCGCAAAATTCTAAAGTACCTAAATCTTAGTCTAAAGAAAAAGCACTTAAGGAATTTTACGGCAAAGCCTAAAAATCTAGAAGTAAAAAAAAAATAACTATGGCAAAAACTATATCTTAAAACTAAATACGAGCGAAAAATACAAATATTACGCTAAAACAATTAAAAAGGAAAAAAAAATATAAAAATATACAAAATGTTGTAAAAATTACAATTTTTATAAAAATATTATTTTTATATTATTTATTTTATTAAACTATTAATTTTATATTTTAATTAAACTAATTTAACTAAATATATAAATATATAAATTAAATAAAAAGAAACTTAAAACTAATTATAATAATAATAAGTAATTAGGGCTAATAATAATAATAATAATTAATAATTACCCCGTATTAAATGCCTGATTAGGGTTTCTGTCGGCGTGTCAGAGTGTCTCCGCGAGTCACGGTATTCGAAGCTGCAAACTCCGCGAGTCGCGGGGTTCCAATTTTCAGATGACAGGTTGATTAAAATTCGACGCGTTTTTTTTTTATATTCTGTTTTATATTTTCTGTTTAAATAAAAATATTTATATAATAAAAACTTATATTTAAAAACTAAAATAAAAATAGAACTACTTTATAATTTTAAAAATATCATAAAAATAGATTTATATATATATTAAATTTTTTTTCGATTTTTTTTATGTTTTAAATAAAAATATTTAAATAAAACTTATATTTATATAAAATAAAAATAAAGAAACTTTATAAAACTTAAATATTTAACAAAATCTTAAAAAAATATATAAATTTTTGTTTTCTTTTTATATTTTTGAATAATTAAAAACGTATTTTTACAAAAGTGAATTTTAATAAAAGTAAACTATTTATTTAGCGTTGCGCTTCCGGCTTTTAAGTTTGAAAGATCCCTGGCAGCGGCGCCAAAAATACTTGATGTCAAAGCTAAGGGGTATAAAATACTATTAAATTTTACAAGAAAATACTATTAAATACGATACAATTTTACACAAGATATTTATTTATTTATAGAATGGATATACTTAAACCTTGCTACAACACTTATAGGCAGTGTACCTAATCGTACAGTAGTGTAGTTTTTAGTAAGTCCGGTTCGTTCCACAGGGAAAATCTTTTAACAAAGCTTAACGCTATATTAGTTTACTTTTATAAAAATACAAATATATATATAAGTAATATTATTATTATAAAGGGGGGTTTTTACCGTTTAATGACCGGTTTGTCGATTTTAATTCTTCAGTCGCAGTTAAAACCAAATGTAAAATATTAAATAAAAGACTTAATTTAAAGCGTAAAGTAAATAACGATAATGAAATTACGAATAATAAAAGTGCGATAAAATAAACTTGCGATAATTAAAAAGTACGATAATTAAAAGTGCAATTAAATACAATAACAATAAATAAAAGTGCTATAATTAGAAGTGCAATTAAATATGAAATAAAGGAAATTAAATATGAAATAAAAGAATTATGCTTATTTAAACTTCCGTAACCATGATGTTTGACGTGTTGATTTTAGTTTTATGCCCATGGGTTAATTGTCCTTTGTCCTGGATTATTTAATATGTCCGTCTGGTTTTTGTCCATAACACTCCATCAGTCATAAATATAAAGTGCGAGTGTCCTCGTCAAATTATCCTTATACCCGAAGTTAAATATTCCAACTAATTGGGGACTTAAACTATGACAAGATTTTAATACTTTGTTTAATAATTACACCAGGTTATCGACTGCGTGTAACCCAAGGTTTTAATACTCTCTTATCAAGTATGCCAAGTGTCCTTGTACATAATTTCACCCCTGTTTTAATAATTCTAGTGGCTATTAATCCATTCCCGTGTCCGGTTAAATGAACGATTATTCGTACATATAAATACCCCGCCCATCGTGTCCGATCGAGTGTAAATGGTTATTTATAGGGACGCCCAATTGTAAATCTTTATTTTAACATTAACAAACTATCATTTAGTTAAACAAATATAAAGCCCATTAATAGCCCATAGTCTAATTTCCACAAGTGTCGTTCTTTTGTCCAAAGCCCAATTATGGTACAAAGCCCAATTACCCAATTTTAGTAATTAGCCCAACATCATGATTACTTCGGATTAAATAAGCATAATAATAACTTAGCTACGAGACATTAAATTAAAAAGGTTGAACATAACTTACAATGATTAAAAATAGCGTAGCGTTACACGGACAGAATTTCGACTTACACCCTTACAACATTCGCTAACATACCCTTATTATTAGGATTAAAATTAAAATTAAAATTAAAATATAAATTATAAATATAAATATTACGTATAGATAGATGGATGGATATATTGGATGATAAAAATGATCAGAATTCGTTGGGTTTTATAGGGATTTTCGTATTTGGCTGCTCCGCGAGTCGCGGCATTTTTGGCCTCCATACTCCGCAACTTGCGGAGTTCGTAATTCCAGCTCACAAAGGTTTGTCTTTTAATTTGCCGACGTTTTATAAATATATTATAATATATATATTAATTTTAAGAATTAATTATATATTATATTATATTTATATACATAGTTAACTTGTAATTTTTAGTCCGTTGCGTCGAGCGTTGAGAGTTGACTCTGGTCCTGGTTCCGGATTTTCGAACGTCCTTGCGTGCAATTTAATATCTTGTACTTTGTGTTTTGAATCTTATACTCTTGTAATTTTGAGACGTTTCTTATCAATAATTGGAACCTCTTTGATTGTATTTTGTACTTTTGAGCTTTTTGGTCGTTTGCGTCTTCAATTCGTCGAATCTGTCTTTTGTCTTCACCTTTTAATATTTAAACGAATATCACTTGTAAATAGAACAATTGCAACTAAAAGCTTGTCTTTCTTGGGGAATAATGCTATGAAATATATGTTCGTTTTTAACATTATCAATGGTGGTCTCAACATCGGAAGTCTTAAAGCATTTAACCTTGCTCTTATTCATAAATGGAGATGGCGGTACTTGGAGAATCCGGATGATATGTGGGTGTCGATCATCAAGTCCATCCACAGGAATTTTTTTAAATCTACATCTATTCATAGATCGACAGTTTGGTCTAACATTGTTGAGTCTTGTTCCAAGATGGTTTCCGAAGGTGATCTTCCTGTTGATATGTTTCGTATGAAGGTGGGTGATGGAACAAAGATTCGGTTTTGGCACGATTTATGGTGTGGTAACTCCACACTAGTTTCAAGATTCAATCGTTTATATCTCTTAGATTCAAATAAGGATAGCACGATTGCTGATAAGTGTCGGGATGGTGTTTGGCATTGGACTTGGTCGAGGGATAATATTGGAAGTCGTAACGAAATGTTGTTTAATTCTTTGACTGAGGAGATCGGTACTTGTATTCTTCATGATCGTCCTGATGCAGGGTCCTGCACTTTGTCTTCAGATGGTAATTATAC
Source organism: Rutidosis leptorrhynchoides (assembly GCF_046630445.1). NCBI lineage: Eukaryota > Viridiplantae > Streptophyta > Magnoliopsida > Asterales > Asteraceae > Rutidosis > Rutidosis leptorrhynchoides. The sequence goes on from NC_092342.1 coordinate 104,353,833, forward strand.
GGTTAAAAGTACACGAGATTACTTGGATAAAAGAATGTTACCCTCATCAAATGTCACCTCGGTTTGGTTTAAATTCCTCCCGCGTAAAGTTAATGTCTTTTTATGGCGTTTAAAGCTAGACTCTCTACCGGCTCGTTGAAATCTCTCCGCAAAAGGTATTGAGATCAATGCAATTGTGTGCCCGGTTTACTCTAACGGGGTCGAGTCTCGTGATCACTTGTTTTTTGATTGTGAGATGGCTTTAGATTTATGGCACAAGATCCGAATTCGGCTCGATTGTGATGTGCCTTGTTTTTCTTCTTGGGATTCATTCATGGCTTGGATCGAAGGCGTTCGTTTACAAGTTTTGTCTAAGAATCGGATCATTGCGGTGGTGGTATCTATGTTGTGGGCTATTTGGCGTTTCCGGAACGGAATTGTGTTTTCTAATGCTTTTTGTAGTAAAAGTAGTCTTTTTGATGTAATTAGATTACTTACTTTCCGTTGGATTAAAAATAGAGGCCATTTAGTTTCAAATTGGAACTGATGGCTATCTATGCCTTTGTAATTATCCCTTAGCGCTTTGTTAGGGATCGTTTATTTATAATATATGTTTCTTTGGCCGTTAAAAAAAAACATGTAACAAACTCGTGCGCCAGGCCATCCGGCGACCTATGAACTTGTGTTGTATGTTACAACTATTAGTATACATGTAGTTACAAAATACATTTTTTTGCCAATTAAAAAGCCATTCCCGAGTTTCAAACTGGCGACCACACGGAAAGCAACCCACGCGGCAAACCACCCGGGCTACGCATGCATTTATGTTATATGCTACAGCTATTAGTATATATCAGTGTTGTAAATCTCCCGAGATATTCCCCGAGATCTCGTTTTTAGAAGGCAAACGAGACGAAATGTTCATCTCCCGAGATTTCTCGGTCAACGGGGTCAAACTTAGTTAAAGCAACGATTTCTCGAATTTTCTTGCTAATTTGTAAGATTTTCTTGTAAAATTCGTAATTTCTAAGATTTTTTCACTCATTTCTCGGATATTTTTGTAAAATCTCGTTAAAACGTATATAAATATACATATATTTATGTTTTTATGTATATTTTTAATAAAAAACAATAAAGTCAAGTAAGTCAACGTCCGAGATCTCCCCGAGATTATTCCGAGATACCGAGATTTTCCTAAAAAAGTCCAAACGAAATCTCCCCGAATTCTCCAACCTTGGTATATATCTACTCTAAAATAACCTTTTACTGTTCATGATTTGGTCTCTAATGATATATAGTTAAATGTTATATGTTACAACTATTAGTATATTTGTAGTTACAAAATACGTTTTCTTCGCCGGTTAAAAAGCCATTCATGAGTTTCAAACTGGCGACCACACGGTAGGCAGCCCATGCGCCAAACCGCGCCAAACCACCCGGCTACGCATGCATTTGTGTTATATGCTACATCTATTAGTATATATCTACTCGAAAATGATTTATTGACGACCTGACTGTCGCATCGCGCCTAAATTGAACTTCAGATAGGTTTAAAACCCATGAAAATTTGATTCTACCATTTTCATGATGTCTAACTCTCTTTTTTAAACCTGCTTATTGGTCAGAGGTCCATCCGAAAGCAATCTCTCTATCCATATAACATTGAAAAGGATGACGTTTTCTACTTTTGGGGTATTTCACTCTGAGTGGAGAAATGACTTCTCTTTATTCTAGGATAAGGGAAGGATTATTTATATCTTACCTCCTTCATACCCCACTCACGTAGGATTGAGTTTTGTCGTTGTTGTAAATATATATGAGATGTTGTACATGAATTCATGGTATGATGTTCCATTAAGCATTATCTATGAGATGCCATTTGTACGTGCATTCATGTTCCTAAATATCAACTACATGATTCAATCACTTGCATTAATTCAAGACGAGTAAATCAAGTACAATGTTTATAAAGTTGATCTACTTGCGTTTTATATAGCACATTCAACTATTAGGAGTATAATATTGGTAGCCGTCTTCCGTGCACTACAATTCGCATCATCTTTCACGTACACACACTCAACTATATAACACTATTTGTGATTTACACCGAGTTAATAATTGAACTACACTTTTCTAACATTAGTGAAACATTGGTCCAACAATCGCTTTATGGTCCTTGACTAGACATCAACACGTACATTAACATGGTTTTTATCTACCCCTACATCACATTCACATTCATGTTCAGGGGCGGAACAAAGAAGGGGAGGGTGGGCGGATTTGCAATTTTCAGTGCAAAGTTTTTTGTTTTTTCGATTTTGACTCCGGTGGAATTTTTCTTTTTTGCCCCAAACCTTCCATATTCTGTCCCAAAACCTCCATATTTTGACCAAAACCTTTGTATTTTGCTAAAAAAAAACCTCCAAAATTTGTTCAGAAAACTTTATATTTTACCCCAAAACCTCCATATTTTGCCAAAAAAATCCCTACATTTTAAAAATAAAATTCGCCTTCGGTAAAAAAAATTCCTGAGTCCGCCACTGTATCATGTTGCATGATCTAAATATTGAATAAACACAAATAAATGGTCATACAGACTCTAGTGATCTATACAAATCGTACATGCATGGTTAGTTAATATGTGCTCATACAAATCGTACATGCATGGTTAGTTAATATGTGCTCAAAATGGTACCAACATGAACGATAAATCAATTCTCAAAGAGCATATCGGTGACGAACAAACTGAAAAATAAAGTGAAGTTTACTTTCACTACTACAAAAAAGGGCTTTGCAAACCTGTTTTTTGGGCTTCCAAACCGGTTTTATAACCGGTTTGTATCCATAGGGGTGTGTAAAGTCCACACCGGTTTTAAAACAGGTTTGCAAACTCCACTTTCGGGACCGGTTATTTATAAAAAACCGGTTTGGATTCTAAATTTTTTAAAAAAAAAAATATTATACAACTAATCTTCATCTTCATCTTCATCGTACGCTAATAATCTTCATCTTCGCTAATCTTCATCTTTTCGCTAATCGATCTTCATCTTTTCGCTAATCGATCTTCATCTTCATCCTTTAATTAGCTAATACAAAGAACGTACACCAGATCTGGACTTTAAAACAAATAAAAATACACGAATCGAAAACAGATAAGCAAATTAAAACAAATAGACTTTAGAAATCGAACCTGTTTACGAATAGAATCGAATCTGTTTACAAATAAGTAAAATAAAACAACGATGGCTAATAAAAATCGAACCTGTTTACGATGGCTAATAAAAATCGAATCAAACCTGTTTACGATGTATGATGATGGCTAATAAAAATCGATGAACTTGAATGAATTAATCGAAACTGTTTACAGCTTTATTTAACTCGATCAATTGAAAGAATGGAATACGGAACTTTTCAAGATAGGAATATTAATAGATAATGGGAAACAACTTAAACTTTTCAAGATAAGGAATAGCTTTCAACTTTTCAACTTAACTTTTCAAAGACATAATAATAGAGAATGGGAAACAGCTGGCCATTAATTGGTTTCAATTACTTTAAGTTTAAGTTTTTCAATTCATTCGTACCAACCCGCGCCTTAAAAGGGAGAAGGGAGACCGGTTTTAAAAAAATAACCGGTTTGTAAAGTTGGAACCGGTTTTTTGAAAAAAACGGTTTAGAAAATATGCTTTCGGAACCGGTTTCTATCAAAAACCGGTCTCCCATTTCCGTGTAAAAAAAAAACCTGTCTCGATTACCCTTTGGAACCGGTTTTTTATTTATGATTTAAAAAGAGGTTTGGAAAAGGGGTTTGCATTATCAAATTTGTAGTAGTGTTTGTACCTATATGTCCTGTACGTTATATATACATATATATATATATATATATATATATATATATATATATATATATATATATATATATATATATATATATATATATATATATATATATATATATTTCAAGCAGCGATTGAGATCACCCGAGGGGGACTAAACCACCCGTTGCAATCATCTCTCGTTTCGACTATGCCGATGCAACGATAATAACTCCGCCCCCATCAAATTTTATTAAGTATTACTCATAGTGATCACCAGTGTTGTAAAAGTCGGCCGACGTGGCCGACGCGTCGGCCAATGCGTCGTTTTTATGGGTTCACCATCCCGTTTTTTCTGAAAACGACTCAAAAGACGGTCAGAGCTAAAAGTTCGGTCAAAGTCTGTCAAAGACGGTCAAAAACGGTCAAAGTCAGTCAAATTTTCGACAAGATCTGATATATTTTAAAATTAGGGTTTGTTTTCATTTTTTGGGCCGCTCTTTTCTCTACGTCCTTACTAATTATGTACTCGGTAACATTAATTGAGTTTGAAATTTGATTGTTTTTAAATTCGAGTTCTCATTTAAGAAATTTATGTTACATAATCAACTATTTTATATATATATAAATATATATTTAAGAAATTATTAATAAAGTCAACGTTGGTCAACGACCGATGCGTCCCCGACGCGTCCCCCGACTCGGCCGACGCGTCCTTTTTAGGTCTCGACCGATGCGTCCCCGACTCGCGACTTTTACAACCTTGGTGATCACAGATTATGCCCTTTTGACTCTAGACTCTAAATAAATAAAATCTATTGAGAAATCCAAAATCATAATTAGAGAGACAGTCATAAACAATATTGAGACATTATGGATTGATAATCGAATTATTCCCTCCATATAGAAAGTACTGACTCCTCCCATCTACGAAGATGAGTCAGGAGAAAAAGCATAACTCCCCAGTCTCATAAGATATACAATGTGTGTATTCAAATAAAAAAAATTCTCTTAGTTCAAAACGATCAATATGTAGAATCGAAACAATCAAAGACTGTAGTCAATGATCAGTTGTGCACATCCTTTGTGGTTGGTCAACTTAGAGTGAAAGCATATGCGAAAGCATACGAACATAAACTTTGTTATTGACTTCTTCGTATGATTAGTTTATTGAGTCATTAGGGTAACTTTAATTCACCCATGCCATAAATGAGAGTGACAAGCCGTTCGTGAAATTATATTTTACATCTTAAGTAGAGTTTAAGGTCAATGTTGTTAGATAATATGTAACGCCCTAAGCTCATAATACATATTGGATTTGGGCCATATTAAAAAGGTAATTTAACCACGATCATAATCTTCTGATACCATGCTATAGAATAGAACCCGTCAATATTATTAATAATAGTAAACGCTATTTATAGAGGCCGTGACCATAAACCTAATCAAACCCTAATGACCCTAAGCCCATAATACATATTGGACTTGACCTTACATATTACTCCCTCCGTGACCATCTTAAGTCCGTTGGAACGCCAAAAGAGGACCCGAGTTTACTTGGGAAAGGCAAGATCAAATGCAAAGGAAATACCCTCATCTATTCCCGGTTCCGGAAACGCAAGATTTCGAGGAAGAAACAACGACTACTACGCCTACTTAAATTTCGGGACGAAATTTCTTTTAAGGAGTAGGTAATGTAACATCCCACCTTTTTCCGTTTACTTTTCCGTTTAATTATTTAAAGTCCGTTATATGATTATAACATCCCTCGTTAATACGCGTTTTAAAATATCTCGTTTAGGTAATTCACGCACCCGCAACCGAACTCGAGGGACTAGTTTCGCCAAGGGAGCAAAGATGTGACTAGTCAACACCCTCCTCCCTTTTTTTTCATTTTCATTTCTCTTTTCTTTCACTACTTCCATATTTTTTCAATTATCCATTTCCAAGATTCATCATCTAAATCACATCTAGCAAGTTTTAATCAAAACAAATTACATATTTGGAATCCTTGCAACTTCCTCTTCGATTCCATACCGATTTCATTACATTTTGGGTAACTTTCTAAAATCACTAGATTTTGTGTTCTTGATGTTTTTAACTTATAAAGTTGTTAATTAGTGTCTACGGCTCAAGTCTAACATGAATATATGACTTATATGTTCGATCTTGTTATTTTTGATAACTAGCATGAACTTGAAAGTTTGGTGTGTTTGATTGATGATTTGGTTGCTTAAATGTTGTTAAATGTTATAAATGCATGTATTAAATGTGTTCCTAACATCACTAGCTTCAATTTGATATGTAGGTTGCTTTAGAAAACTCCATAAACTTGATTAGTGATTTTGGTGAATTTGGGTTAGGGTTTTGATGAACTTTAAATGCATTTTTGATGTATTGAATGCCATGAATTGTTGTTGGTAAGTGGTTAGTTAGATTGTATGTTTGATTACCTATGAAACGGCGTGTCATATGTATGCATTTAATTCCCGAATCATAAATGTGCATTTATGAATTTGAATCATTTATGGTGTGCATTGATTGATCATTTAACTTGGAAAGTCGATTGTTGTAAATGATGTTTTTGGTTGGTGAAATGTATTTAGTTGTGTTCTTTGTCAAATTACCTTTCTAACGATATAAGATACGAGTTCTAAGTGTTTGCGGTTTGTGATTTATGCTTGAAAGAGTTTTGATTTGAGACTTGGACATTTGAGACTGACCAGGTACCAGCACACGTTAAATGCCGCGGCGCGGCAGTCTTGGGTCGCGGCGCGACCTAAGGCGTGTCCAGGTTCTGACCTACATGGTCAAAATTCGAAAAATGTTTGCTATGCTACGCACCTCCGATTCACATGTAACTTGTTCTAACATGCTTAAATATGAATAAAAACCTCAGAAAAATAGTTCGGGACCCGACCCGAACGTATTGAGTTTTCCGTTGACTTTGACCGACCAAAGTTTGACTTTTTGTCAAACTTAACCAAATGATTATGCAATCTTTCTAACTTGTTTCTATACTTATATCTTGCATGAAACTTGGACAATTTGATTCACATGCTACATAATCGAGTCTTAACGAGCCATAGGACTAATTGAACATCTTTGGCCTATCGCGTTTACCGTTATTGATACGACCTATTTGTTTATGTCAAGACTAGCATTGTCCTTTGCACACGTTACTTTGTGAAGTACTTTTCATACGTGCACTCAAGGTGAGATCATAGTCCCATATTTCAAACAACTTTTATACTTTAAACTATGGGATGAGAAACATATACGTATCATGCTTTTACACTTTGAACACAAGTACGAAAATGAACATTCCACGTACGGGTTTGAACAAAAATCCTCAATTCAATTATCATTAGTTACACTTGCAGGGTGTAAATGAGAACTTATATTATGTGATCACATGGGCTTGACGAGCCTCATTCGGACGGTTCGCTACCGTTAGCGGATGAAATATATTTTCGAGTCTAGTGTATGTTCTAACACTACACAAAGGGTGCAAAACAGTTAAGTTTGATAATTGGGTGCCCGCGAAACAAATAACAACTTTGGAATGCAAATGATTTTGATAATCATATTATATTAAATCTTGTGGTTCAAATGCAACGTTTACTAAAACACCTATGATTTCACCAACGTTTTTCGTTGACAGTTTTCTATATGTTTTCTCAGGTCCTTGAATGCTACTTGATACATGCTTCCGCACTCTTTTTGATACTTGCTTGGATGTCGAGTATACATGCATAGTTGGAGCGTATTTTGACAACTTTTAAATTGTGTCGCATAGGTTTCATTCGTACGTTAAACTTTGTAATGTAACTAGTCTTTGAACTACTTTTTTAAACTTGAAACATCCTTTTACTTATGAAATGAATGCGACATATTTTGGTCAAACGTCATGTTAAAGACTTATGACCACGTAACGGGACCTAAGTAGTCGGTGCCATCAAACATGATTTGGTCGGGTCGCTACAGATGGTATCAGAGTGTTGGTTGTAGGGATTTAGAGTTCATTGGTGTCAACCCCGAGTCGTAGGGTACATTAGTGAGTCCAGACTACAACCGGCATATAGACTTGAAGTAGGAATTACTTGACTACTTGTGCATTTATACTCAAACGTTTCCACTCATATCTACTCTTATTTCATCTTAATCTCACGTTGTTTAATTTGATTGACACGCCACCTTGACTTAGTGAAATAATGTCGAATGCACATATGAATTAGGGTAATATAATTTCCGGGATTATATTACGGTGACTCATATGAACGTTCCGACATTATGGCATAAAGAATTTAACGCGAGTCAAGGAAAAATTTTCTCTATCTTTATTCCATATCATGATTAGTATTATTGAAAATACTAATCAACGGTATTCTTGTGTTTTGAAGGAACAATGCCTCCTCGTCGTGTGCCACACCATGAGACTTTCGAACAAGCTCTACAACGAATGATAGCCACCGCCATGGATGCGGCCATGGCTGGTCACTCCTCTAACAACAACAATAACAACAATAATAACAACCACAACAACAACAACAATCAAGGGGTCGGTAACTCAAGCGAAGGGTGCTCCTATAAAGCTTTCATGGGGTGCAAACCTCATACTTTTGATGGGACCGGGGGACCGGTTGTACTCACTCGATGGTTCGAACAAACGGAAGTTGTTTTTAGCATAATCGGTTGTCGGGATCAAGATAAAGTCAAATATTCCACCCACACCTTTGCCGGTATCGCCCTCACGTGGTGGAACACGTATATACAATCGGTGGGTACCGATGAAGCTCACGCCCTCTCTTGGGCCGATTTAAGGGAAAGGTTGATCGTCGAATTTTTCCCTCGTGAAGAAACCCGAAAGCTCGAACAAGAGCTAAGAACTTTAAAGGCGGTCGGAAACGATCTCAAGGCCTACAATCAACGATTCGCCGAGCTATCCTTGATGTGTCCCAACCTCGTAAACCCCAAATCTCAAAGGGTTGAACTCTATATGGATGGTCTTCCAAAGAGCATCAAACAAGGAGTGATGTCATCCAAACCCGCTAACTTACAACAAGCCTTAAACATGGCCCGCCAATTGATCGAAACGGTTGAAGAAATCTTAGTTCCGGTGCCTAAGGCCGAGGAAAAATCGGGTGGCAACAAAAGAAAATGGGAAGCCCCCCAATCAAGCAACAACTACAACAACAATTTCACCAAAAAGCCTTTCACCTCCGACGCCAAGAAAAGTTATGGCGGAAATAAACCCTTTTGCAACAAATACCACAAACACCACAATGGTGAATGTAGCAATCTATTTTACCACCGGTGCCAAAGGGGTGGCCATGTAGCCAACGATTGTAGAAGTGCCGCCCCCGTCACTCAAAAGGTGCCCAATACACCAAAACCGGGTACTTGTTATGAATGTGGCCAAACGGGTCATTTTAGAAATGCATGTCCGAAGAAGAAATCCAACCCCAACACACGCGGCCGAGCTTTCAACATCAACACCGAGGAAGCTCGAGATGACAATGAATTAGTCACGGGTACGTTTCTCCTCAACAACACTTATGTTACTTGTTTATTCGATTCGGGTGCCGATAAGAATTTTGTATCCAAGACTTTGACTCATTCTTTTAGCACTCCACCACTTCCACTAGACACCACTTATACCATTGAAGTGGCCAACGGGAAACTATTGAGTGCCGACACATATTACCGGGGGTATACGTTAAACATTTTGGGTAATGAGTTTGAAATTGACTTGATACCCATGGAACTAGGAAGCTTCGATGTAATAATCAGCATGAATTGGCTAGCCAAAACGAAATCTCACATCCTTTGTGATCTTAACGCAATCCGAATTCCTATCGAGAACGGCGAACCTTTGATCGTCTATGGCGATAAGATTTGCATCGGACTCAACCTCGTTTCATGCATTAAAGTTAGAAAAATACTCCGTAAGAGTTGTTTTGCGATCCTTGCTCACGTTAAGAAAGTCGAGTCCGATGAGAAGCACATCGATGATGTGCCAATTGTTAGTGACTATTCCGATGTATTTCCCGACGAATTTTCGGGTCTTCCACCTCATCGACCGATTGAATTCCAAATCGATCTTATTCCGGGAGCCGCACCCATAGCACGTGCACCATATAGACTCGCTCCATCCGAAATGCAAGAATTGCAAAGTCAAATCTAAGAACTACTTGATCGTGGTTTTATCCAACCTAGCCATTCACCTTGGGACGCTCCGATTTTGTTTGTTAAAAAGAAAGACGGATCCCTACGAATGTGCATTGATTATCGTGAACTAAACAAATTGACGGTTAAGAACCGATATCCTCTTCCTCACATTGATGACCTCTTTGATCAACTACAAGGGTCTTGTGTATATTCGAAAATCGATCTTCGATCGGGTTATCATCAATTAAGGGTTAAGGGGGAAGATGTCTCCAAAACCGCTTTTCGAACTCGTTATGGTAGTTATGAATTCCTTGTCATGCCATTTGGTCTCACTAACGCACCGGCGATGTTCATGGATCTTATGAACCGCGTGTGCAAACCGTATCTTGACAAATTCGTTATCGTGTTCATCGATGATATTTTGGTTTATTCTAAAAGCGAAGAAGAACACGAGGAACACCTCTGACTTGTGCTTGAACTTTTAAGACAAGAACGACTCTATGTCAAGTTCTCCAAGTGTGAATTTTGGTTGAAGGAAGTTCAATTTATTGGTCATGTTGTAAGTGACCAAGGTATTAAAGTCGATCCATCAAAAATTGAAGCCATTAGTAAATGGGAGACTCCTACTACTCCTACTCACATTCGTCAATTCTTGGGTCTCGCCGGATACTATCGTAGATTCATCAAAGATTTCTCTTTGGTCGCTCGTCCTCTAACCGCGTTAACTCATAAGGGAAGAAAATTCGCTTGGGCAACTGAACAAGAATCCACATTTCAAATCTTGAAAACGAAGCTAACCACCGCTCCGATCTTGTCACTTCCCGAAGGCAACGATGATTTTGTTGTGTATTGCGACGCCTCGACACATGGTTTTGGGTGTGTGTTGATGCAACGAACGAAAGTCATTTCTTATGCTTCTCGACAACTCAAAATTTATGAACGAAACTACACGACACATGATCTCGAACTCGGAGCCGTTGTCTTTGCACTTAAAATGTGGAGACACTATCTTTATGGAACCAAGAGTACCATCTTCACCGATCACAAAAGTCTCCAACACATCTTCGACCAAAAGCAACTAAACATGAGACAACGAAGGTGGATTGAAACCTTAAACAATTACGATTGCGAGCTTCGTTACCATCCCGGGAAGGCAAACGTAGTAGCCGATGCCTTAAGTCGAAAAGAAAGAGCGGTGCCTCTTCGTGTCCGAGCTTTAAACATCACCATCCACACCAACCTTAATAGCCAAATTCGGGTAGCCCAAGATGAGGCTCTCAAGGATGAAAACGTTTCACACGAGCTCTTGAACATTCTCGTCTCTCGATTCAAAATTAGGGAGACCGGACTCCGATATTTCGCCGGAAGGATTTGGGTGCCTAGATATGGGGACCTACGAATCCTTATTTTAGATGAAGCCCATAAGTCACGATACTCGATTCACCCCGGTGCCCATAAGATGTACTACGACCTTAAAGAACAATATTGGTGGCCGAACATCAAAAGGGACGTAGCTACTTATGTTGCCAAGTGTTTGACATGTTCCAAAGTCAAAGCCGAACACCAAAGACCGTCCGGGTTACTTCAACAACCCGAAATCCCGCAATGGAAGTGGGAAAGAATAATGATGGGCTTCATCACCAAGTTACCAAAGACAACGGGCGGTTATGATACCATTTGGGTTATTGTTGATCGTCTCACCAAATTCGCACACTTTCTCGCTATGAAAGAAACCGACAAAATGGAGAAACTTGCACAACTTTACATTAAGGAGATCGTAGCCCGACACGGTGTACCTTTATCGATTATCTCTGACCGAGATGGCTGTTTTGTTCCTAGATTTTGGCGTACCTTGCAAGAAGCGTTGGGAACGCGTTTAGACATGAGCACCGCATATCACCCTCAAACTGATGGACAAAGCGAACGCACAATTCAAACCTTGGAGGACATGTTACGAGCTTGCGTGGTTGATTTTGGAAAAGCTTGGGACAAGCACTTACCTCTCGCCGAGTTCTCTTACAACAATAGTTATCACGCGAGTATTAAAGCCGCACCTTTTGAAGCGCTATATGGCCGAAAATGTCATTCACCTCTTTGTTGGGCCGAGGTAGGCGACGTGCAAATCACCGGACCTGAACTCATTCACGAAACCACCGAGAAGATCGTACAAATCCGAGATAGGCTTCGGACGGCCCGGAGTCGTCAAAAGTGCTACACCGACAAAAGAAGCAACGACCTCAAATTTCAAGTCGGTGACCGAGTAATGTTAAAAGTTGCACCTTGGAAAGGTGTAATCCGTTTTGGGAAACGCGGAAAGCTAAATCCGCGGTATATTGGTCCTTTCGAAATCTTGAAGCGTATTGGAACCGTTGCTTATCGTTTAGATCTTTCGCCTCAATTGAACTCCGTTCATCCTACCTTCCACGTATCTAACTTGAAAAAGTGTCTTGCCGAACCCTATATCGTCATTCCTCTCGAGGAACTGATGTCAAAGCTAAGGGGTATAAAATACTATTGAAGTTTACAAGGAAATACTATTAAATACGATACAATTTTACACAAGATATTTATTTATTTAGAGAATGGATATACTTAAACCTTGCTACAACACTTATAGGCAGTGTACCTAATCGTACAGTTGTGTAGTTTTTAGTAAGTCCGGTTCGTTCCACAGGGAAATCTTTAAACAAAGCTTAACGCTATATTAGTTTACTTTTATAAAAATACAAATATATATATAAGTAATATTATTATTATAAAGGGAGGTTTTTACCGTTTAATGACCGGTTTGTCGATTTTAAAACTTTAGTCGCAGTTAAAACCAAATGTAAAATATTAAATAAATAAAAGACTTAATTTAAAGCGTAAAGTAAATAACGATAATGAAATTGCGAATAATAAAAGTGCGATTAAATAACAATAAATAAAAGTGCGATAATTAGAAGTGCAATTAAATATAAAATAAAGGAAATTAAATATGAAATAAAAGAATTATGCTTATTTAAACTTCCGTAATCATGATGTTTGACGTGTTGATTTTAGTTTTATGCCCATGGGTTAATTGTCCTTTGTCCTGGATTATTTAATATGTCCGTCTGGTTTTTGTCCATAATAGTCCATCAGTCATAAATATAAAGTGCGAGTGTCCTCGTCAAATAATTATTATACCCGAAGTTAAATATTTCAACTAATTGGGGATTCGAATTGTAACAAGGTTTTAATACTTTGTTTAATGAATACACCAGGTTATCGACTGCGTGTAAACCAAGGTTTTACTACTTTGTTAACAATTACACCAATTACCCTTGAATGTAATTTCACCCCTGTTTTAATTATTCTAGTGGCTATTAATCCATTCCCGTGTCCGGTTAAATGAACGATTATTCGTACATATAAATACCCCGCCCATCGTGTCCGATCGAGTGTATATGGTAATTTATAAGGACGTCCAATTGTAAATCTTTATATTCACATTAACAAACTATCATTTAGTTAAACAAATATAAAGCCCATTAATAGTCCATAGTCTAATTTCCACAAGTGTCGTTCTTTTGTCCAAACCCCAATTATGGTACAAAGCCCAATTACCCAATTTTAGTAATTAGCCCAACATCATGATTACTTCGTTTTAAATAAGCATAATAATAACTTAGCTACGAGACATTAATGTAAAAAGGTTGAACATAACTTACAATGATTAAAAATAGCGTAGCGTTACACGGACAGAATTTCGACTTACACCCTTACAACATTCGCTAACATACCCTTATTATTAGAATTATAATTAAAATATAAATATAAATTATAAATATAATTATAAATTTTACGTATGAATGAGGAAGAAAAAGATGATGAAAATGATCAGATTTCGGTTTGCTTTATAGGGAGTTTTTCATTTTGGGGCTCCGCGACTCGCGGTGAAATCCTCTTCAAACTCCGCGAGTCGCGGAGAATGAATTTACAGCTCACACCCTTGGAGTCTTTCTCTGCCGACGGTTTTTATTTATAAATATAATATATATATAATTAATATAATTAATTATATATTATATTATATTTATATATCTAGTTAACTTGTAATTTTTAGTCCGTTGTGTCGAGCGTTGAGAGTTGACTCTGGTCCCGGTTCCGGATTTTCGAACGTCCTTGCGTACAATTTAATATCTTGTACTTTGCGTTTTGAATCTTTTACTCTTGTAATTTCGAGACGTTTCTTATCAATAATTGGAACCTTTTTGATTGTCTTTTGTACTTTTGAGCTTTTTGGTCGTTTGCGTCTTCAATTCGTCAAATCTGTCTTTTGTCTTCACCTTTTATTATTTAAACGAATATCACTTGTAAATAGAACAATTGCAACTAAAAGCTTGTCTTTCTTGAGAAATAATGCTATGAAATATATGTTCGTTTTTAGCATTATCAAATATTCCCACATTTGAGCGTTGCTTGTCCTCAAGCAATATCGTCTTGAAATACTAGAATCACTTCTTTATTCTTCACACTTTGTACATCAGTGATTTCTATACGGCGGTATAAACAATGGTATTAACGATATGGTTTACAGTCCCACATGACTATAAAAATTTAGATCCATTAAGGAAATTGGATCTTTATGAAAACATTTGATCTTTTGAAAATCTAGTTTTTACCCTAGATAAGTTTTCCGGAATAACCCTTTACCGGTGTTTGCAAAATATTTTTGTGGGTTTGGTGGGTTTTAGATTTGAAAATTTTAGCTCAAAACTTATGGTTTTGTGTCACCCACTTGCTAACCTTGTATTTGGAAAGCAACACGTCCAGTTCACTTGTCCCGTATATTACCTTTCGGTAAACTACCGTCCGGTTGTAAAGGAAAGCGTTGAACAAGCAACTGTTAAGGCTATGTCCCCTGACATGCTTTTAATTATGGTTTATAACGTGTCGGACGCAATTACTATCCTTGGTATGAGCAATAGTAAAGCTCACCCTTATAATTTTTCGGTATGGCACAAGGTCCTGTCTTAGACCACTATGCAACCACCGTTCTTACGGTTGACACCCGATTTAGTTCAGGTGACCTAATGAATTCCAGGTGAATTCCTAGGATTTTACGTTCAATGGTAATGAACGCATTGAAAATAGGGTTTTCAGAAAACACATCGGTTTGTAATTTTGATCAAAATATTTTCTCGTTCAAGCTCGAGTTTAGATATCATTGAATTCCATGAGTTTGTAATTCTCAATCTTTAAGGTCAATCTCAAGGATTGAGTAATATCAGTCTTAAAAGCTGATTTTTAATCTTTAAGGAGATTATCCTTTCTGGGGATCTGATTCATTAGTCTTGTCCAGCTAATTTGCATGGTGCCCCCCCATTGTACGAGATAAATCCTTCTCATGGTTAGGATAAATCTGACCACTTGACGACCCTGTTTAATGCTGAGGTCCGTGGATTTCCTGCTGATTTTAGTGATGACTTTTCTAGATTTTTCGTCAACCTACAGCTGGTCTGGACGACAACTTCATGACCTAAATCAAGAAGCGCGTGTCTTTTTCGGAAGACTTTACTTCCTTTTAATGATGGAATTGATTCATCGTGTAGATCCATCTCTTCTTTTCTTTCATCAGGTAAAACAGTTTAGTTTAGTCCAAAGCAAAAGTATTTTCAGTTATTTGTTACAGATATATGTGACATATGTTTAAGATAACTTGGTAAATTTTCCCACACTTGGCTTTTATTTTCCTTTTTATCGTCCTCTATTCCATTTTAAATGAATTTTAACATTTTAGTTTGTTTCTCAATTTATGTCCTTTCCGAGGTAACAATAATTTCGGTGTTAAAACCTAGTTTTATCGCTCATAAATATGTATAAACATGATTTTGAATTCAGTTAATTGAAAATTTTGAAAAATTTTACTAGAATTGGGTAGTCAGTATATAAGACTAGGGCTGTTCTTTTTTATCAGAGAGCACTAGATTCTAATACAACTACTGCTTTACTAGTATTTTTAATGGTAACCAAGTGTTTAAGATAAAAATTTTAAAATCCGGAAGAATTTAACCCCTTCCCACACTTAAGATCTTGCAATGCCCTCATTTGCAAGAAATCAGTAACAATTTAAATTATTGAGGGTGATTTGTGTGAAAATGATTAAATTTTTATCAAAGTTTCCAAATATATTGGCGTTTGTTTGCTGAATGATAAATGGTGCACATCATTTGTTCATTCCGTCTTGTTGTTATTTCACATATATTTTGCATCTTGTCGTCAAAATTAGTTGCTTTTGCTGAACTTAATGCCAGTCTTTGAAAATGCGTTGTTTTACCCTGTTGTGTACATAAGATAAACTGTAAACATATATACATATTTTTGAAGTTTGGTATATTACCCCACATTCAAAAATTATTAAAATCTAAGAATAAAAGTTAGATAATTATAAAAATAATTACAATATTAACAAAAGTATTAAACGTATCAATAACTACAAATTACAAAATAAAAAAAAAATAATAAGTACACTAAGGATGATATTGGTACCAATAGGGGTTCCAGGCATAACCATAGGTGCTATAGAATGCTTTGGCAGGGTCATACGTAGGATACGGTGGCTGCATCTCTATAGACCAGGGAGGGAAGATGGGTTTCGGTGTAGGAATATAGTTTCTACCTATATGTTGGCAATGAGCTATGATTTGGTTCTGATGAACTTGCCAATCTTCAAATGCTCTCTGTCTAGCATTTTCGTATTCCTGAGAAGCTATAAACCTTTGCATTTCTTGCATCTCATTCCCCCCTCCTACATTACCTTGCTGTTGATTTCTCTCCACCTGTGGATGTCTACCATGGTATCGTACTGCGGCGTTATTTCGCCTCTTCAAAACTTTCGCACCATGGTATACATTTAAACCTATAGTATCGCGGGGTTCTGGTTCTTCTACTAATAATCCCCCCCGACTTATATCCACACCGAGATATTCACCAATCAAAGTAATAAAAATACCACCTCCTATTATGCTATGCGGTCGCATCCCCCGAACCATAGCTGATAAATAATAACCCACACAATATGGTATACTTACAGCGCTTTGTGGGTCTCGAATACACATATGGTAAAACAAATCCTGTTCATTTACTTTTTCCTTGTTCTTACCCCTTTGTGTAATCGAATTAGCTAAAAACCTATGTATCACTCTTAATTCGGCTCTATCTATATCCAAATAAGAGTAATTTCCCCCTTTGAAACGGTGATGGCTTGTCATTTGACTCCACACACCGTGTGTATCAAAATTTTCATCTATCTTTCTACCGTTTAGTATCAATCCTCTACAATCGGCAGACGCTAACTCCTCAGGCGTATATATACGTAAAGCCTGAGCCATGTCCAGTAAAGACATGTGGCGCATCGAACCGCCTAACAAAAATCTAATAAAAGAACGATCGGTTAAACTAGCTACCCGATCATTCAACTCTATACTACATAACAATTCTTCACACCATACTTTATATACAGGTCTATGCATGGTGAATAAACGTGCCCAGTCATTAAAAGAAGAATTACCATACCTCTGTACAAGTAATTCCCTAATTGGCCCGGCCAATTCTTCAGCTTCTAAGGGTCCCCATTCTATGACCCTCGGTACCTCAACAACCTTAGAATGAAGAGTATGCAAACCCCTTTGATATTTTGGATAATCTATCCAAAGTCTGTCAAATCTCAGGTTCGGGTGCAACTCTTCCAAGTGCATATCGGAAAAGGTCATGACTGGATGAGGTATATCCTGCTTGTAGTAGTTATCCACCTCCTGTTGTTCCAAATTCTCAGCAGGAGCATTGCGGGCTTGGGATGAAGATTCACCCCTTTCATTCTGCAAAACACATCAAACACAATTTTTGTGCATCCAAATATGCATTAGTGTCAGCAAAAATCATCAATCAAAATAATTACAATGACATTATCAATTTATATCAAACTTAAGCTCATTTTCACATTTTTATCAAATCTACACTTTTTCAAATAAGCATATACGAAAATGTTCGCCAAGTTCATAAGCATTCAACTCAAATAACATGTCAAAATAATCATTACTAGCAATTAAACAAGTCTCAAATGGCATTATCCTTCAAAAATCAAGTTCATGAATTTTAGATTTGAAAAAGTCCACTTTAATTCTCAAAATCATGTTTAGGATCAAAGTTTGGATCATTTAACTACCTAAACATGTTACACTACTTAATTTAGCAACAATTCATGACAAAAATCGGCCATAACCTGTTTATATCAAAAAGCCCCAAATTTGCTCAAGAACACAAACCCTAGATTACTCAAAATTTGAAGTTTAAGGCTTCTAATCATGTTAAACAGCATCAATCTAGGTTATACAAGCATAATACATAAACAATTTAAGCCTAATTATACTAAAAAGCATCAAAATCAAATTGGGAAAAAAAAATGACTCAAGAACACTAATTTCGGATTAAATGGTGTTTAGGTGTAGAAATTTACCGTTTTTCTTGAGTAATTCCTAGATAGCATCCTTCTCAACATGATTTTAGTAAAAGATTTGGTGATTAACGGTTAAAAATTGTGATTTTGGGGTGTATTTCTCGGGGTTTTTCGGCAGTTTATTTCGCAGTATTTTGCTGTTGTTTGAGTTGTGTGGTGCACTGATCTGTTTTTTTACGTTTTATTTTTTTTCTGTAAATTGGTCCCTCCGCAAGTCGCGGGGATTAACCCTCCAAACTCCGCGAGTCGCGGAGTTTGATATTTTTTTTTGTTTTTTTTATATAATCTTTAACTTATAAAACAATTAAGTAATTAATTTTAAAATTTTGTTTCCCTTGTTATTTAGGACGAGGTCGTTTCGGATCGATGTCCTAGTCCGTCCCTCGACAAAATTTTAAAATTTGTCTTTTTGTAGCGATTGTTTTAAAAGCTAAGATTTTTGGGTTTTTTCAATGTTTTTGGCATACTTTAATTCAATAAGATTAAAAATAATGATAATAAAAGTTCTCGTCCCTTCCTCGGGTAAAGCAATTTCGGTTCAAAGACCTAGTCTTCAACTTACGACGAATTTTAAAAATCATATTCTTAACTTAATGAGATAAAGTAAATTTTTGTTTTTAAATTCACACAACTTAAATATAAAATTCAAAATTTATATTAAAAATTCACACCAAACTTAAAATTTGAAATGCATAAAATTAAAAATTCATATTATAAATTCACACCAAACTTATATTAATTTTTCAAATATTTACAATTTTAAATATATTGTTTTTACAAAGTTTTCAATATTAATTTAAGATTTAAATATTAATTTTAAAAACATGGTAAAAATAAAATTAAAAATCTTTTTGTCTTTTTATCCCACTTTAATCAATCAAATATTATCAAAAATATGCGCCCCTCTTTTCGGTAAAGTAATTTCGGTTCCAAGACCTAATTTAACTCATGACGAATTTTTGAAATATTTTGGGTTGATTGATTAAAGATATTTATACCTTAAGAATAAACGTTAAATTTCGCAGTGATGTAATAAATTTTTGAATGATGTCAATAATTTCGGTCGCCAAACCTAATTTTATTTAATACCAATTTAATACTTTTTAGCGAACAAATTAGCGTTTATTATCAAAAGGTTAAAAATAAAAATAAAAATAAAAACTGTACAGACATACCTGTGAAATAGATTTCTTAGTTATATGATCTATCCCATTCATAAGATAGTCGGTTTAATTGGTTTTCCATGGCTACATAGGCGTAACCTCGAGCATTCAGTGTCTTTTCTTCTAAACATATGAACGGTCCGTCTCTGCATAAAGTAATAAATTCGGTATTTGAATAGGTTTGATTATTTGAACATTTACCTCCATGTGACCATTTTCCGCATTTGTGACATCTTTCTAGGTGTCGTGCTCTTCTTTTTGCTGCGGATTTTGATTTTCCTTTACCAAATTGTAACTTATTATCTTCGCATCTGGATTCTTTTCTAACTCCGTCCATTCTTTCTCTGATTACTGATACTATTTCACTCGGTAGTATGTCATTATTTCTTTTAGTGATCAAAGCGTGTAGCATTAGACCATGGTTTAGTTCACAGGCAGTCTTCATTTTGTAAAAACCTAAAAAAAATAAAAATTCAGAATGGGGGGAGAAGACTAGTTCTTTAGGGTCTGCTAGGGAAAGACCATTCGGGTTCCATTTTCGAGAACTACACGAAAACAGACAATCTAACTCTAACAGAAATACATATTATCCTTTAAAGACTTGATTCTCCCCACACTTAGTTAGCTGTGGTGTCGAAATTGTGATTAACTTCGTTGTCGACTTCCATCGGACCATGTATGTAATGTTTAACTCTGTGACCATTAACTTTAAATTCAATCCCATTTGAATTTATCAATTCTATCGTTCCGTATGGGAAAACTCTTTTGACTATGAATGGTCCAGACCATCTTGATTTCAATTTTCCAGGAAATAGCTTGAATCGTGAATTGAAAAGAAGAACTCTGTCTCCTTCTTTAAATTCTTTTGAACTTCTGATTCTTTTATCATGCCATTTCTTCGTTCTTTCTTTATAGATTAACAAATTTTCGTATGCTTCATGTCTTAATTCTTCTAATTCGTTTAGTTGACTTAATCGTAGACGTCCGGCTTCATGTAAATCAAGATTACATGTCTTCAAAGCCCAAAATGCTTTGTGTTCAATTTCTACTGGAAGATGACATGCTTTTCCATAAACAAGTCTAAAAGGTGTGGTTCCAATTGGAGTTTTGTAGGCTGTTCTAAAAGCCCAGAGTGCATCCTCCAATTTAATGGACCATTCCTTCGGATTTGATCCTACGGTTTTCTCTAGAATACGTTTTAAAGCTCGGTTGGTATTTTCAACTTGTCCACTTGTTTGTGGATGATATGCGGTGGAGATTTTATGAGTTACTCCATATCTTTTAAGAACTTTCTCAAGTTGATTATTACAGAAATGAGTACCCCGATCACTTATTAAAGCTTTCGGTGTTCCAAACCTTGCAAAAAGATGTTTTAAAAAGTTGACTACAACTCGTGCATCATTAGTTGGGAGAGCTTGTGCTTCCGCCCATTTAGATACATAATCAATGGCTACGAGTATATATAGATTATTATGAGATTTTGGAAATGGACCCATAAAGTCAATACCCCAAATTTCAAATACTTCACATACTTGGATGACATTTTGTGGCATTTCATCACGTTGACTTATTTTTTCGGCCCTTTGACATGCATCACAGGATTTACAAAGAAGGTGTGCGTCTTTGTAAATTGTAGGCCAATAGAATCCAGCTTCATAAACTTTTCTTGCTGTTAGTTGAGGCCCATAATGCCCTCCTGTTGGTCCTGTGTGACAATGGTTTAAAATTTTACTAGCTTCATCTCCAAATACACATCGGCGTATTATTCCATCGGGACAACTTTTAAACAGGTGTGGATCTTCCCAGAAATAGTGTTTTATATCACTGAAGAATTTCTTTCGTCTTTGGTACGATAATCCTTTTTCAAGGAATCCACAAACTAAGTAGTTTGCATAGTCTGCAAACCATGGGATTTCTTTATAATCTATCTTCAATAGATATTCATCGGGAAAGTTGTCTTGTATGGCCGATTCATTCAGAACTTCTAATTCGGGATTTTCAAGACGAGAAAGATGATCAGCGGCGAGATTTTCTGCTCCTCTTTTATCTCGGATTTCAATATCAAACTCTTGTAAGAGTAAGATCCAACGGATTAATCTTGGTTTAACATCTTGTTTTGAAAATAGGTATCTAAGAGCAGAATGGTCGGTATAGACCACCGTTTTTGCTAGAACGAGATATGATCGAAATTTGTCAAAAGCAAAGACAATAGCAAGGAGTTCTTTTTCAGTAGTTGTATAGTTCGTTTGTGCTCCTTGTAACGTCTTACTAGCATAATATATAGGTTGAAATCGTTTTTCAATCCTTTGTCCTAAAACGGCTCCCATTGCAAAATCACTTGCATCGCACATTAGTTCAAATGGTAGATTCCAATTTGGTGTTATCATGATTGGCGCATTAGTGAGTTTTTCTTTAAGAATATTAAAAGATTTGATACATTCATCTGAAAAGATGAATGGCGCATCCTTTTCTAGGAGTTTATTCATAGGAGTGGCAATTTTAGAAAAATCTTTTATGAAACGTCGGTAAAAACCGGCATGCCCTAGAAAACTCCTAACTCCTCTAACATTGGTGGGATGTGGAAGTTTAGCAATTACATTTACTTTAGCTCTATCCACTTCAATTCCTTCTTTTGAAATTTTATGTCCAAGAACGATGCCTTCTTTAACCATGAAATGGCATTTCTCCCAATTAAGTACTAGATTTGATTTTTCGCATCTAATTAGCATTCGTTCCAGATTAACTAGACATGATTTAAATGTATCACCGAAGACTGAAAAGTCATCCATGAAAACTTCCATGCATTCTTCTATCATGTCGTGAAAAATCGCCATCATGCACCTTTGAAAGGTTGCAGGGGCGTTACAAAGTCCAAATGGCATGCGTTTGTAAGCAAAAGTACCATAAGGGCACGTGAATGTGGTTTTCTCTTGGTCCTCGGGTGCTATTGGAATTTGAAAATATCCGGAAAATCCATCTAGAAAACAATAGTAACTATTTCCGGCTAATCTTTCCAACATTTGATCTATGAAAGGTAAGGGAAAGTGATCTTTTCTGGTGGCGTCATTTAATTTTCTATAATCAATACATACACGCCATCCTGTTACAGTCCTAGTAGGAATAAGCTCATTTTTCTCATTTGTAATGACAGTCATGCCACCCTTCTTAGGTACACATTGAACTGGGCTTACCCATGGACTATCGGAAATTGGATATATCAAACCTGCATCTAGCAGTTTAATAATCTCTTTCTTAACTACATCTTGCATATTAGGATTTAGTCTTCGTTGGCGTTGCACATACGTTTTATGACCTTCTTCCATAAGGATTTTATGTGTGCAATACGAAGGACTTATTCCTTTAATATCATGAATCTTCCATGCAATGGCTGGTTTATGAGCTTTCAACACAGAAATGAGTTGTGATTTCTCATTTTCAGTAAGAGAAGACGATATTATTACAGGTAATTCAGATTCACCATGTAAATAAGCGTATTCCAAATGGTTTGGAAGTGGCTTTAACTCTAATTTCGGAGGTTCTTCTATCGATGATTTATATCGATATCTGTCTTCTTCTTTTAGCATTTGAATTTCTTCTGTTTTTGGTTCATATCCATTAGCTATAAGTGTAGCTAACATTTCAGCTTCATCAATTGGTTCATTACCTTCTCCTAAAGAACATTCTCCTGTTCCTTGTAATTCTGGAAATTCTTCTAATAATTCTGCATGTGCATCTATAGTTTGAATATAATAACATGTATCATCTGCAGATTGTGGTTGTTGCATTGCTCTATCAACTGAAAAGGTAACACTCTCATCCTCTATACTTAGGGTCAGTTTCTTACCGAACACGTCTATCATTGCTTTAGCCATGTTTAAGAATGGTCTTCCTAATATGAGAGGAACTTGAGAATCTTCTTCCATGTCCAGAACAACAAAATCTACTGGAAATACTAAAGTACCAACTTTAACTAGCATGTTCTCCATTATCCCTCTAGGATATTTTATTGATCTATCGGCTAGTTGTATGCTTATTCTGGTTGGTTTTAATTCTCCAAGGTCTAGTTTAGTGTATAGTGAATACGGCATTAGATTTATACTAGCACCTAAGTCTGCCAATGCTTCTATTGAACTAAGACTACCCAGAAAACATGGAATTGTGAAACTTCCTGGATCAGATAGTTTTTCTGGTATCTTATTCAACAGCACTGCTGAACAATTAGTATTCATAGTAACAGCCGAGAGTTCTTCCATTTTCTTTCTATTTGAGATTAGATCTTTCAAGAATTTAGCATATCTAGGCATTCCTGAAATCACATCAATGAAAGGAAGATTTACATTTATCTGTTTAAACATATCCAAGAATTTGGATTGCTCGGCTTCAAGTTTTTCTTTCTTCATTTTACTCGGGTAAGGAAGTGGTGGTTGGTATGGTTTAACATAAGGTTTATCCTTAACTGTGTTATCTTCATTAACCTTTTTAACTACCGGTTCTTTTTCCTTATCTTGATCAGGTTGTGGTTCTTGTGGAGTAGGAATAGCTTCATCAGAAGTTACAGGTATTTCAGGTGGTTTAAGTGTTGTACCACTTCTTGTGGTAATAGCTTTAGCTGTTTCATTCCGGGGGTTAGCATTTGTATCACTAGGTAGACTTCCCGGTTTTCTTTCACCTATTAACCTTGCTAGGTTACTCACTTCTTGTTCCAGATTTTGAATAGAAGCTTGTTGATTTCTAAATGCTTGAGCATTTTGTTCATTGGTTTGTTTCTGAGATGTGAAAACCTGCGTTTGAGTTTCAACTAGCTTCGTCATCATATCTTCTAAATTCGGCTTTTTATCATCGGTTTGTTGTGGTGGTTTGTTTTGAAAATTAGGTCTTTGCTGGTTGTAAGTATTATTGGATATTTGTTGATTGCTAGGACCTTGTTGGTTGTTGTATGGAATATTTCTGTTATAATTCTGGTTTTGATTGTAAATCGGTCTTGGCGGTTGATAATTATTCTGATAATTATTCCCAGGCCTTTGGTTTATGTATGAAATATTCTCTCTTTGTTCCATTGTTAATTCAATACTGAGACAATCTTTTGTCAAATGTGGTCCTCCACACTGCTCACAACTAATTCGTATTGAGTGAATATCTTTAGTCATCTTTTCCATTCGTCTCTCCACAGCATCTATCTTTGCGGAAATGGAATCTAAGTCATGGCTAGAATCGGCTCTAGCTGCTTTAGATGATCTAATGATATCTTTTTCTTGGTGCCACTCATGTGAGTGGGAAGCAGTGTTATCAATAATTTTGTAAGCATCAGTTTCGGTTTTCTTCATAATAGAACCACCAGCTGCTATATCTATGTCTTTCCTTGTAGTGATGTCGCATCCTTGGTAGAATATTTGTACTATTTGACAGGTGTCTAAACCATGTTGCGGACATCCTCTTAACAATTTTCCATATCTAGTCCAAGCCTCATATAGAGTTTCATTTGGTTTCTGTGTGAACGTAACAATTTCTGCTTGAAGTCTTACGGCTTTAGATGCAGGAAAGAATTGTTTAAGAAATTTTTCAACTAAAACGTCCCATGTATCAATCGCCCCTTCAGGTAACGATTCTAACCAATCTTTGGCTTCTCCCTTTAAAGTCCAGGGAAATAACATGAGATATATCTGTTCATCCTCCACTTCTCGGATTTTAAATAGTGTGCAGATCCTATTAAAGGTACGTAGATGTTCATTTGGATCTTCCTTCGGCGCACCACTAAATTGGCATTGATTAGTCACCATGTGTAGAATTTGTCCTTTGATTTCATAATCTGGCGCATTAATGTCTGGATGAGTAATTGCGTGACCTTGGCCAGTGCGATTAGCTCTCATTCGGTCTTCCATACTTAAAGGTTCCAGATTCTCCATAATTGAATTTGTTGAATCGGAATCACTAGATGATTCTGATTTAATGGTTCGTTCCTCAACAATCTCTGTTTGAATAATTGGTGGCTCCGGAGGAAAGTTTAGTGGTTCAGGATCTACGAACCGTTCCTGAATATTTTCCGGATTCTCAATTGTGAGGTTGGTTTCAAAAAATGGATTATCGGAAATTTGAACTGAAGTATTTGGTCTACTGGATGACGATTCTAAAGAAAAATCAACGGCGGTAATATTTGCTAAATGTCTTGATCTAGTTACAGGTGGTGAACGTACAAAAGGTGGTGAACGTCTTGCTCGGTGCATTCACTGAATATCCTATTAGTTTTAAAAAGGAAAGAAAAATTATAATAAGTTATCCAACCAATAGACTTTTCTGATTTTGCCCACGTTTCGAATAGCCAAAAGATGCAGCAGAGGGGCAGGATTCGTTTGGTCTCAATATAATTGAGGACTGTTTGGCTCCAATAACCCGGTCCACGTACAAATCCAACTATTACTACGAACCAGAAAATTTTGATGTCTATTAATTTAACCACTTAAAATAAATTTTCGTAATTTTAAGAAATTTAGATAAGAAGTAGAATAAAAATCTATGTCCTAAAACTAGAATAGCGAGAAATAAGAAAGAAAAAGAGTTCGTCGAAAAAGGTCGAAAAAGAAAAATGGTTGAAAAAATAAAAGGTGACGAAAAAATAAAAGAAACTTATAAAAACTTAAAAATACTTGACTAACCTAATCTTATTACTACAACTAACTTAAAATTATAATCGCAAATTTAAATTACTAATTGGAATGATAATTGATACATAGTAAAAGGTGTCTAAAAATATTAAAGCTTACAAGAAAAACTAAATCCCAAATGGAAATAACTTAAAAAGAAACTAAAACTTAAAAAGGCGTCACAAAATTCTAAAGCACCTAAATCTTAGTCTAAAGAAAAAGCACTTAAGGAATTCTACGGCAAAGCCTAAAAATCTATGAGTAAAAATAACTATGGCAAAAACTAAGTTTAAAACTAAATATGAGCTAAAAATACAAAAGTTACGCTAAAACAATTAAAAAGGGACAAAATATAAAAATATACAAAAAGTTGTAAAAATTACAATTTTTATAAAAATATTATTTTTATATTATTTATTTTATTAAACTATTAATTTTACATTTTAATAAAACTTAATAAACTAAAATATAAATTAAATAAAACTTAAATTAAAATAAAACTTAATTATAATATTAATAATAATTAGGGTTAATAATAATAATAATAATTAATAATCCGTAATAAATGCTGAATTAGGGTTCTGTCTCGTGTCAGAGTCACTCCGCGAGTTGCGGTATTTAAAACTTCAAACCCCGCGAGTCGCGGGGTTCCAAAATTCAGCTGACAGGTTATATCTTCAACGCGTTTTTCTTTATTTATTTATTTATTTTATTTTCTGTTTTTAATTTTTTCTGTTTATAAAAAAAAATAATATGTGTATAAATAAAACTTATATTTAAAACTTAAATAAAAATAGAATCACTTTATAATTTTATAAATAAAAATCTTAAAACTTGATTTAAATAAAACTTATGTTTTTATAAAAACAAAGAAACTTTATAAAACTTAAATATTTATCAAACTCCTAAAAATATTTATATTTTTGTTTTTCTTTTTATATTTTCGAATATTTAAAAAGTTTTTTTTTTTTTTATATTAGCGTTGCGCTTCCGGCGTTTTAAGAGTGTCCCCGGCTGCGGCGCCAAAAATACTTGATGTCAAAGCTAAGGGGTATAAAATACTATTGAAGTTTACAAGGAAATACTATTAAATACGATACAATTTTACACAAGATATTTATTTATTTAGAGAATGGATATACTTAAACCTTGCTACAACACTTATAGGCAGTGTACCTAATCGTACAGTAGTGTAGTTTTTAGTAAGTCCGGTTCGTTCCACAGGGAAATCTTTAAACAAAGCTTAACGCTATATTAGTTTACTTTTATAAAAATACAAATATATATATAAGTAATATTATTATTATAAAGGGGGTTTTTACCGTTTAATGACCGGTTTGTCGATTTTAAAACTTTAGTCGCAGTTAAAACCAAATGTAAAATATTAAATAAATAAAAGACTTAATTTAAAGCGTAAAGTAAATAACGATAATGAAATTGCGAATAATAAAAGTGCGATTAAATAACAATAAATAAAAGTGCGATAATTAGAAGTGCAATTAAATATAAAATAAAGGAAATTAAATATGAAATAAAAGAATTATGCTTATTTAAACTTCCGTAATCATGATGTTTGACGTGTTGATTTTAGTTTTATGCCCATGGGTTAATTGTCCTTTGTCCTGGATTATTTAATATGTCCGTCTGGTTTTTGTCCATAACAGTCCATCAGTCATAAATATAAAGTGCGAGTGTCCTCGTCAAATTATTATTATACCCGAAGTTAAATATTCCAACTAATTGGGGATTCGAATTGTAACAAGGTTTTAATACTTTGTTTAATGAATACACCAGGTTATCGACTGCGTGTAAACCAAGGTTTTACTACTTTGTTAACAATTACACCAATTACCCTTGAATGTAATTTCACCCCTGTTTTAATTATTCTAGTGGCTATTAATCCATTCCCGTGTCCGGTTAAATGAACGATTATTCGTACATATAAATACCCCGCCCATCGTGTCCGATCGAGTGTATATGGTAATTTATAAGGACGTCCAATTGTAAATCTTTATATTCACATTAACAAACTATCATTTAGTTAAACAAATATAAAGCCCATTAATAGCCCATAGTCTAATTTCCACAAGTGTCGTTCTTTTGTCCAAACCCCAATTATGGTACAAAGCCAATTACCCAATTTTAGTAATTAGCCCAACATCATGATTACTTCGTTTTAAATAAGCATAATAATAACTTAGCTATGAGACATTAATGTAAAAAGGTTGAACATAACTTACAATGATTAAAAATAGCGTAGCGTTACACGGACAGAATTTCGACTTACACCCTTACAACATTCGCTAACATACCCTTATTATTAGAATTATAATTAAAATTAAAATATAAATTATAAATATAATTATAAATTTT
Source organism: Rutidosis leptorrhynchoides (assembly GCF_046630445.1). NCBI lineage: Eukaryota > Viridiplantae > Streptophyta > Magnoliopsida > Asterales > Asteraceae > Rutidosis > Rutidosis leptorrhynchoides. The sequence continues at coordinate 104,382,451 of NC_092342.1, forward strand.
ACGTATGAATGAGGAAGAAAAAGATGATGAAAATGATCAGATTTCGGTTT